>NC_134830.1:76824818-77424818 GCF_004210375.1 Tachypleus tridentatus | reverse complement strand
ACTGTTTCTTTTGATGTAACACCACTTCATCATTTTGGATTGAGATCTTATTTGATAATTACTGTTTCTTTTGATGTAACACCACTTCATCATTTTGGATTGAGATCTTATTTGATAATTACTGTTTCTTTTGATGTAACACTTATTTGATAATTACTTCATCATTTTGGATTGAGATCTTATTTGATAATTACTGTTTCTTTTGATGTAACACCACTTCATCATTTTGGATTGAGATCTTATTTGATAATTACTGTTTCTTTTGATGTAACACTACTTCATCATTTTGGATTGAGATCTTATTTGATAATTACTGTTTCTTTTGATGTAACACTACTTCATCATTTTGGATTGAGATCTTATTTGATAATTACTGTTTCTTTTGATGTAACACTACTTCATCATTTTGGATTGAGATCTTATTTGATAATTACTGTTTCTTTTGATGTAACACTACTTCATCATTTTGGATTGAGATCTTATTTGATAATTACTGTTTCTTTTGATGTAACACTACTTCATCATTTTGGATTGAGATCTTATTTGATAATTACTGTTTCTTTTGATGTAACACTACTTCATCATTTTGGATTGAGATCTTATTTGATAATTACTGTTTCTTTTGATGTGTACTTCATCATTTTGGATTGAGATCTTATTTGATAATTACTGTTTCTTTTGATGTAACACCACTTCATCATTTTGGATTGAGATCTTATTTGATAATTACTGTTTCTTTTGATGTAACACTACTTCATCATTTTGGATTGAGATCTTATTTGATAATTACTGTTTCTTTTGATGTAACACTACTTCATCATTTTGGATTGAGATCTTATTTGATAATTACTGTTTCTTTTGATGTAACACCACTTCATCATTTTGGATTGAGATCTTATTTGATAATTACTGTTTCTTTTGATGTAACACTACTTCATCATTTTGGATTGAGATCTTATTTGATAATTACTGTTTCTTTTGATGTAACACCACTTCATCATTTTGGATTGAGATCTTATTTGATAATTACTGTTTCTTTTGATGTAACACCACTTCATCATTTTGGATTGAGATCTTATTTGATAATTACTGTTTCTTTTGATGTAACACTACTTCATCATTTTGGATTGAGATCTTATTTGATAATTACTGTTTCTTTTGATGTAACACTACTTCATCATTTTGGATTGAGATCTTATTTGATAATTACTGTTTCTTTTGATGTAACACTACTTCATCATTTTGGATTGAGATCTTATTTGATAATTACTGTTTCTTTTGATGTAACACCACTTCATCATTTTGGATTGAGATCTTATTTGATAATTACTGTTTCATTTTGATTGTATTTGATAATTACTTCATCATTTTGGATTGAGATCTTATTTGATAATTACTGTTTCTTTTGATGTAACACCACTTCATCATTTTGGATTGAGATCTTATTTGATAATTACTGTTTCTTTTGATGTAACACTACTTCATCATTTTGGATTGAGATCTTATTTGATAATTACTGTTTCTTTTGATGTAACACCACTTCATCATTTTGGATTGAGATCTTATTTGATAATTACTGTTTCTTTTGATGTAACACTACTTCATCATTTTGGATTGAGATCTTATTTGATAATTACTGTTTCTTTTGATGTAACACTACTTCATCATTTTGGATTGAGATCTTATTTGATAATTACTGTTTCTTTTGATGTAACACCACTTCATCATTTTGGATTGAGATCTTATTTGATAATTACTGTTTCTTTTGATGTAACACCACTTCATCATTTTGGATTGAGATCTTATTTGATAATTACTGTTTCTTTTGATGTAACACACTTCATCATTTTGGATTGAGATCTTATTTGATAATTACTGTTTCTTTTGATGTAACACTACTTCATCATTTTGGATTGAGATCTTATTTGATAATTACTGTTTCTTTTGATGTAACACTACTTCATCATTTTGGATTGAGATCTTATTTGATAATTACTGTTTCTTTTGATGTAACACCACTTCATCATTTTGGATTGAGATCTTATTTGATAATTACTGTTTCTTTTGATGTAACACTACTTCATCATTTTGGATTGAGATCTTATTTGATAATTACTGTTTCTTTTGATGTAACACTACTTCATCATTTTGGATTGAGATCTTATTTGATAATTACTGTTTCTTTTGATGTAACACCACTTCATCATTTTGGATTGAGATCTTATTTGATAATTACTGTTTCTTTTGATGTAACACTACTTCATCATTTTGGATTGAGATCTTATTTGATAATTACTGTTTCTTTTGATGTAACACTACTTCATCATTTTGGATTGAGATCTTATTTGATAATTACTGTTTCTTTTGATGTAACACTACTTCATCATTTTGGATTGAGATCTTATTTGATAATTACTGTTTCTTTTGATGTAACACTACTTCATCTGATTGAGATCTTATTTGATAATTACTGTTTCTTTTGATGTAACACTACTTCATCATTTTGGATTGAGATCTTATTTGATAATTACTGTTTCTTTTGATGTAACACTACTTCATCATTTTGGATTGAGATCTTATTTGATAATTACTGTTTCTTTTGATGTAACACTACTTCATCATTTTGGATTGAGATCTTATTTGATAATTACTGTTTCTTTTGATGTAACACTACTTCATCATTTTGGATTGAGATCTTATTTGATAATTACTGTTTCTTTTGATGTAACACTACTTCATCATTTTGGATTGAGATCTTATTTGATAATTACTGTTTCTTTTGATGTAACACCACTTCATCATTTTGGATTGAGATCTTATTTGATAATTACTGTTTCTTTTGATGTAACACCACTTCATCATTTTGGATTGAGATCTTATTTGATAATTACTGTTTCTTTTGATGTAACACCACTTCATCATTTTGGATTGAGATCTTATTTGATACTGTTTCTTTTGATGTAACACTACTTCATCATTTTGATTGAGATCTTATTTGATAATTACTGTTTCTCTTTGATGTAACACCACTTCATCATTTTGGATTGAGATCTTATTTGATAATTACTGTTTCTTTTGATGTAACACTACTTCATCATTTTGGATTGAGATCTTATTTGATAATTACTGTTTCTTTTGATGTAACACTACTTCATCATTTTGGATTGAGATCTTATTTGATAATTACTGTTTCTTTTGATGTAACACTACTTCATCATTTTGGATTGAGATCTTATTTGATAATTACTGTTTCTTTTGATGTAACACTACTTCATCATTTTGGATTGAGATCTTATTTGATAATTACTGTTTCTTTTGATGTAACACCACTTCATCATTTTGGATTGAGATCTTATTTGATAATTACTGTTTCTTTTGATGTAACACTACTTCATCATTTTGGATTGAGATCTTATTTGATAATTACTGTTTCTTTTGATGTAACACCACTTCATCATTTTGGATTGAGATCTTATTTGATAATTACTGTTTCTTTTGATGTAACACCACTTCATCATTTTGGATTGAGATCTTATTTGATAATTACTGTTTCTTTTGATGTAACACTACTTCATCATTTTGGATTGAGATCTTATTTGATAATTACTGTTTCTTTTGATGTAACACTACTTCATCATTTTGGATTGAGATCTTATTTGATAATTACTGTTTCTTTTGATGTAACACTACTTCATCATTTTGGATTGAGATCTTATTTGATAATTACTGTTTCTTTTGATGTAACACTACTTCATCATTTTGGATTGAGATCTTATTTGATAATTACTGTTTCTTTTGATGTAACACTACTTCATCATTTTGGATTGAGATCTTATTTGATAATTACTGTTTCTTTTGATGTAACACTACTTCATCATTTTGGATTGAGATCTTATTTGATAATTACTGTTTCTTTTGATGTAACACCACTTCATCATTTTGGATTGAGATCTTATTTGATAATTACTGTTTCTTTTGATGTAACACTACTTCATCATTTTGGATTGAGATCTTATTTGATAATTACTTTTGATGTAACACCACTTCATCATTTTGGATTGAGATCTTATTTGATAATTACTGTTTCTTTTGATGTAACACCACTTCATCATTTTGGATTGAGATCTTATTTGATAATTACTGTTTCTTTTGATGTAACACCACTTCATCATTTTGGATTGAGATCTTATTTGATAATTACTGTTTCTTTTGATGTAACACCACTTCATCATTTTGGATTGAGATCTTATTTGATAATTACTGTTTCTTTTGATGTAACACCACTTCATCATTTTGGATTGAGATCTTATTTGATAATTACTGTTTCTTTTGATGTAACACCACTTCATCATTTTGGATTGAGATCTTATTTGATAATTACTGTTTCTTTTGATGTAACACTACTTCATCATTTTGGATTGAGATCTTATTTGATAATTACTGTTTCTTTTGATGATGGATTGAGATCTTATTTGATAATTACTGTTTCTTTTGATGTAACACTTCATCATTTTGGATTGAGATCTTATTTGATAATTACTGTTTCTTTTGATGTAACACTACTTCATCATTTTGGATTGAGATCTTATTTGATAATTACTGTTTCTTTTGATGTAACACTACTTCATCATTTTGGATTGAGATCTTATTTGATAATTACTGTTTCTTTTGATGTAACACTACTTCATCATTTTGGATTGAGATCTTATTTGATAATTACTGTTTCATTTTTTGATGTAACACTACTTCATCATTTTGGATTGAGATCTTATTTGATAATTACTGTTTCTTTTGATGTAACACTACTTCATCATTTTGGATTGAGATCTTATTTGATAATTACTGTTTCTTTTGATGTAACACCACTTCATCATTTTGGATTGAGATCTTATTTGATAATTACTGTTTCTTTTGATGTAACACTACTTCATCATTTTGGATTGAGATCTTATTTGATAATTACTGTTTCTTTTGATGTAACACTACTTCATCATTTTGGATTGAGATCTTATTTGATAATTACTGTTTCTTTTGATGATTGAGATCACTGTTTCACTTCATCATTTTGGATTGAGATCTTATTTGATAATTACTGTTTCTTTTGATGTAACACCACTTCATCATTTTGGATTGAGATCTTATTTGATAATTACTGTTTCTTTTGATGTAACTTATTTGATAATTACTGTTTCCACTTCATCATTTTGGATTGAGATCTTATTTGATAATTACTGTTTCTTTTGATGTAACACCACTTCATCATTTTGGATTGAGATCTTATTTGATAATTACTGTTTCTTTTGATGTAACACTACTTCATCATTTTGGATTGAGATCTTTCTTTGATGTAACACTACTTCATCATTTTGATAATTACTGTTTTTGGATGTGAATTTTGATGTAACACTACTTCATCATTTTGGATTGAGATCTTATTTGATAATTACTGTTTCTTTTGATGTAACACCACTTCATCATTTTGGATTGAGATCTTATTTGATAATTACTGTTTCTTTTGATGTAACACTACTTCATCATTTTGGATTGAGATCTTATTTGATAATTACTGTTTCTTTTGATGTAACACCACTTCATCATTTTGGATTGAGATCTTATTTGATAATTACTGTTTCTTTTGATGTAACACCACTTCATCATTTTGGATTGAGATCTTATTTGATAATTACTGTTTCTTTTGATGTAACACCACTTCATCATTTTGGATTGAGATCTTATTTGATAATTACTGTTTCTTTTGATGTAACACCACTTCATCATTTTGGATTGAGATCTTATTTGATACTGTTTCTTTTGATTACTTCATCATTTTGGATTGAGATCTTATTTGATAATTACTGTTTCTTTTGATGTAACACCACTTCATCATTTTGGATTGAGATCTTATTTGATAATTACTGTTTCTTTTGATGTAACACTACTTCATCATTTTGGATTGAGATCTTATTTGATAATTACTGTTTCTTTTGATGTAACACTACTTCATCATTTTGGATTGAGACCACTTATTTGATAATTACTGTTTCTTTTGATGTAACACCACTTCATCATTTTGGATTGAGATCTTATTTGATAATTACTGTTTCTTTTGATGTAACACCACTTCATCATTTTGGATTGAGATCTTATTTGATAATTACTGTTTCTTTTGATGTAACACCACTTCATCATTTTGGATTGAGATCTTATTTGATAATTACTGTTTCTTTTGATGTAACACCACTTCATCATTTTGGATTGAGATCTTATTTGATAATTACTGTTTCTTTTGATGTAACACCACTTCATCATTTTGGATTGAGATCTTATTTGATAATTACTGTTTCTTTTGATGTAACTCTACTTCATCATTTTGGATTGAGAACTTATTTGATAATTACTGTTTCTTTTGATGTAACACTACATCATCATTTTTGGATTGAGATCACTAACACTACTTCATCATTTTGGATTGAGATCTTATTTGATAATTACTGTTTCTTTTGATGTAACACTACTTCATCATTTTGGATTGAGATCTTATTTGATAATTACTGTTTCTTTTGATGTAACACTACTTCATCATTTTGGATTGAGATCTTATTTGATAATTACTGTTTCTTTTGATGTAACACTACTTCATCATTTTGGATTGAGATCTTATTTGATAATTACTGTTTCTTTTGATGTAACACTACTTCATCATTTTGGATTGAGATCTTATTTGATAATTACTGTTTCTTTTGATGTAACACCACTTCATCATTTTGGATTGAGATCTTATTTGATAATTACTGTTTCTTTTGATGTAACACTACTTCATCATTTTGGATTGAGATCTTATTTGATAATTACTGTTTCTTTTGATGTAACACCACTTCATCATTTTGGATTGAGATCTTATTTGATAATTACTGTTTCTTTTGATGTAACACTACTTCATCATTTTGGATTGAGATCTTATTTGATAATTACTGTTTCTTTTGATGTAACACTACTTCATCATTTTGGATTGAGATCTTATTTGATAATTACTGTTTTTTTGATGTGACACTACTTCATCATTTTGGATTGAGATCTTATTTGATAATTACTGTTTCTTTTGATGTAACACTACTTCATCATTTTGGATTGAGATCTTATTTGATAATTACTGTTTCTTTTGATGTAACACTACTTCATCATTTTGGATTGAGATCTTATTTGATAATTACTGTTTCTTTTGATGATAACACCACTTCATCATTTTGGATTGAGATCTTATTTGATAATTACTTCTCTTTGATGTAACACCACTTCATCATTTTGGATTGAGATCTTATTTGATAATTACTGTTTCTTTTGATGTAACACTACTTCATCATTTTGGATTGAGATCTTATTTGATAATTACTGTTTCTTTTGATGTAACACCACTTCATCATTTTGGATTGAGATCTTATTTGATAATTACTGTTTCTTTTGATGTAACACTACTTCATCATTTTGGATTGAGATCTTATTTGATAATTACTGTTTCTTTTGATGTAACATACTTCATCATTTTGGATTGAGATCTTATTTGATAATTACTGTTTCTTTTGATGTAACACCACTTCATCATTTTGGATTGAGATCTTATTTGATAATTACTGTTTCTTTTGATGTAACACCACTTCATCATTTTGGATTGAGATCTTATTTGATAATTACTGTTTCTTTTGATGTAACACTACTTCATCATTTTGGATTGAGATCTTATTTGATAATTACTGTTTCTTTTGATGTAACACCACTTCATCATTTTGGATTGAGATCTTATTTGATAATTACTGTTTCTTTTGATGTAACACCAATTCATCATTTTGGATTGAGATCTTCTTTGATAATTACTGTTTTTTTTGATGTAACACTACTTCATCATTTTGGATTGAGATCTTATTTGATAATTACTGTTTCTTTTGATGTAACACCACTTCATCATTTTGGATTGAGATCTTATTTGATAATTACTGTTTCTTTTGATGTAACACCACTTCATCATTTTGGATTGAGATCTTATTTGATAATTACTGTTTCTTTTGATGTAACACCACTTCATCATTTTGGATTGAGATCTTATTTGATAATTACTGTTTCTTTTGATGTAACACCACTTCATCATTTTGGATTGAGATCTTATTTGATAATTACTGTTTCTTTTGATGTAACACTACTTCATCATTTTGGATTGAGATCTTATTTGATAATTACTGTTTCTTTTGATGTAACACCACTTCATCATTTTGGATTGAGATCTTATTTGATAATTACTGTTTCTTTTGATGTGACACTACTTCATCATTTTGGATTGAGATCTTATTTGATAATTACTGTTTCTTTTGATGTAACACCACTTCATCATTTTGGATTGAGATCTTATTTGATAATTACTGTTTCTTTTGATGTAACACTACTTCATCATTTTGGATTGAGATCTTATTTGATAATTACTGTTTCTTTTGATGTAACACCACTTCATCTTATTTGATAATTACTGTTTCTTTTGATGTAACACCACTTCATCATTTTGGATTGAGATCTTATTTGATAATTACTGTTTCTTTTGATGTAACACTACTTCATCATTTTGGATTGAGATCTTATTTGATAATTACTGTTTCTTTTGATGTAACACTACTTCATCATTTTGGATTGAGATCTTATTTGATAATTACTGTTTCATTTTTTGATTTGACACTACTTCATCATTTTGGATTGAGATCTTATTTGATAATTACTGTTTTTTTTGATGTAACACTACTTCATCATTTTGGATTGAGATCTTATTTGATAATTACTGTTTCTTTTGATGTAACACCACTTCATCATTTTGGATTGAGATCTTATTTGATAATTACTGTTTCTTTTGATGTAACACCACTTCATCATTTTGGATTGAGATCTTATTTGATAATTACTGTTTCTTTTGATGTAACACCACTTCATCATTTTGGATTGAGATCTTATTTGATAATTACTGTTTCTTTTGATGTAACACCACTTCATCATTTTGGATTGAGATCTTATTTGATAATTACTGTTTCTTTTGATGTAACACCTACTTCATCATTTTGGATTGAGATCTTATTTGATAATTACTGTTTCTTTTGATGTAACACTACTTCATCATTTTGGATTGAGATCTTATTTGATAATTACTGTTTCTTTTGATGTAACACTACTTCATCATTTTGGATTGAGATCTTATTTGATAATTACTGTTTCTTTTGATGTAACACTACTTCATCATTTTGGATTGAGATCTTATTTGATAATTACTGTTTCTTTTGATGTAACACTACTTCATCATTTTGGATTGAGATCTTATTTGATAATTACTGTTTCTTTTGATGTAACACTACTTCATCATTTTGGATTGAGATCTTATTTGATAATTACTGTTTCTTTTGATGTAACACTACTTCATCATTTTGGATTGAGATCTTATTTGATAATTACTGTTTCTTTTGATGTAACACTACTTCATCATTTTGGATTGAGATCTTATTTGATAATTACTGTTTCTTTTGATGTAACACCACTTCATCATTTTGGATTGAGATCTTATTTGATAATTACTGTTTCTTTTGATGTAACACCACTTCATCATTTTGGATTGAGATCTTATTTGATAATTACTGTTTCTTTTGATGTAACACTACTTCATCATTTTGGATTGAGATCTTATTTGATAATTACTGTTTCTTTTGATGTAACACCACTTCATCATTTTGGATTGAGATCTTATTTGATAATTACTGTTTCTTTTGATGTAACACCACTTCATCATTTTGGATTGAGATCTTATTTGATAATTACTGTTTCTTTTGATGTAACACTACTTCATCATTTTGGATTGAGATCTTATTTGATAATTACTGTTTCTTTTGATGTAACACTACTTCATCATTTTGGATTGAGATCTTATTTGATAATTACTGTTTCTTTTGATGTAACACCACTTCATCATTTTGGATTGAGATCTTATTTGATAATTACTGTTTCTTTTGATGTAACACCACTTCATCATTTTGGATTGAGATCTTATTTGATAATTACTGTTTCTTTTGATGTGACACTACTTCATCATTTTGGATTCAGATCTTATTTGATAATTACTGTTTCTTTTGATGTAACACCACTTCATCATTTTGGATTGAGATCTTATTTGATAATTACTGTTTCTTTTGATGTAACACCACTTCATCATTTTGGATTGAGATCTTATTTGATAATTACTGTTTCTTTTGATGTAACACCACTTCATCATTTTGGATTGAGATCTTATTTGATAATTACTGTTTCTTTTGATGTAACACCACTTCATCATTTTGGATTGAGATCTTATTTGATAATTACTCTTTCTTTTGATGTGATACGTCATCATTTTGGATTGAGATCTTATTTGATAATTACTGTTTCTTTTTGATGTAACACCACTTCATCATTTTGGATTGAGATCTTATTTGATAATTACTGTTTCTTTTGATGTAACACTACTTCATCATTTTGGATTGAGATCTTATTTGATAATTACTGTTTCTTTTGATGTAACACTACTTCATCATTTTGGATTGAGATCTTATTTGATAATTACTGTTTCTTTTGATGTAACACTACTTCATCATTTTGGATTGAGATCTTATTTGATAATTACTGTTTCTTTTGATGTAACACTACTTCATCATTTTGGATTGAGATCTTATTTGATAATTACTGTTTCTTTTGATGTGACACTACTTCATCATTTTGGATTGAGATCTTATTTGATAATTACTGTTTCTTTTGATGTAACACTACTTCATCATTTTGGATTGAGATCTTATTTGATAATTACTGTTTCTTTTGATGTAACACTACTTCATCATTTTGGATTGAGATCTTATTTGATAATTACTGTTTCTTTTGATGTAACACCACTTCATCATTTTGGATTGAGATCTTATTTGATAATTACTGTTTCTTTTGATGTAACACCACTTCATCATTTTGGATTGAGATCTTATTTGATAATTACTGTTTCTTTTGATGTAACACTACTTCATCATTTTGGATTGAGATCTTATTTGATAATTACTGTTTCTTTTGATGTAACACCACTTCATCATTTTGGATTGAGATCTTATTTGATAATTACTGTTTCTTTTGATGTAACACTACTTCATCATTTTGGATTGAGATCTTATTTGATAATTACTGTTTCTTTTGATGTAACACTACTTCATCATTTTGGATTGAGATCTTATTTGATAATTACTGTTTCTTTTGATGTAACACTACTTCATCATTTTGGATTGAGATCTTATTTGATAATTACTGTTTCTTTTGATGTAACACCACTTCATCATTTTGGATTGAGATCTTATTTGATAATTACTGTTTCTTTTGATGTAACACTACTTCATCATTTTGGATTGAGATCTTATTTGATAATTACTGTTTCTTTTGATGTAACACACTTCATCATTTTGGATTGAGATCTTATTTGATAATTACTGTTTCTTTTGATGTAACACTACTTCATCATTTTGGATTGAGATCTTATTTGATAATTACTGTTTCTTTTGATGTAACACTACTTCATCATTTTGGATTGAGATCTTATTTGATAATTACTGTTTCTTTTGATGTAACACCACTTCATCATTTTGGATTGAGATCTTATTTGATAATTACTCTTTCTTTTGATGTGATACGTCATCATTTTGGATTGAGATCTTATTTGATAATTACTGTTTCTTTTGATGTAACACCACTTCATCATTTTGGATTGAGATCTTATTTGATAATTACTGTTTCTTTTGATGTAACACTACTTCATCATTTTGGATTGAGATCTTATTTGATAATTACTGTTTCTTTTGATGTAACACTACTTCATCATTTTGGATTGAGATCTTATTTGATAATTACTGTTTCTTTTGATGTGACACTACTTCATCATTTTGGATTGAGATCTTATTTGATAATTACTGTTTTTTTTGATGTGACACTACTTCATCATTTTGGATTGAGATCTTATTTGATAATTACTGTTTTTTTTGATGTAACACCACTTCATCATTTTGGATTGAGATCTTATTTGATAATTACTGTTTCTTTTGATGTAACACCACTTCATCATTTTGGATTGAGATCTTATTTGATAATTACTGTTTTTTTTGATGTAACACCACTTCATCATTTTGGATTGAGATCTTATTTGATAATTACTGTTTCTTTTGATGTAACACTACATCATTTTGGATTGAGATCTTATTTGATAATTACTGTTTCTTTTGATGTAACACTACTTCATCATTTTGGATTGAGATCTTATTTGATAATTACTGTTTCTTTTGATGTAACACTACTTCATCATTTTGGATTGAGATCTTATTTGATAATTACTGTTTCTTTTGATGTAACACTACTTCATCATTTTGGATTGAGATCTTATTTGATAATTACTGTTTCTTTTGATGTAACACTACTTCATCATTTTGGATTGAGATCTTATTTGATAATTACTGTTTCTTTTGATGTAACACTACTTCATCATTTTGGATTGAGATCTTATTTGATAATTACTGTTTCTTTTGATGTAACACTACTTCATCATTTTGGATTGAGATCTTATTTGATAATTACTGTTTCTTTTGATGTAACACTACTTCATCATTTTGGATTGAGATCTTATTTGATAATTACTGTTTCTTTTGATGTAACATTTCATAATTATCATTTTGGATTGATCTCTCTTATTTGATAATTACTGTTTTTTGATGTAACATCTCACTTCATCATTTTGATTGATCTTATTTGATAATTACTGTTTCTTTTGATGTAACACCACTTCATCATTTTGGATTGAGATCTTATTTGATAATTACTGTTTCTTTTGATGTAACACCACTTCATCATTTTGGATTGAGATCTTATTTGATAATTACTGTTTCTTTTGATGTAACACTACTTCATCATTTTGGATTGAGATCTTATTTGATAATTACTGTTTCTTTTGATGTAACACTACTTCATCATTTTGGATTGAGATCTTATTTGATAATTACTGTTTCTTTTGATGTAACACCACTTCATCATTTTGGATTGAGATCTTATTTGATAATTACTGTTTCTTTTGATGTGACACCACTTCATCATTTTGGATTGAGATCTTATTTGATAATTACTGTTTCTTTTGATGTGACAATTACTTCATCATTTTGGATTGAGATCTTATTTGATAATTACTGTTTTCTTTTGATGTAACACCACTTCATCATTTTGGATTGAGATCTTATTTGATAATTACTGTTTCTTTGATGTAACACCACTTCATCATTTTGGATTGAGATCTTATTTGATAATTACTGTTTCTTTTGATGTAACACTACTTCATCATTTTGGATTGAGATCTTATTTGATAATTACTGTTTCTTTTGATGTAACACTACTTCATCATTTTAGATTGAGATCTTATTTGATAATTACTGTTTTTTTGATGTAACACTACTTCATCATTTTGGATTGAGATCTTATTTGATAATTACTGTTTCTTTTGATGTAACACCACTTCATCATTTTGGATTGAGATCTTATTTGATAATTACTGTTTCTTTTGATGTAACACCACTTCATCATTTTGGATTGAGATCTTATTTGATAATTACTACTTCATCTTTTGATGTAACTTTTTATGTAACTACTTCATCATTTTGGATTGAGATCTTATTTGATAATTACTGTTTCTTTTGATGTAACACTACTTCATCATTTGGATTGAGATCTTATTTGATAATTACTGTTTTTTTGATGTACTTCATCATTTTGGATTGAGATCTTATTTGATAATTACTCTTTCTTTTTTGATGTGTGATCACTTCATCATTTTGGATTGAGATCTTATTTGATAATTACTGTTTCTTTTGATGTAACACCACTTCATCATTTTGGATTGAGATCTTATTTGATAATTACTGTTTCTTTTGATGTAACACTACTTCATCATTTTGGATTGAGATCTTATTTGATAATTACTGTTTCTTTTGATGTAACACTACTTCATCATTTTGGATTGAGATCTTATTTGATAATTACTGTTTCTTTTGATGTAACACCACTTCATCATTTTGGATTGAGATCTTATTTGATAATTACTGTTTCTTTTGATGTAACACTACTTCATCATTTTGGATTGAGATCTTATTTGATAATTACTGTTTCTTTTGATGTAACACACTTCATCATTTTGGATTGAGATCTTATTTGATAATTACTGTTTCTTTTGATGTAAACTACTTCATCATTTTGGATTGAGATCTTATTTGATAATTACTGTTTCTTTTGATGTACACTACTTCATCATTTTGGATTGAGATCTTATTTGATAATTACTGTTTCTTTTGATGTAACACTACTTCATCATTTTGGATTGAGATCTTATTTGATAATTACTGTTTCTTTTGATGTAACACTACTTCATCATTTTGGATTGAGATCTTATTTGATAATTACTGTTTCTTTTGATGTAACACCACTTCATCATTTTGGATTGAGATCTTATTTGATAATTACTGTTTCTTTTGATGTAACACCACTTCATCATTTTGGATTGAGATCTTATTTGATAACTGTTTCTTTTGATGTAACACTACTTCATCATTTTGGATTGAGATCTTATTTGATAATTACTGTTTCTTTTGATGTAACACCACTTCATCATTTTGGATTGAGATCTTATTTGATAATTACTGTTTCTTTGATGTAACACTACTTCATCATTTTGGATTGAGATCTTATTTGATAATTACTGTTTCTTTTGATGTAACACTACTTCATCATTTTGGATTGAGATCTTATTTGATAATTACTGTTTCTTTTGATGTAACACACTATCATTTTGGATTGAGATCTTATTTGATTACTTTTGATGTAACACTACTTCATCATTTTGGATTGAGATCTTATTTGATAATTACTGTTTCTTTTGATGTAACACTACTTCATCATTTTGGATTGAGATCTTATTTGATAATTACTGTTTCTTTTGATGTAACACTACTTCATCATTTTGGATTGAGATCTTATTTGATAATTACTGTTTCTTTTGATGTAACACCACTTCATCATTTTGGATTGAGATCTTATTTGATAATTACTGTTTCTTTTGATGTAACACTACTTCATCATTTTGGATTGAGATCTTATTTGATAATTACTGTTTCTTTTGATGTAACACCACTTCATCATTTTGGATTGAGATCTTATTTGATAATTACTGTTTCTTTTGATGTAACACTACTTCATCATTTTGGATTGAGATCTTATTTGATAATTACTGTTTCTTTTGATGTAACACCACTTCATCATTTTGGATTGAGATCTTATTTGATAATTACTGTTTCTTTTGATGTAACACCACTTCATCATTTTGGATTGAGATCTTATTTGATAATTACTGTTTCTTTTGATGTAACACTACATCATTTTGGATTGAGATCTTATTTGATAATTACTGTTTCTTTTGATGTAACACTACTTCATCATTTTGGATTGAGATCTTATTTGATAATTACTGTTTCTTTTGATGTAACACTACTTCATCATTTTGGATTGAGATCTTATTTGATAATTACTGTTTCTTTTGATGTAACACTACTTCATCATTTTGGATTGAGATCTTATTTGATAATTACTGTTTCTTTTGATGTAACACTACTTCATCATTTTGGATTGAGATCTTATTTGATAATTACTGTTTCTTTTGATGTAACACTACTTCATCATTTTGGATTGAGATCTTATTTGATAATTACTGTTTCTTTTGATGTAACACTACTTCATCATTTTGGATTGAGATCTTATTTGATAATTACTGTTTCTTTTGATGTAACACCACTTCATCATTTTGGATTGAGATCTTATTTGATAATTACTGTTTCTTTTGATGTAACACTACTTCATCATTTTGGATTGAGATCTTATTTGATAATTACTGTTTCTTTTGATGTAACACTACTTCATCATTTTGGATTGAGATCTTATTTGATAATTACTGTTTCTTTTGATGTAACACCACTTCATCATTTTGATTGAGATCTTATTTGATAATTACTGTTTCTTTTGATGTAACACTACTTCATCATTTTGGATTGAGATCTTATTTGATAATTACTGTTTCTTTTGATGTAACACCACTTCATCATTTTGGATTGAGATCTTATTTGATAATTACTGTTTCTTTTGATGTAACACTACTTCATCATTTTGGATTGAGATCTTATTTGATAATTACTGTTTCTTTTGACTGTTTCTTTTGATGTAACACTACTTCATCATTTTGGATTGAGATCTTATTTGATAATTACTGTTTCTTTTGATGTAACACTACTTCATCATTTTGGATTGAGATCTTATTTGATAATTACTGTTTCTTTTGATGTAACACTACTTCATCATTTTGGATTGAGATCTTATTTGATAATTACTGTTTCTTTTGATGTAACACTACTTCATCATTTTGGATTGAGATCTTATTTGATAATTACTGTTTCTTTTGATGTAACACCACTTCATCATTTTGGATTGAGATCTTATTTGATAATTACTGTTTCTTTTGATGTAACACCACTTCATCATTTTGGATTGAGATCTTATTTGATAATTACTGTTTCTTTTGATGTAACACTACTTCATCATTTTGGATTGAGATCTTATTTGATAATTACTGTTTCTTTTGATGTAACACCACTTCATCATTTTGGATTGAGATCTTATTTGATAATTACTGTTTCTTTTGATGTAACACCACTTCATCATTTTGGATTGAGATCTTATTTGATAATTACTGTTTCTTTTGATGTAACACTACTTCATCATTTTGGATTGAGATCTTATTTGATAATTACTGTTTCTTTTGATGTAACACTACTTCATCATTTTGGATTGAGATCTTATTTGATAATTACTGTTTCTTTTGATGTAACACTACTTCATCATTTTGGATTGAGATCTTATTTGATAATTACTGTTTCTTTTGATGTAACACCACTTCATCATTTTGGATTGAGATCTTATTTGATAATTACTGTTTCTTTTGATGTAACACTACTTCATCATTTTGGATTGAGATCTTATTTGATAATTACTGTTTCTTTTGATGTAACACTACTTCATCATTTTGGATTGAGATCTTATTTGATAATTACTGTTTCTTTTGATGTAACACCACTTCATCATTTTGGATTGAGATCTTATTTGATAATTACTGTTTCTTTTGATGTAACACCACTTCATCATTTTGGATTGAGATCTTATTTGATAATTACTGTTTCTTTTGATGTAACACTACTTCATCATTTTGGATTGAGATCTTATTTGATAATTACTGTTTCTTTTGATGTAACACTACTTCATCATTTTGGATTGAGATCTTATTTGATAATTACTGTTTCTTTTGATGTAACACTACTTCATCATTTTGGATTGAGATCTTATTGATGATAACTTATTTGATAATTACTGTTCTTTTGATGTAACACTACTTCATCATTTTGGATTGAGATCTTATTTGATAATTACTGTTTCTTTTGATGTAACACCACTTCATCATTTTGGATTGAGATCTTATTTGATAATTACTGTTTCTTTTGATGTAACACTACTTCATCATTTTGGATTGAGATCTTATTTGATAATTACTGTTTCTTTTGATGTAACACTACTTCATCATTTTGGATTGAGATCTTATTTGATAATTACTGTTTCTTTTGATGTAACACCACTTCATCATTTTGGATTGAGATCTTATTTGATAATTACTGTTTCTTTTGATGTAACACTACTTCATCATTTTGGATTGAGATCTTATTTGATAATTACTGTTTCTTTTGATGTAACACTACTTCATCATTTTGGATTGAGATCTTATTTGATAATTACTGTTTCTTTTGATGTAACACTACTTCATCATTTTGGATTGAGATCTTATTTGATAATTACTGTTTCTTTTGATGTAACACTACTTCATCATTTTGGATTGAGATCTTATTTGATAATTACTGTTTCTTTTGATGTAACACTACTTCATCATTTTGGATTGAGATCTTATTTGATAATTACTGTTTCTTTTGATGTAACACTACTTCATCATTTTGGATTGAGATCTTATTTGATAATTACTGTTTCTTTTGATGTAACACCACTTCATCATTTTGGATTGAGATCTTATTTGATAATTACTGTTTCTTTTGATGTAACACCACTTCATCATTTTGGATTGAGATCTTATTTGATAATTACTGTTTCTTTTGATGTAACACCACTTCATCATTTTGGATTGAGATCTTATTTGATAATTACTGTTTCTTTTGATGTAACACCACTTCATCATTTTGGATTGAGATCTTATTTGATAATTACTGTTTCTTTTGATGTAACACCACTTCATCATTTTGGATTGAGATCTTATTTGATAATTACTGTTTCTTTTGATGTAACACTACTTCATCATTTTGGATTGAGATCTTATTTGATAATTACTGTTTCTTTTGATGTAACACTACTTCATCATTTTGGATTGAGATCTTATTTGATAATTACTGTTTCTTTTGATGTAACACTACTTCATCATTTTGGATTGAGATCTTATTTGATAATTACTGTTTCTTTTGATGTAACACTACTTCATCATTTTGGATTGAGATCTTATTTGATAATTACTGTTTCTTTTGATGTAACACTACTTCATCATTTTGGATTGAGATCTTATTTGATAATTACTGTTTCTTTTGATGTAACACCACTTCATCATTTTGGATTGAGATCTTATTTGATAATTACTGTTTCTTTTGATGTAACACTACTTCATCATTTTGGATTGAGATCTTATTTGATAATTACTGTTTCTTTTGATGTGTCATCATTTTGGATTGAGATCTTATTTGATAATTACTGTTTCTTTTGATTGAGACTTCATCATTTTGGATTGAGATCTACTGTTGATCTTTTGTTTCTTTTGATAACACCACTTCATCATTTTGGATTGAGATCTTATTTGATAATTACTGTTTCTTTTGATGTAACACCACTTCATCATTTTGGATTGAGATCTTATTTGATAATTACTGTTTCTTTTGATGTAACACCACTTCATCATTTTGGATTGAGATCTTATTTGATAATTACTGTTTCTTTTGATGTAACACCACTTCATCATTTTGGATTGAGATCTTATTTGATAATTACTGTTTCTTTTGATGTAACACTACTTCATCATTTTGGATTGAGATCTTATTTGATAATTACTGTTTCTTTTGATGTAACACCACTTCATCATTTTGGATTGAGATCTTATTTGATAATTACTGTTTCTTTTGATGTAACACTACTTCATCATTTTGGATTGAGATCTTATTTGATAATTACTGTTTCTTTTGATGTGAACACTACTTCATCATTTTGGATTGAGATCTTATTTGATAATTACTGTTTCTTTTGATGTAACACCACTTCATCATTTTGGATTGAGATCTTATTTGATAATTACTGTTTCTTTTGATGTAACACCACTTCATCATTTTGGATTGAGATCTTATTTGATAATTACTGTTTCTTTTGATGTAACACTACTTCATCATTTTGGATTGAGATCTTATTTGATAATTACTGTTTCTTTTGATGTAACACTACTTCATCATTTTGGATTGAGATCTTATTTGATAATTACTGTTTCTTTTGATGTAACACTACTTCATCATTTTGGATTGAGATCTTATTTGATAATTACTGTTTCTTTTGATGTAACACTACTTCATCATTTTGGATTGAGATCTTATTTGATAATTACTGTTTCTTTTGATGTAACACTACTTCATCATTTTGGATTGAGATCTTATTTGATAATTACTGTTTCTTTTGATGTAACACCACTTCATCATTTTGGATTGAGATCTTATTTGATAATTACTGTTTCTTTTGATGTAACACCACTTCATCATTTTGGATTGAGATCTTATTTGATAATTACTGTTTCTTTTGATGTAACACTACTTCATCATTTTGGATTGAGATCTTATTTGATAATTACTGTTTCTTTTGATGTAACACTACTTCATCATTTTGGATTGAGATCTTATTTGATAATTACTGTTTCTTTTGATGTAACACTACTTCATCATTTTGGATTGAGATCTTATTTGATAATTACTGTTTCTTTTGATGTAACACTACTTCATCATTTTGGATTGAGATCTTATTTGATAATTACTGTTTCTTTTGATGTAACACCACTTCATCATTTTGGATTGAGATCTTATTTGATAATTACTGTTTCTTTTGATGTAACACCACTTCATCATTTTGGATTGAGATCTTATTTGATAATTACTGTTTCTTTTGATGTAACACCACTTCATCATTTTGGATTGAGATCTTATTTGATAATTACTGTTTTTTTTGATGTAACACTACTTCATCATTTTGGATTGAGATCTTATTTGATAATTACTGTTTCTTTTGATGTAACACTACTTCATCATTTTGGATTGAGATCTTATTTGATAATTACTGTTTCTTTTGATGTAACACCACTTCATCATTTTGGATTGAGATCTTATTTGATAATTACTGTTTCTTTTGATGTAACACTACTTCATCATTTTGGATTGAGATCTTATTTGATAATTACTGTTTCTTTTGATGTAACACCACTTCATCATTTTGGATTGAGATCTTATTTGATAATTACTGTTTCTTTTGATGTAACACTACTTCATCATTTTGGATTGAGATCTTATTTGATAATTACTGTTTCTTTTGATGTAACACTACTTCATCATTTTGGATTGAGATCTTATTTGATAATTACTGTTTCTTTTGATGTAACACTACTTCATCATTTTGGATTGAGATCTTATTTGATAATTACTACTTCATCATTTTGGATTGAGATCTTATTTGATAATTACTGTTTCTTTTGATGTAACACTACTTCATCATTTTGGATTGAGATCTTATTTGATAATTACTGTTTCTTTTGATGTAACACCACTTCATCATTTTGGATTGAGATCTTATTTGATAATTACTGTTTCTTTTGATGTAACACCACTTCATCATTTTGGATTGAGATCTTATTTGATAATTACTGTTTCTTTTGATGTAACACTACTTCATCATTTTGGATTGAGATCTTATTTGATAATTACTGTTTCTTTTGATGTAACACTACTTCATCATTTTGGATTGAGATCTTATTTGATAATTACTGTTTCTTTTGATGTAACACTACTTCATCATTTTGGATTGAGATCTTATTTGATAATTACTGTTTCTTTTGATGTAACACTACTTCATCATTTTGGATTGAGATCTTATTTGATAATTACTGTTTCTTTTGATGTAACACCACTTCATCATTTTGGATTGAGATCTTATTTGATAATTACTGTTTCTTTTGATGTAACACTACTTCATCATTTTGGATTGAGATCTTATTTGATAATTACTGTTTCTTTTGATGTAACAACTTCATCATTTTGGATTGAGATCTTATTTGATAATTACTGTTTCTTTTGATGTAACACATCATCATTTTGGATTGAGATCTTATTTGATAATTACTGTTTCTTTTGATGTAACACCACTTCATCATTTTGGATTGAGATCTTATTTGATAATTACTGTTTCTTTTGATGTAACACTACTTCATCATTTTGGATTGAGATCTTATTTGATAATTACTGTTTCTTTTGATGTAACACCACTTCATCATTTTGGATTGAGATCTTATTTGATAATTACTGTTTCTTTTGATGTAACACTACTTCATCATTTTGGATTGAGATCTTATTTGATAATTACTGTTTCTTTTGATGTAACACTACTTCATCATTTTGGATTGAGATCTTATTTGATAATTACTGTTTCTTTTGATGTAACACCACTTCATCATTTTGGATTGAGATCTTATTTGATAATTACTGTTTCTTTTGATGTAACACTACTTCATCATTTTGGATTGAGATCTTATTTGATAATTACTGTTTCTTTTTGATGTCACTTCATTTTGGATTGAGATCTTATTTGATAATTACTGTTTCTTTTGATGTAACACCACTTCATCATTTTGGATTGAGATCTTATTTGATAATTACTGTTTCTTTTGATGTAACACCACTTCATCATTTTGGATTGAGATCTTATTTGATAATTACTGTTTCTTTTGATGTAACACCACTTCATCATTTTGGATTGAGATCTTATTTGATAATTACTGTTTCTTTTGATGTAACACCACTTCATCATTTTGGATTGAGATCTTATTTGATAATTACTGTTTCTTTTGATGTAACACTACTTCATCATTTTGGATTGAGATCTTATTTGATAATTACTGTTTCTTTTGATGTAACACTACTTCATCATTTTGGATTGAGATCTTATTTGATAATTACTGTTTCTTTTGATGTAACACCACTTCATCATTTTGGATTGAGATCTTATTTGATAATTACTGTTTCTTTTGATGTAACACTACTTCATCATTTTGGATTGAGATCTTATTTGATAATTACTGTTTCTTTTGATGTAACACCACTTCATCATTTTGGATTGAGATCTTATTTGATAATTACTGTTTCTTTTGATGTAACACCACTTCATCATTTTGGATTGAGATCTTATTTGATAATTACTGTTTCTTTTGATGTAACACTACTTCATCATTTTGGATTGAGATCTTATTTGATAATTACTGTTTCTTTTGATGTTCATCATTTTGGATTGAGATCTTATTTGATAATTACTGTTTCTTTTGACTACTTCATCATTTTGGATTGAGATCTTATTTGATAATTACTGTTTCTTTTGATGTAACACCACTTCATCATTTTGGATTGAGATCTTATTTGATAATTACTGTTTCTTTTGATGTAACACTACTTCATCATTTTGGATTGAGATCTTATTTGATAATTACTGTTTCTTTTGATGTAACACATTTTGGATTGAGATCTTATTTGATAATTACTTCATCATTTTGGATTGAGATCTTATTTGATAATTACTGTTTCTTTTGATGTAACACTACTTCATCATTTTGGATTGAGATCTTATTTGATAATTACTGTTTCTTTTGATGTAACACCACTTCATCATTTTGGATTGAGATCTTATTTGATAATTACTGTTTCTTTTGATGTAACACTACTTCATCATTTTGGATTGAGATCTTATTTGATAATTACTGTTTCTTTTGATGTAACACTACTTCATCATTTTGGATTGAGATCTTATTTGATAATTACTGTTTCTTTTGATGTAACACTACTTCATCATTTTGGATTGAGATCTTATTTGATAATTACTGTTTCATCATTTTGGATTGAGATCTTATTTGATAATTACTGTTTCTTTTGATGTAACACTACTTCATCATTTTGGATTGAGATCTTATTTGATAATTACTGTTTCTTTTGATGTAACACCACTTCATCATTTTGGATTGAGATCTTATTTGATAATTACTGTTTCTTTTGATGTAACACTACTTCATCATTTTGGATTGAGATCTTATTTGATAATTACTGTTTCTTTTGATGTAACACCACTTCATCATTTTGGATTGAGATCTTATTTGATAATTACTGTTTTTCTTTTGATGTAACATCTTCATCATTTTGGATTGAGATCTTATTTATTACTGTTTCTTTTGATGTAACACCACTTCATCATTTTGGATTGAGATCTTATTTGATAATTACTGTTTCTTTTGATGTAACACTACTTCATCATTTTGGATTGAGATCTTATTTGATAATTACTGTTTCTTTTGATGTAACACTACTTCATCATTTTGGATTGAGATCTTTCATTTTGATTAATTACTGTTTACTGTTTTTTTTGATGTAACACTACTTCATCATTTTGGATTGAGATCTTATTTGATAATTACTGTTTCTTTTGATGTAACACTACTTCATCATTTTGGATTGAGATCTTATTTGATAATTACTGTTTCTTTTGATGTAACACCACTTCATCATTTTGGATTGAGATCTTATTTGATAATTACTGTTTCTTTTGATGTAACACTACTTCATCATTTTGGATTGAGATCTTATTTGATAATTACTGTTTCTTTTGATGTAACACCACTTCATCATTTTGGATTGAGATCTTATTTGATAATTACTGTTTCTTTTGATGTAACACCACTTCATCATTTTGGATTGAGATCTTATTTGATAATTACTGTTTCTTTTGATGTAACACTACTTCATCATTTTGGATTGAGATCTTATTTGATAATTACTGTTTCTTTTGATGTAACACTACTTCATCATTTTGGATTGAGATCTTATTTGATAATTACTGTTTCTTTTGATGTAACACTACTTCATCATTTTGGATTGAGATCTTATTTGATAATTACTGTTTCTTTTGATGTAACACTACTTCATCATTTTGGATTGAGATCTTATTTGATAATTACTTTTGATGTAACACTACTTCATCATTTTGGATTGAGATCTTATTTGATAATTACTGTTTCTTTTGATGTAACACCACTTCATCATTTTGGATTGAGATCTTATTTGATAATTACTGTTTCTTTTGATGTAACACTACTTCATCATTTTGGATTGAGATCTTATTTGATAATTACTGTTTCTTTTGATGTAACACCACTTCATCATTTTGGATTGAGATCTTATTTGATAATTACTGTTTCTTTTGATGTAACACTACTTCATCATTTTGGATTGAGATCTTATTTGATAATTACTGTTTCATTTTTTGATGTAACATGTAACACTTCATCATTTTGGATTGAGATCTTATTTGATAATTACTGTTTCTTTTGATGTAACACCACTTCATCATTTTGGATTGAGATCTTATTTGATAATTACTGTTTCTTTTGATGTAACACTACTTCATCTTTCTTATTTGATAATGATGTTTCTTTTGATGTAACACTACTTCATCATTTTGGATTGAGATCTTATTTGATAATTACTGTTTCTTTTGATGTAACACTACTTCATCATTTTGGATTGAGATCTTATTTGATAATTACTGTTTCTTTTGATGTAACACTACTTCATCATTTTGGATTGAGATCTTATTTGATAATTACTGTTTCTTTTGATGTAACACCACTTCATCATTTTGGATTGAGATCTTATTTGATAATTACTGTTTCTTTTGATGTAACACTACTTCATCATTTTGGATTGAGATCTTATTTGATAATTACTGTTTCTTTTGATGTAACACCACTTCATCATTTTGGATTGAGATCTTATTTGATAATTACTGTTTCTTTTGATGTAACACTACTTCATCATTTTGGATTGAGATCTTATTTGATAATTACTGTTTCTTTTGATGTAACACCACTTCATCATTTTGGATTGAGATCTTATTTGATAATTACTGTTTCTTTTGATGTAACACTACTTCATCATTTTGGATTGAGATCTTATTTGATAATTACTGTTTCTTTTGATGTAACACTACTTCATCATTTTGGATTGAGATCTTATTTGATAATTACTGTTTCTTTTGATGTAACACTACTTCATCATTTTGGATTGAGATCTTATTTGATAATTACTGTTTCTTTTGATGTAACACTACTTCATCATTTTGGATTGAGATCTTATTTGATAATTACTGTTCATCATTTTTTGAGATCTTATTTGATAATTACTGTTTCACACCACTTCATCATTTTGGATTGAGATCTTATTTGATAATTACTGTTTCTTTTGATGTAACACTACTTCATCATTTTGGATTGAGATCTTATTTGATAATTACTGTTTCTTTTGATGTAACACTACTTCATCATTTTGGATTGAGATCTTATTTGATAATTACTGTTTCTTTTGATGTAACACTACTTCATCATTTTGGATTGAGATCTTATTTGATAATTACTGTTTCTTTTGATGTAACACTACTTCATCATTTTGGATTGAGATCTTATTTGATAATTACTGTTTCTTTTGATGTGACACTACTTCATCATTTTGGATTGAGACTACTTCATCATTTTGGATTGAGATCTTATTTGATAATTACTGTTTCTTTTGATGTAACACTACTTCATCATTTTGGATTGAGATCTTATTTGATAATTACTGTTTCTTTTGATGTAACACCACTTCATCATTTTGGATTGAGATCTTATTTGATAATTACTGTTTCTTTTGATGTAACACCACTTCATCATTTTGGATTGAGATCTTATTTGATAATTACTGTTTCTTTTGATGTAACACCACTTCATCATTTTGGATTGAGATCTTATTTGATAATTACTGTTTCTTTTGATGTAACACTACTTCATCATTTTGGATTGAGATCTTATTTGATAATTACTGTTTCTTTTGATGTAACACTACTTCATCATTTTGGATTGAGATCTTATTTGATAATTACTGTTTCTTTTGATGTAACACCACTTCATCATTTTGGATTGAGATCTTATTTGATAATTACTGTTTCTTTTGATGTAACACCACTTCATCATTTTGGATTGAGATCTTATTTGATAATTACTGTTTCTTTTGATGTAACACTACTTCATCATTTTGGATTGAGATCTTATTTGATAATTACTGTTTCTTTTGATGTAACACCACTTCATCATTTTGGATTGAGATCTTATTTGATAATTACTGTTTCTTTTGATGTAACACCACTTCATCATTTTGGATTGAGATCTTATTTGATAATTACTGTTTCTTTTGATGTAACACTACTTCATCATTTTGGATTGAGATCTTATTTGATAATTACTGTTTCTTTTGATGTAACACTACTTCATCATTTTGGATTGAGATCTTATTTGATAATTACTGTTTCTTTTGATGTAACACTACTTCATCATTTTGGATTGAGATCTTATTTGATAATTACTGTTTCTTTTGATGTAACACCACTTCATCATTTTGGATTGAGATCTTATTTGATAATTACTGTTTCTTTTGATGTAACACCACTTCATCATTTTGGATTGAGATCTTATTTGATAATTACTGTTTCTTTTGATGTAACACCACTTCATCATTTTGGATTGAGATCTTATTTGATAATTACTGTTTCTTTTGATGTGTTCATCATTTTGGATTGAGATCTTATTTGTAACACACACTTCATCATTTTGGATTGAGATCTTATTTGATAATTACTGTTTCTTTTGATGTAACACTACTTCATCATTTTGGATTGAGATCTTATTTGATAATTACTGTTTCTTTTGATGTAACACCACTTCATCATTTTGGATTGAGATCTTATTTGATAATTACTGTTTCTTTTGATGTAACACTACTTCATCATTTTGGATTGAGATCTTATTTGATAATTACTGTTTCTTTTGATGTAACACTACTTCATCATTTTGGATTGAGATCTTATTTGATAATTACTGTTTCTTTTGATGTAACACTACTTCATCATTTTGGATTGAGATCTTATTTGATAATTACTGTTTCTTTTGATGTAACACTACTTCATCATTTTGGATTGAGATCTTATTTGATAATTACTGTTTCTTTTGATGTAACACCACTTCATCATTTTGATCACTACTTCATCATTTTGGATTGAGATCTTATTTGATAATTACTGTTTCTTTTGATGTAACACCACTTCATCATTTTGGATTGAGATCTTATTTGATAATTACTGTTTCTTTTTGATGATCATTTTGGATTGAGATCTTATTTGATAATTACTGTTTCTTTTGATGTAACACCACTTCATCATTTTGGATTGAGATCTTATTTGATAATTACTGTTTCTTTTGATGTAACACTACTTCATCATTTTGGATTGAGATCTTATTTGATAATTACTGTTTCTTTTGATGTAACACTACTTCATCATTTTGGATTGAGATCTTATTTGATAATTACTGTTTCTTTTGATGTAACACCACTTCATCATTTTGGATTGAGATCTTATTTGATAATTACTGTTTCTTTTGATGTAACACCACTTCATCATTTTGGATTGAGATCTTATTTGATAATTACTGTTTCTTTTGATGTAACACTACTTCATCATTTTGGATTGAGATCTTATTTGATAATTACTGTTTCTTTTGATGTAACACTACTTCATCATTTTGGATTGAGATCTTATTTGATAATTACTGTTTCTTTTGATGTAACACTACTTCATCATTTTGGATTGAGATCTTATTTGATAATTACTGTTTCTTTTGATGTAACACTACTTCATCATTTTGGATTGAGATCTTATTTGATAATTACTGTTTCTTTTGATGTAACACCTACTTCATCATTTTGGATTGAGATCTTATTTGATAATTACTGTTTCTTTTGATGTAACACCACTTCATCATTTTGGATTGAGATCTTATTTGATAATTACTGTTTCTTTTGATGTAACACTACTTCATCATTTTGGATTGAGATCTTATTTGATAATTACTGTTTCTTTTGATGTAACACCACTTCATCATTTTGGATTGAGATCTTATTTGATAATTACTGTTTCTTTTGATGTAACACCACTTCATCATTTTGGATTGAGATCTTATTTGATAATTACTGTTTCTTTTGATGTAACACTACTTCATCATTTTGGATTGAGATCTTATTTGATAATTACTGTTTCTTTTGATGTAACACCACTTCATCATTTTGGATTGAGATCTTATTTGATAATTACTGTTTCTTTTGATGTAACACTACTTCATCATTTTGGATTGAGATCTTATTTGATAATTACTGTTTCTTTTGATGTAACACTACTTCATCATTTTGGATTGAGATCTTATTTGATAATTACTGTTTCTTTTGATGTAACACTACTTCATCATTTTGGATTGAGATCTTATTTGATAATTACTGTTTCTTTTGATGTAACACTACTTCATCATTTTGGATTGAGATCTTATTTGATAATTACTGTTTCTTTTGATGTAACACCACTTCATCATTTTGGATTGAGATCTTATTTGATAATTACTGTTTCTTTTGATGTAACACCACTTCATCATTTTGGATTTTGATGTAACACCACTCATCATTTTGGATTGAGATCTTATTTGATAATTACTGTTTCTTTTGATTTGGATTGAGATCTTATTTGATAATTACTGTTTCTTTTGATGTAACACCACTTCATCATTTTGGATTGAGATCTTATTTGATAATTACTGTTTCTTTTGATGTAACACCACTTCATCATTTTGGATTGAGATCTTATTTGATAATTACTGTTTCTTTTGATGTAACACCACTTCATCATTTTGGATTGAGATCTTATTTGATAATTACTGTTTCTTTTGATGTAACACTACTTCATCATTTTGGATTGAGATCTTATTTGATAATTACTGTTTCTTTTGATGTAACACTACTTCATCATTTTGGATTGAGATCTTATTTGATAATTACTGTTTTTTTTAATTATCATTTTGATTGAGATCTTATTTGATAATTACTGTAACACTACTTCATCATTTTGGATTGAGATCTTATTTGATAATTACTGTTTCTTTTGATGTAACACCACTTCATCATTTTGGATTGAGATCTTATTTGATAATTACTGTTTCTTTTGATGTAACACTACTTCATCATTTTGGATTGAGATCTTATTTGATAATTACTGTTTCTTTTGATGTAACACCACTTCATCATTTTGGATTGAGATCTTATTTGATAATTACTGTTTCTTTTGATGTAACACTACTTCATCATTTTGGATTGAGATCTTATTTGATAATTACTGTTTCTTTTGATGTAACACTACTTCATCATTTTGGATTGAGATCTTATTTGATAATTACTGTTTCTTTTGATGTAACACCACTTCATCATTTTGGATTGAGATCTTATTTGATAATTACTGTTTCTTTTGATGTAACACTACTTCATCATTTTGGATTGAGATCTTATTTGATAATTACTGTTTCTTTTGATGTAACACTACTTCATCATTTTGGATTGAGATCTTATTTGATAATTACTGTTTCTTTTGATGTAACACTTCATCTTCATCATTTTGGATTGAGATCTTATTTGATAATTACTGTTTCTTTTGATGTAACACTACTTCATCATTTTGGATTGAGATCTTATTTGATAATTACTGTTTCTTTTGATGTAACACTACTTCATCATTTTGGATTGAGATCTTATTTGATAATTACTGTTTCTTTTGATGTGACACTACTTCATCATTTTGGATTGAGATCTTATTTGATAATTACTGTTTTTTTTGATGTGACACTACTTCATCATTTTGGATTGAGATCTTATTTGATAATTACTGTTTTTTTTGACTGTTTTTTTTGATGTAACACCACTTCATCATTTTGGATTGAGATCTTATTTGATAATTACTGTTTCTTTTGATGTAACACCACTTCATCATTTTGGATTGAGATCTTATTTGATAATTACTGTTTCTTTTGATGTAACACCACTTCATCATTTTGGATTGAGATCTTATTTGATAATTACTGTTTCTTTTGATGTAACACTACATCATTTTGGATTGAGATCTTATTTGATAATTACTGTTTCTTTTGATGTAACACTACTTCATTATTTTGGATTGAGATCTTATTTGATAATTACTGTTTCTTTTGATGTAACACTACATCATCATTTTGGATTGAGATCTTATTTGATAATTACTGTTTCTTTTGATGTAACACTACTTCATCATTTTGGATTGAGATCTTATTTGATAATTACTGTTTCTTTTGATGTAACACTACTTCATCATTTTGGATTGAGATCTTATTTGATAATTACTGTTTCTTTTGATGTAACACTACTTCATCATTTTGGATTGAGATCTTATTTGATAATTACTGTTTCTTTTGATGTAACACTACTTCATCATTTTGGATTGAGATCTTATTTGATAATTACTGTTTCTTTTGATGTAACACCACTTCATCATTTCCTTACCACCAGTTAAATGTCTTATTTCGACTATTAATTGTTAATTTCATCTGTTTTTGATTTACTTCTGAAATTATTTTTAATATTAACATCTCTCACTTAAATTTTCAAGATGCTAATTTTGTAAAACTCATGATTATCGGTTAATGTTATAATCATAATATCTTTCTTTGAAAGTTATTTCAAATCAAGATGTTAACTAATTTTCCAACTTTACACCAGGCTATTGGTGCAACTTTAGCTGCTATGATTGGAAGTGGAATGATTGTACGGTCAATGCCATACTCTGAGAAGCTTGGAGCCAAACATTTTGCATGGATGGTTCATAGTGGAGTAATGGGAGCTGTGGTAGCTCCTTTGTGTTTACTTGGTGGCCCTATCTTGTTGCGAGCAGCTTGGTTGACTGCAGGAGTTGTTAGTGGTAAGGTTTTATAAACTACTGTAGTAGAGTTTCTTTAGATTGAATGTACTAAAAGAAATGTAAGTGAAATATCTTCTGTAACTTTAGCATCTGAAGTTCATAGTTGTTTTTAAAATAGATTATTTGTGTAATTTAACTGGAAGTTGATGTGACTTAAGGAAAAAACAAGTTGCATTCTTTTACAGATTATTGTAGCTGTAATTACATCTTATATGTAAACTGAATCTTGAAACAAGTTTTAATACTAAAGTGAAAGCATATTAAATAAATATGGTGTAATTTTAGAACACATAAGTGTGATAAAGATAATGGAATATATATGTTTAAGATATGAAAGTAAGTTACATCTGCATGTTTATTGTTTAAGTGAGGTAGAGCAGAAAAGTTTAATGTGTAGAAATATATCATGTTAAGTCACTGATGTACACTAATGATGAAATCCATACTGCTTTTTTGTACATAACTGTTTTATGTGTTTTTTGTAAAATATTTATCATAATTTAGGGAAACGTAGTAAAACAAATTAATGTACATAAGCAGTAGGTCCCTGTTGCCCTTATGTTATGTAGAGTTGGGTACATGATGTCTTGGGTTCATTTTCAACTACACTTAATTGGATCCGTCTTTGCTACTACAAAGTTACTACTACTTTCCATTGTCAGTAATGTTAAAATACTTCAATGGTAAATAAAGTGTAAACATATGTTTATTTACATTGTATTTATGTATCTAATTTATAATTGCATATCTCTATTTTTTAATGTTTTATATAAGCTGGTGCATTTCGAGGGAGTTGGAGCTCCCCATCCATGTTTTTGTTTTTTGGAAAAATAACTGTATTTTATATTGTATAAGTAAGGAATTTGATAAAGAGTCCAAGTAACTGTAGTCATGTAACCTCCCTTTCATTTTTCTGAAGTTTGTAACTGTATTCTTAATGTCATTATAAGCGAGGAACTTGATAAAGAGTCGAAGTGTACTGTTGTAACATACCTTCCATGTTTTTCTGAAGTTAGTAACTGTATTCTTAATGTTGTATAAGTAAGGAACTTGATAAAGAGTCGAAGTGTACTGTTGTAACATACCTTCCATGTTTTTCTGAAGTTAGTAACTGTATTCTTAATGTTGTATAAGTAAGGAACTTGATAAAGAGTCAAAGTGTACTGTTGTAACATACCTTCCATGTTTTTCTGAAGTTAGTAACTGTATTCTTAATGTTGTATAAGTAAGGAACTTGATAAAGAGTCAAAGTGTACTGTTGTAACATACCTTCCATGTTTTTCTGAAGTTAGTAACTGTATTCTTAATGTTGTATAAGTAAGGAACTTGATAAAGAGTCGAAGTGTACTGTTGTAACATACCTTCCATGTTTTTCTGAAGTTAGTAACTGTATTCTTAATGTTGTATAAGCGAGGAACTTGATAAAGAGTCGAAGTGTACTGTTGTAACATACCTTCCATGTTTTTCTGAAGTTAGTAACTGTATTCTTTGTATATATAGATGCAGATATTTTCCCTCACCTCTTTTAATATTTCAAAATAAGTTTGTATAAAAACATGTTCTAATACTACCTTAGGGTATCAAAAAATATTAGTTGTCTGTTGTGTTATTAATTAGAATAAAATTTTCTGAAATTAACACAGTTGTAGTTTACAGCAATACAGTTAAGGCCTCAGCCAATAACTGATAATGTCTAAGCTAATACAACTTAGTTAAACATTACCATGGTAATCTTCATAACTTTTTCCAGACACTAACAATATGCCAAGATTTGTCTTTATCGAAGTTAGTGTTGTGTAGGACATTTTATAACATATATACTTAGTACAATCATTGTTTAGAAGCTAGAATTCTTATGAGAAATCTTTCTTGTATTGTTGTTTTAAAATTAGGGACAATGCAGCTCTATAAGTTCTAAAGAACTTTGAGAACAGTTACCCTGTTTACAGTAGAATATTTTATTATAAACAGTTAAAACTAATTTTGATTAACAAATTATAAAATGTTTGTTTTGAATTATTGTCATATCTATAATATTCCTAGCAATAAATATGTAAACCTTGTAAACAGTAGTTTATAATGTAATTGAGTTAATTACTTACAGGATATATTTATGTTTTAATTATGCTTGACTTATAGAGGTTACTCTTAAGACGGACTGTGTGGCCAATGTTGATTTTAAAAGATTGCGTTGTTGTATTACATGGCCAACTTTGAAACAGCTTGTATCATACCATCATTGCAGAAAATGAACTATTCCTGCAGATAGTGTGTTAGAAGAATTGACTTTCACCCATAAACAAAAGAATGCAATATTATCTTAATAGAAATTCCAGTTTTGTTCTTGTTTATTTCCTAACTGTTTGTCAGATAGTTTTGACTCTCAGATGTTTCACAAAGTAAGTTTGTGTTAAGCTATTCTCAACATGGCTGGGATGGTATGGGTATTAAAACTTTAGTTAACCTGAAGATGACCTACTAAGGTTGAAACATTCTATACTTTATTTAACTAGTATTTTAATACCCATAACAGCCATCTTGAGAATACTTTTTTATTTCAAGTGGGTTTCTTGTCACAGACATAAGTTTTATGTTTTCTAGTTTTTATGACCTAAATTTAAATTTAGGTTACATAAGAATATCAAACAATAGTAGGTTTTACTTTAAATTTGTGTGTGTTTACCTAATAAATGAGTTATCAATATATCTCTAAAAATGGCTCAGTTGGGTTGAGAAACTTTTTTACATAGAGGCGCAAACAATGTTTCGACCTTCTTCGGTCATTGTCAGGTTCACAAGAGAGAGAGAGTAACTGACCGGAAGCTGACCACATGTTTGGAAGGGATTGTGTAACTCTACATTCCAACACTTAGTTACACAACCCTTCTAAACATGTGATTAGCTTCGGTCAGTTACCTCTCTCTATGTGAACCTGACGATGACCGAAGAAGGTCGAAGCGTTGTTCACTCCTCTGTGTAAAATATTTTCTCAACAAACAAGCTATTTTTACATATATATTTCTCTACAAGTGGGTTTCTCGACATCAAACGAGTTATTAATTATTTCTCTCCATTGATTAGTCTGAATAACTGCATAGGGATAGATACATAGGTGAGGTTCATTGTTTTTTTCAAACATGCTTATAAGAACATAAACTAAAACATCTATAAAAACAATTTTCCGTAGGTGATTATGGAATAAAACTACCCCTGATTCTATTGATTGTTTCATTATCAAATAATTGTCCAGTTTTAAACCAGAGAAAATAGTTACTTGTGTACACTCACTTTGGTAGGTTGTTCATAGCAGAGTAATTGTAACAGCATTTATTATAAAATATAGGCAGCATTACTGATTGTTTTGCTTTGTAGTGAAATATCAGCTGTTTTTAAAATGAAAACAAGGTTTTTGATATCATTGTATTGTGATAAGATTACAATGTTTTGTCATCTTTCTAAATGTTTAATGGAATTAACTTATTTGTCAACTAATATCGAGTAATAATAATAATAATAATAATAATAAAATGTCCAGTAGAAACTACACAGATGGAAAACCAGAAGTTATGGTGAAATTGTTTTTGTTTGCCCTTTTCAGGCCTGTCAGCTGTAGCTGTGTGTGCTCCAAGTGAAAAGTTTTTAACCATGGGAGGTCCACTGGCTATTGGTTTGGGTGTTGTATTTGCATCTTCTATTGGTGAGTATACAATAGGGAGTGTACATTATGTCACAGGCAACATTAATCAGTATTTATAAGTTTGAAAGGTGAATACTTTTTTGTAGTAATTTTGGTTTATTTGAATTGTTTTGAAAAGTACATTTTATTTCATTTACTGAAATCGTGGAATGTGTAATTTTCATCATCTTGCTAGGTAGGAATTTAGAAAGCTTTGTTTATAAGTGTATTAGTTTCTATCTAATAAAGTATATTAGCGCTAGTTAGGGAGTGTGTGAGGTTACTTGTCAGTGAATTAGTTATTACTGCATGATTTGGTGAGATTGCGTGTTTACTATCACAGTTAATTCACTGTTAGCATTTCAAAAAAAAAGTGGATATGAAATTATGAAGTAAGTGGAGTTCTAAAGACCTGTTTTAAATATGAAAGTTATGACTAGTGGGAATCGCTGGTTATTGGCTTGATTGGCAAGGGCTTGATTAATTTGATAAATTTCTTTAAACTCTAGATTTAAAAAATATTAGTATTACTTTCAAAAGTTAAATATCTGTTTGAAAATAGCAGGAAATGTTTCTCTGAACATACATGGAAGTCCTGAAAATAGCAAAACTGTCTTGAACACTTTAAAATTGCTTTTAATTATCTTAAATAAAACTTCAATATCTGCTTTACGAATATACATATTTTGATTTTCTAGGGTCTCTCTTTCTTCCACCAACTACTGCTCTGGGTGCTGGACTTTATTCAATCAGTTTGTATGGAGGTTTGATTTTGTTCAGTTTTTTCCTCTTGTATGACACCCAAAGAATAATTCATTCTGCAGAAACTTATCCTCTGTATGCTGTGAAACCTTATGATCCAATCAATGCGTAAGTATATGTTAAAAAAAACTTTTGTTTTCAATTATTACTCTTCATAAATCATAAACTTGCTCTGTTCAGTTTGTATCTTAAATATAATTAACTTGTCCTTTACTGAGAATGACAATTTGTCTTACCTTCAACATGTTAAACTTCTTCATGTTATACCAGTTAGAATGATATAAAATCTTAGCTAATAATCCACATTATAATAGTATACAAGTTCATAGTATGCAAAGGCAACATAAAAATATTCCCTGGTGTACTACATTTTATTATAGCATGTCATTGTTCCTATTTTATTTACCACCTCTCAAATAAATACAAAAGTAAACCTAAATTACTTTCTCTATAAAATTGTAGTTGTTCACTTTAACCAACAGAAACTCTGGGGTTTCATGTATCAAATGATGTATTGTATAATGTTATGTCCTGAAGAGTTAAAGGTATTAAGAATACCATCATTGTTCCTGTGAGAAAGTTAACACTTAGCTTGAAAGAATTTGTAACATCTCCACAAGTACACTTCTTGAAAAATTATTAGTTATGTGAAAATATTTCTTTAAATATTAAAATAGAACAGTTCCTGAAATGACAAAAAAACAACTTAGTGCCAATAATATGTAAAAGAAATTTCTTTCATTTACATGCTTTGAGGGTTTATCAATACATAAAAATATAGTTTTCATGTTATAAAGGTACAATCAATGAATTACTTTACCCTCATGTTTCAAATTTCCCAGCAGTGCCTGATCTTAAAATTAGCAGTGTGACTGTTTTTCTGTTGACCATTTCCTAGTCATTCAATGTTTTTTTTATATATATATATATATATATATATATATATATATATATATAGTCTTCCTATGACCTCATGTCATGTGTTTGAGTCTTAGCAATGTTGCAATATTTCCAAATATTGTACATTAATTGTGTTCTCATTTTCAACAAAATTATCTGTTCTTATTTATGTTAAATTAGAACTGGCTCATTAGTGTTCTGTTTGTTGTTGTACAGTAGTTTGATGTATACTATAGTACTACAACTTGTAATTAATTGTGATACATATTTTTCACTTCAAGAAATAGGGAGTGAGCTCTCTAAATATCATTAATTTTTGTCAATTGACACGTGTTCTTTCTATGGAGATTTATCAGAACACTTTAAGGAACTAAAGTGTTTATGGTTTGGGGAAATTCGTATAATCTGCTGCTGTTCTGTGCCATACTTTTATGAAGAGTTGCATGCAAAAATTAAACTCCTTTTATTATCAGTGTATACAAATACATTTGACATCAAAATCTAGTTAATCAGTTAAATTCAAATATGTAAGTTTTCTAATTTTATAAGGAAATGTTGAAAACAAACATCTAAGGTATGAATACTGAACTGTGATTTGTTATATGTACCTTCCCTCTTTAATATATTTACCACCCTTCCAAGAACTTTAATTCAAATTGTTCATTATAATATTTATTGCTGAAGCAAAACAAAATTTTTATACTAGTACATGATGACGAGAAAACCCACTTTATATAAAAAAATTATATATGTTAAACATCTGGTATGGGTAGAGAAAGCACTCTTTGTAAAGTGTTAAACATCTGGTATGGGTAGAGAAAGCACTCTTTGTAAAGTGTTAAACAGCTGGTATGGGTAGAGAAAGCACTCTTTGTAAAGTGTTAAACAGCTTGTATGGGTAGAGAAAGCACTCTTTGTAAAGGAGTGAACGCTTCTGATGATGACCGAAGAAGGTTGAAACATTCACTCCTTTACATAGTTCTTTCTCTAACCATACCAGCTGTTTGCACACATAAAAAATTTTTATAGCCTTCAACCTCATTTGTTTAAGGAGCTATAAACTAACAAATATGAGCCACCTGCTCTGCACTTCTGCCACATCTTCCCTGTCAAAATTGCCAGTGATTCTCTCTGATGTTTATTTAGTATACTGTTTATAACAAACTGAAAGCCAAGGGCTCAATCAATCAAATTACTATTACATTGTTTTCTACCCAGTTAATTCGGTATTTTTTCGAATTCAAGTTTGATTCCCGTGGGAATAACCCATGGGAAAGACATAAACTAACTTGGATGAATTTGTAACAGTTCTTTTTGCACGTGTTATATTCTCTTTGGAGAATTATTTAATAAAATAAAACCTTTATTAAAATAGCACCATTGTTTTATAATAGTAGGGATAAGTGTCATTGAAAATCAAAATAAACTATGACCAAGGTGAATATTGTATTTCTTACTTTATCTGTGTATCTATTATTATAAAAGTAGCTAAAATTTTAAAATGTGGAATGTTTTAAGTTAGAATAGGTAAATAGATGAATTTTTTTCATGAGACATTTTTTATTGAGCATTTTGCAAATAGCCTGTGTATTATGTAATTTTATAGGGTAATATGAGTTACATGAATACCAAGTAATTTCAACTTCTGTAATTTGTATATTAGTTTAAACAAAGTTCAGAGGAAAATAAAGTAACAAAATGTATACTGTTATAGTATTTAAGCTATTTGTGAGAAACAAATCAAGTTTCCATGTTACAATTTGAAAAAACAATTCAGATAAAAGTATTCTTAATTTTGATATGATAGTCATTTTGCACTCAACATTTACTCATATATAAAGTTTTAATAAAAATACTGAATTCTGGTATTTGTTGTATATGAAATACTTTTAAAGCTTACTAAATTTTGTGAAGATTCAGTAAGTTGTATACCCTCATGATAATGTGGTTCTGTGAAATGCATGTGATACTATTAACCCTTACAACAGACTTGGTATAAAATCAAAACGTTATTCTCAGGATTCTCAACAAAGTTGATAACATCTGTTCTAACTACCTTACTAGTCATACAGAAATAACAGAGCGTTTTAATAAACAATGGCTTTACCATGCATTTTATTTAAGCTCTAACAAACAAGTTCCTATCTCAGAAGTTTGAACCCCACCCAAAACAAAGTATATTGTTGATAAATATCCTGTAAGATAGATTGTTGTTATTAGGTAAGCAAAATTTTAAAAATGTTTGTTTTTTGTCCACAAGTTCAGCTACAAATGATGCTTTAAATCTCCATTCAAAGCACAAAATCTATTTTTGATTTAAGGACCTATTACCTACCCCCATGTGTTCCAGGATCATACATAAATAAACATGTTGACTGTAATGGCACTTGCATTGGCAAAACTATATGCCAGTTACACCTGCAAGCCTGCAAAAATATAGAAGTATCAAGCAGAACTAGTTAGGGGGAAAAAAAATCCACAGCTTGCTCACATAGTGAAAATATTAACTACTCTGTCTTGATTATGAATTTCAAAGTTATCTGGATCATCAAATACTGAACTTTAAGTAAAAGTTTATCCATTTTAAATGAGCTCCCAAATTCAAATTATAACACAACTTCAATTGAATCTGTACTACATATGTATACAATATTGTTCCATTATTCTGTTTAAGATAGTCTCTTATTTCATACTTCTATACTGTATTTTAATGTTATGTCTGTACCTAATAATGTACCATGTTCAATATATGAATTAAGTGTTTTACTGTTAAATGTTTGTTGTTGCTGCTGCTATTGTCTTGTGATTTTATTTATGATTAAAATACTCTTCTTTATCCCTAAATATCTTAATCCATTTTTCAATATTATATATATTTTTAGTTACAATTATATGCAATACTTAGTGATATAACATAAAGCTTAATTTTGAACACAAGTCACTAAAATCATTGTGACTTGTGCAGTAAAGTGCTATTGCATGGAGGTTAATGTATGTTTTATTACTTGTCATACGTCTTAAACATTATGTTAACTTTTAAGCTTATGAACCTTAATGTGTGTTTTACCATCACTACCATTTTTTAAACATGTTGATTAAATAGACTTGTGAATCTGTCACTAACTGAGAACAGATTTTGAACTCCTTGGTGACCTTCATAATGGATTTCACGCTGTTTGTTTTATGAACTTGCATGAAACTTTTAGCTATTACCTGTGCAGTAAAGTTTGTTTTATAAACTAATACATGAATTTGGATTTTTGTGAAAGCAAAACTATTTTTGGTGTTTTAATTTTTTACTAACATTGTTGGACATAAGATGTTCAAAGTGATTTAACATTGTTGTTGGACATAAGATGGTCAAAGTGATTTAACATTGTTGTTGGACATAAGATGGTCAAAGTGATTGAAAGGAGTTTAATTTATCTGAATTCTTTAGTTTAAGGTGTGTGAAACTTAACGGCCTACTATATAACTAGCATGGCTATCTCAGAAGATAATCATTGTCATTAGTAACTATATTTATTTTTATTTGCAGGTTTATTTATTAATTTTATCAGTTATAATGTGGTTTTGAACATGTCCCAGTGTATTTGTAACAGTAGTGGTTACCACAGACTATCCTGATCTAATGTTATTTTCTTGGGTTTTGAACATGTCCCAGTATATTTGTAACAGTAGTGGTTACCACAGACTATCCTGTTATTTTCTTGTGTTTCTTTAAATTCCATATATTCACAGGTAATTGTTCTGCATTGTATACTACCTATATGGACTTAGGAATGTTAATTCAGTTATCATTTCTTAAAACTGTATTTTAAACAAATGCAATTCTCTCTTTACTCTAGGTCTATTTCAATTTATTTGGACACACTAAATATATTTATACGTATTGCAACAATCCTGGCAGGAGGAGGTTCTCGAAGGAAGTGAAGCAACCCAGTATATGTTGTTGTTGGAGCAGTCACTGTTGTGTATAAGAAAGTCAATGAATGTTTTTAGTTTCTGATGATCTACAGCAACCATACAAGTATTTTTAAAATTTTCAGTTTAGTTAGAAAACAGATGTAAATTGTTTCATAGTTCCAAATAAATTATTTTGAAGTTTAAAAGCTGTATTTTCAGATTTAATTGACTTTTATTAGAACATTTCTTATCTACCTTGTTCCAAATAAACCACATAATGATAGAGCAGTCTTGTTCAAGAAATCAGTTTTATAATACTGTGTTTTACCTCATGTTATTGAAATTAACCAAATATTAGAAAAATGTAAGTAAACTGTATGTTTGTAATGAGAGAGTAGGACATTGCTTTAGTTTTCTGGAATAATTAAAAAAACATACAAATCTTTATGAATAGAATTCTTTTAAAAACCTTGTTTTATTCCAACAGTCCGAGACCATTGCTTGTTGGTATGTTTGTTGTATGAAGTGTTGGAAACACTTCCAGATGAAACTTTCTATGGATTATGTAACTTCTGTAAATAAAATTTTTATTTGATAGTTGTATGAATTCGCCTTGAAATTGGAATGTTTCATTTTAATGTGTATTGTAAGAAATAATTTAAAATGCTTAACTTTTTTGTATTTTGTAACTTGTTTTTATATGTTCTCATACTTAAAATTGTTTTCCTCTAAAGTGTAACTTGTGTTGCAATGTCACTGTGTTTTATGATAAATAAAACAAACTTCTTACCATAATTCGATTATAACCAAACATTTTTGTAAATCTTGTAGAAAGATTACTTCATGTATGTAATAACTTTTAAAGACGTACACTTATCAACAAATATCTTTATATGCTCGAGCTCACCTAATGCAAGTAAGTTCTTAATGTGAACTAAGGGAGGTTTTAATTTATATATTTATCTAAATCTAAGATGATATTGTACTAGTTGGAACACTATAAAAGGTAGTGGCTCATTCATGAGCTCTTAAAGTATTCAGGTGAACTTGTGAAATTGTTAAAGCTAGAAGTATCAAACTGATATAAAAAGGACATTTTTTGTATTGTTTAATTGGTTTCAAAGCTGATTATAAATTAATTTCTTATGGAATGAATTGGATTATTGAGCATTTAGTGGTTTATTGACTAAATAGAGATATACTGGTGACAGTATTAAGTAGAGATATACTGGTGACAGTATTAGAAGTGCAAGAGATATACTGGTGACAGTATTAGTAGAGATATACCTGGTGACGGTATTGAGTAGAGATATACTGGTGGCGGTATTGAGGTAGAGATATACTGGTGGCGGTATTGAGTAGAGATATACTGGTGGCGGTATTGAGTAGAAGAGAGATATACTGGTGGCGGTATTGAGTAGAGATATACTGGTGGCGGTATTGAGTAGAGATATACTGGTGGCGGTATTGAGTAGAGATATACTGGTGGCGGTATTGAGTAGAGATTTACTGGTGGCGGTATTGATTTCACTGTAGGAATCTTTTATGTTGGATGTTTTGAAATAGTTCCTGAGAGTACAACTATTACACGGGGTGTAACGTTGCCTTTATGAACCAGAACTAGAAGAAACAACGGTCTCCAGTTATCAAATTTATAGTTTTATCATTTCATCTGAGGTATAATGAAAGATTATAGTATTGTATTGATTCAAATGAATTCTTTAAGTACCTCACAAAATTTGTTTTTGTTTCACTCCAACCTGCCATCTATCACTACAATGATGGTTTTGCGCTTGTTAATGGAATGTGGAATTAGACCTAATTAACTTGTAATTACAACGTCACTATTTTACGTTTTCAATAAAATTTCATCATATTATAATGTTTATACTCAAAGTTGCTTCTGTAGTGTGAACCACATCTGGTTTCTTGGGTTGTTCTCCACTTTTCATCCATACGATTTTGTAACAAACCCTTATTAAGATCATTATATTTCTATTTATGAAATGTAGGAAGCTACAGAAATGTTACATAACATGAGAGTTTGGTGCTGTATGATTATTTGCCTATGTTTCAGCAGACAGATAATTTGAAGTCCAAGTTGGGGCAGTACTATCTCGATTCATTTCATTGTAGAGCTAGGACACCCTTAAGGCTGTGTATTAAGTGTAACAATTTTTAAGTATTCAAATCATGCTGTTGTTAAACTATTCCATCAGTGGTAAACAGCCTTTATGTGTGAAACTATATATTTGACGACAACAGCAAGTGTAATTAATGGAAACTACAAACTGCCTCCATAAAATAAGGTAAACCATTGCAAACTGTTTTAAATCTAACATTAGAAATGCATCAAAATTGTTTTATAAACATTTAGACGTCTCGAATAACAGATTAGGTAAACAACAGCAAACTGTTTTAATCTATTTTGGAAAAGTATTTCATGCATATCTGAAAACTTTGGACATGTTTGATGATACATTTGGTAAACCACTGCAAACAGTTCTAAATCTGTATTTGGATGTATTACTGTCACCATTAGATGTGTCAAATGAAAGAGTAGGAAAATCACAAATTATGTAAATAACTGCAAACGGTTTTAAATCTATATCTTGGAAAATCCTTTCGACACATTACTGAAATCGTTGGATATGCGGAATGATAGATCAGGTAGACTACTGGAAACTGTTATAAATTTCAATGCAGTTCTGACACCATTAGACGGGTAGGATAATTGATTACTTGAACAACAGCAATCGGTTTTAAGCTATATCTTTGAAACCTATTTCATGCATTTTCAAAACCATTAGACGTGTTGAATGATAGATTATGTAAAACATTGTAAACGATTTTAAATCTCTATCTTGGAATAGCATTTCGATAGATTTCTAACACCATTTGTCGTGTTTTCTTGCCAGAGTAACCTATGCTGTTTTTATTCTCTTGTGTCTTTATGACACCATATCTTATGCTGTTTCTTTCATCCTTTGTCTTCCTGCCACAATAGAATGTTTTTTATCACCCTGTGTCTTCATGTACAGTGGCCTCCATTGTTTTTTATCATATTGTGTCTTCGTGCCACAGTATTCTTTGTTGTTTTTGTCATATTGTGTCTTCGTGCCACAGTATTCTTCTTTTGTTTTTTTATCATATTGTGTCTTCGTGCCACAGTATTCTTTGTTGTTTTCTATCATCCTGTGTCTTCGTGCCACAGTATTCTTTGTTGTTTTCTATCATCCTGTATCATTCGTTACACAGTGGGCTATAATGTTTTTGATTATTCTGTTTTCATGCCACCGTAGTCTGTTTTCTTTTTATCATCCTGTGTCTTGAAGCCACAGTAGCTTATGTATTTTATCATTCCTTTTTCATCATGCCACAATAACGCATGTTGTTTTTTGATCATCTTGTGTATTCATGTTACAGTAGGCTATGCTGTTTTATCATCCTGTGTATTCATCGTACCACAGTGAGCTGGCTGATCAGTTACAGATCCGGTAATTGCTGTCTTCATACCACATTGAATCTGTTTTTTATTACCTACATATCCCTTCACTTCAAGGCCAGCCTTTGTTGTTTTATAATTCTGTTTCTTCATACCCACAGTGGCCTATATTGTTTTTTTATCATTTTGTGTATTCATTCCACGTTACCTATGTTGTTTTTATCCTTTGTATTTGCCTGCATAGTATCCTATACTGTTTTCATATTCTATCTGTTTTTCTTTTTTCAACAATGTATGTTGTTTTTCTCATCCTGTGTCTTCCAGCCCTGGTAGGATGCTTTTTTTTACTCAAACTAAAAGCTGACAGCTTGAAATAGAAGTAGTGCACCTGTATTAAATTAACTTTTATATTAATTTAGCTTATAACAGTAAAACAAAAGATTAAAATTGGTTAACATAACGATCACGGGTTAGTCCTATGGTAGGTTACTGGTTACCAATATTGATGACCTACATTCGGTTCGATACATTTTCCTCTCTTTAAGTGACTCTTAGCTACTTAGGGTGGATAATGAAGGTAGCAGGGTGTTGCTGAGTGGCTGGTGCTATTTGGTCATGAGATCAAAATTATGTTCAGAGGTGGATAGCCTTAGGCCCTTAAACATAAACACAAAAGTTATCTAAAACTAACACAGATGATCAAATTTATTATACCAGTATGAATTTTTGACGTTTATGATTACAATGAATACATATAATTTTTAAACACATAATATATTTAGCATTTTAACTAAAAGCAATTTTGAGAAACAACAAGAAACAAACATAACATGCTTCGAATAAAAACAATTGATAAAGAAAAGAATAAATTTAGAAATGCTTATATTATGATATTGTTTCAAATAATTGCTTGGTCTAAAATGATTAGCTTGGTCTTAGTTTCCTGTACGAGTCACAGGTCATTTTTATCCGAGTTTTTAGTGTGAAGACCAGTATCTTAACAGAATATTATATAACACGACCACAACAAAAATGACATTATTATTTAAAGGCCTTCCCATAATAGATTTTCATTTACACGGAAAGTTAATATTTTATAATGAACACCTTAGTTCTGAATGACGAGAAACTCCTTTGAAATAAAACTTATCTCAAAACGGCTGGTATGTGTATTAACACTTTCACCAATAAAGCAGAGAACAGCATTTCGACCTTCTTAGGTCATTTTCAGGAGAACATTTTAGTAATTATTTATTTTGTGATTTAAATGTTTAATGTCCAGTCAACATTAGTCTTAAAACATAAGTCAATATAAGTCTAAAAAAGTCTTACTTTTTATTGTTAAACACAAAGTTTCATCTGTGATCTGCCCATCACGGGTATCAAAATAAAACTTATCGCTTTGCTACTAGTTGTTTTTAACGCAAACCTTACAATAGGTTATACGTGTTTTATTCACCATGGGTAATCGAACCCAAATTTTAGTGTCTAAAGTCCTTAAACTTACTATTAACAGCAGGGAGTCCTCGATGGAGCTGCGGTAAGATTACAGACTTATAACTCTAAATTTCCCGCGATATATACAACAGAAAGTTCCTTGCTTCTTTGTTTTAAGCACACAAACAGAAAGGCTTTTTATGTTCATTTAAGCTTGGATTATTAAACTAAATTTCAAAAAAAGCCAAAAATTTGTAAAGTATGTTATTATGTAACTATAGATCGGCTTTCAGATTTTTCAAGTATGATAAGAAGTCTTAAATTATTGTTTGTAAACATATTCGAAGCTCATATAATATTCAAATTTAAAATACTTATAAGAAAGTAAAAAGAACTGAAATTGTTTTAAATAGAATTAAGCTATAATCCTTAAAATATAATTAAACGAAAATATAAATGATCTAAATTTTTAAACAAATGCAAAACGTGTGTCTTATATCTTAGAATATATCATCAGAAAGTGTATAAACTGAGTGCAAAAATTGATATTTTTTACCTTATACACAAACCTGATTAATAAAATTTATGTAAAAAGTAAGCAAATGGATTCTAAAAGTACGTTTCAATAACTGTAAAGTAGTTCAGTTTTATAAACTCTGTTTTGTCAACCAGTTTTACACCACTATAAAGTAAAATCAAATGTTTGCTCTTTACAATTTTACTACTTGGAGTCCGGCATGGCCAAGTGTGGTAAGGCATTCGACTCGTAATCCGACGGTCTCGCGTTCGAATCCCGGTTGCACCAAACATACTCGCCCTTTCAGCTGTGGGGGCGTTATAATGTGAGGGTTTATCCCACTATTCGTTGGTAAAATAGTAGCCCAAGAGTTGGCGGTGGGTGGTGATGACTAGCTGCCTTCCCTCTAGTGTTACACTGCTAAATTAGGGGCTAGCGCAGATAGACCTCGAGTAGCTTTGCGCGAAATTCCAAAACAAACTTACAATTTTACTCACACTTTTGGTTCAACGACGTACCGTAACCTTTCCAGTTTAAGTACCGATATATATATACTCTGTACTTACACATGGTCACACGAAGTGAAATTTACCGAACAATTCAACTCAAGCCTGCTGCCTCACACTAAAAGTGGAAAACATTATTTTGTGATATATACACTGTAAAATAATTTAGTCAAATACTATCCTAAGTGAGTCAGTGGTAAGTCTGAGAGCTAATAATGTTAGAAATTGTGGTTTGATAACCGCAGCAGGCACAGTACAAATAGCCATTGTATAGCTTTGTGGTAAGTTAAAAAAGAAACATATAATTTTGGGATTAACAAAGTAAAAGTGTGTTTACTTTGAAATCGATCAAACTGTGAATGTCATTAGTATTTTAATAGTTTATCAGCTAACATGCTTTCGTTTTTAGTTGCAAATTTTTAATATGTGTTCATTATATTGAAAACATGAAGGCTTGTTACATTCTGATAAGATTTCTGATAGAAACACGAAGAATGCACAAATATCTACAAATACATTTTGTTACATTATTCTTTTAATATCCATAAGTGGAAATGTGGGTAAGAATGTTTATAATAATAAAAAGTATGTTACTTTACTTGGGAAAAATTCAATCGTAAGAACTAGAAAGTAGACTTTTAACCGATTTCAAATCGATCAGTGGAAAGTTTAGAGTATGGAACCTATTATGCTAGTCGATTTACGAGCTTTGTTCAATGTTCATTGTGATAAATGGAACGGAAATAAATGCATTAGAAAAGAGGACGATATGTCAGCTATATCCAGTTTCTATGGTCCGCGATCAACATTTATGTTTCAAACAGGTTTTTTTTTTTTACGCAGTTCGATAACGACCATTTATAGTCGTGGCACTCCACATTGTAAAAATTTCTTACAGTTGACTAAACATAGTTTAAATTAAACTGAAAATATAGGACTTTGTTAAATCATTTTCTGACTGTGATTTGTTGGTACTTTTATCTTTGTCGCATGAGTAAGGAAATATAAAACTTTCCATTACTTTAGAATATTGTATAGTTTCGATCTTTTCCTTTCCTGAAGCTGGCATGTGGTTTATAGAAAGTCAAGGTCATTACGACTAACTTAGGTGTGACAGGTTCTTTAACTCTAATAGAAACAGTGAATCTCATAAAGAAGTGACTCTTATTTAGTTTTATGGAAAATAGTATCTACATTATACAAAAATACTTTAGAAGAAACATTTTCAATAGTTGATATATATATAGTCACATAGTAATATATTGTATTGTCTCGGAAAAAAAAAACATTTTATTCTATAGCTATATGTAAAATTTGCAAATTAACAAATTTCAACTGAGGACACTTGAACAATATATATATACAAAGGTTTGAGTAGGAATGAGTACATTATATCTAAACGATTTTGAATATGCAAAACAACAAATAGTGTGACAATCACAGTCAATATAAAGTTAGAACTACTTTATGCAAACGTTTAGCGTTTGTAGGTAGAGCGATGTTATCAAATTTCTTTCGCTTTTGAAAATGTATGTAACAGTTATTTTTTGATTCAAAATATCCATACACTAAGGTCATAAATATGGGTTCAGACCGGGAATTTAAAATTTTTCGACAATGATATCTCTCGTCATTGTCAGACGAGAAATGATATCTGGCTGATATCATGTGAAAACATGAAGGTTTGTTACATTCTGATAAGATTTCTGATAGAAACAGAAATATTTCTATTTCTATTTGCCGCCACCACGGTTCTTGTAAAAGAAAATAACATGGATCGATTTGGCATACCAGGACCACCCAGAATGAGTCTTACAATAAGTAGTATTTCAGCAATGATAGGCAATATGTGGTGTTTTAGACAGGTGACAACCAAGAATACAAATGAATAACTTATTAGATATATCTAAATGTTATACCAGTTTCTTATCTATATAACAATAAATCTCCGCTTTTGCAGACCTTATATAATCTTCAAAAAAAGAAACGCAAAAGGCAAAATATGAGACAAATTGTTAACAAGTTTATTCTGGGTAGTTCTGTATGACATGTGTGAAACTTTGCACATTCACTGCGGAACATTCAAAGTCTGCAAAGGCGAAGTCCACGCTCACTATGTGAAATTTAACGTCACTCAACGTCAATAACGAGTATGCCCCCGTGAGCATCAATAACTGCTTGGCATCTCCTGCCCATGGAAGCAATGAGATGACGAATCACATCCTGTGGAATGGCTGTCCACTCAGCCTGCAAAGCTGCTGCAAGCTGAAGTAGAGTCTGCGGTTGAGGTTGTCGCCGTCGCAGACGTCGGTCCAACTCGTCCCAAAGATGTTCGATGCGGTTTAAATCTGGCAATCTGGAGGGCCAGGGAAGAACGTTGATGTTGTGGTGTCTCAAGAAGACAGTGGTGAGTCGGGCTGTGTGAGGCTGGCGTTGTCATGTTGAAAACATCGTTGACGTTCACCATGATGGGTTGCACATGGGGCCTAAGAATCTCGTCGACGTATCGTTGAGCCGTAAGATTCCCTCGAATGTGTAAAAGGTCTGTTCTGGCATTGTAGGCGATGGCAGCCCACATTATGACGCTGCCACCACCAAATCTGTCAACATCCTGCACACAGTTTGCTGCAAAACGTTCACCTGGGCGACGGTAAACACGGGTCCTTCCATCCTGCCTACGAAGCATAAAACGTGATTCATCGCTGAACCAAACATGCCTCCATCGTCGATGAGGCCATACTCGATGTGCCCAAGTCCACTGCAGCCGCGCTTGACGATGTTGCTGGGTGAGAATGACGCCTCTGACTGGACGTCGAGGTCGGATTCCTGCATCTCGTAGACGGTTGCGTACGGTCTGATCGGAAATCCTACGCAGCCCTGGTATGGTTGAGGCAGTAGACGTCGCAGCGATGGTCCTATCCCGAAGGTAACGTAACCGGATGTAGCGATCTTGTGAGTTGATCCATGTTGTCGGTGACGATTCCATAGCCTTGTGATGGTGCTTTGGTGGACATTCACAGCTCTGGCAACATCTGATCGAGATTTGCCTACTTCCAAGCGACCAATGGCGTTGTTGCGTTGTGCTTCAGCCAGTCTTGGCGTAACTGTATTGCGTGTCGGTGGCTTAACACTGAGCTATTGAAACCGAGAACCCGTCACTTTTATAGGGATTTTGCACATGTTGGACTTGCAGAACGTGCAGATCTCTCAAAGAAATTTATTGGACACGAATGCATTTTGGCGAAAAATCCGATGTTTTCCTCCGTTTTCAAAGTTCACAACTTTTATTGTCATTTTGGTCTGACAATCAGTGCCTTAACACGTGTAACATCACATACTCTGAGCTTGTAACATAATTACATATATTTCTCTTTAAAATAACAAAAAATATCTCTTTTGCGTTTCTTGTTTTGAAGAGTATATAAATGTGCTAGAATTCGATTATTTAATAACGGTGAGGTATGAAAGATGTCACTGACTCCTAGTTGTTCTCCGCTTTCAGTGCATTCTTAGATTACATTCACTACATTAATTTAATTTTAAGTCACACTATATCCTTCTAAATTATTTTTGCTTTTTAGGACCTTGCAAGGTTATTTTAAGTATATTTTTTTAGGATAACAATTGTAAAATAAAGCACCTTCGATTATGTTTTTGAATATTACAGAAATATATAATTAATCTTATATACCGCTGGATAGATAACCCATTTTAAATGCTTTAAGATAATCAGGTTAATATCGCAAAAATGGTATGATTTATTGAAGCTATTGAAATATAATCATGAGGTTTGCTTTTGTTTAAGGAATGATTACATATATATTAAGTTTTAACATAATAATCACATTGCAGATTCAACGGTTTAAGTTTGGTTTGGTTTTTGGAATTTCGCACAAAGCTACTCGAGGGCTATCTGTGCTAGCCGTCCCTTATTTAGCAGTGTAAGACTAGAGGGAAGGCAGCTAGTCATCACCACCCACCGCCAACGCTTGGGCTACTCTTTTACCAACGAATAGTGGGATTGACCGTCACATTATACGCCCCCATGGCTGGGAGAGCGAGCATGTTGAGCGCGAAGCGGGCGCGAACCCGCGACCCTCGGATTACGAGTCGCACGCCTTACGCGCTTGGCCATGCCAGGCCAATCAACGGTTTAAGATAACATACATTACACAAACCCAGTAGAAGTTAATCTTCGTCATACGTCTTAAATCATTACGAACTAAACGATCTTAGGTGTGTAAACCACAAGAGAAAAAATACCAGTACTGGTAAACTTTGTACATTAATAGTTTCCCTTTTGTATTAGAAAAAACATGTGCTCTACGGTTTATCTAGATGCACCAAACACTCATTTTTTCACAAGTCATTTGCTGTAACAAAAATATATTAGATAATCAAACAATAAAACCAATTTTATAGTTAATTAAGAACAACAGTTTCGAGCAATATTAACTACGTCACTAACGTAAGATATTACACAAATTATTCAGGTGGTAACTTTAACTGAGCAAAATCTTCATTAGCACAGTCACCTCTCATTTCATTTATATTGAGCTCGAAAAAATATTTGTTCGAAATGTATAAAGTATTTGTTATATCAAAATATGAAATTAGAATCCAGTAAGTTAGTTTCAATTGTCGTACGTATTATATTACTAAATATTATTATCATAGTAAATCAAACTTGGCAACTGAACATACTGCCAAGTGCACTGAAATAAAATCAATGATCAAGAATATAGAAGATATGTAACAAAATATTAAAGTTATCTGGGCAACAGTAATGTTACTGCGAAAATATAAAATTTGTTTACTAATTCAAATTTATCAAAGAAAATTTATGTAGGAGTAAAAAACACTTCAGTGAAGAAATATTCTGATTAGTCTTCAGAGATAAATCTTATTCGTAAGTGTTAACTTTATTGTTTTTAAGTATTTCACTAGGTCATAAAATCAAATCATCAGCTTCATCAATTTCAGCAATAGTTCATTACAGCGAAACATTGTTTTATTAGATTCTTCTTCGATGTATCAAGCAGGCGGAAGACGAAAAAAGTAACATATCCTTGAAGTAAAAACTTACTTCAAAAACACTGAATAACTTACATTGAAATATTCTACTTTCATTAGCAAGCACGTACTCCAAATTGCAAGATTTATAAGCAGTCTCATTAGTTATCGTTATATAATGGTGAATGTAGCAACTGAATTACTAGAAGGGTACAAGAATTCAGACCATAAATAAAGGAATTTATTTGTGATCCTACATTTTAACACCTAACATGAAACTAAACAAATGCAAGAACAGGAGTCTTAAGTTTACTATGTAAAGAACTTAAAAAAATCAATAAAATCCTCCCAAGACCGTGCCATCGTTAGCAAAGTAAACATATTTTGTTGTGAATGCAACCAAAGATAGGAAGGGCTAGGTGATATCCATCCTATGATATGCCTTTTGGTCCAGTATATCATTCTAACAAGTTTGGTTGAGGTTGGCCACGGAGTAGCTCATAAACAAGCAAATGTTCTACTTTTATAAATTTAGTTATAGTCCTGGATAGCACGAGAATTATCGCATTGTTAACGCCGTTCATCTTCTTTTCTTCTTTTTACAAATAGTTCACAACATATAGAATAATTTTGTAACACATTTTTATGCCATATTTTATCTATGATGTATTCTCTATTTTAATTCTCATTTTGTACAAGATGTAAGTTGTTTTCACTTTGAGAAAGTTTTTCATAATTCATTTTGTTGATTTTCCTTGGCACTGGAAGAAATATTACGATATATATATAGTAAGTTTTATGTTTAAATACTTGATCTGCAAGTCACTCAATAAATAAGTTTTCTTGAAAAGGTATTATCTATAGTGTATTATTTATTATTACAATAACAGAAACAATAATAAAGTCGTAAATACATATTAGCAACAATAAATAGGCATATAGGCTGCTTCTGTGAGTTAAGTAAAGTAGTACTTACAAAACTTTACACATATAAAATAAATAAAGGCAATACGTGTAATATAAGATATTCGTGTTTTATATAACGTAACATGATGTAAATAAGTATAAAACAACTACCTGATAATTCAAGCACAATTTTTTCCTTATGATGTGTCTTATCAACTATAATTATATTGATTTTTTCCATATATAACTTTAGCTACAATAATATCCAGCTGTAAATAATGCATTCATACATATCACTAATGATACCATTATGACGGAGTCTTGTTAATCACCCAGTTAGGATAAAGAATAAAAGTTCTGCTTAAAAGTTTTATGAATATTGATTTTGTCTTAATTAAACTGTTTTAATAAGCTTACTGGTTCATATAAAATATGAGACAATGAAAGTACCTGCTCGCACGTGTACATCCCTACTTCCAATCGTGCCGACTGTGTTTGAAGCTACACAACGATAAGAGGTTGAGTGCACGGACTGCTGGTACTGGTCGACAGGAAAAGATGAAAATATTAAGGAACCATCAAATCGGCTGCGACGCAGACCAGGTATGTCCTCCAACCTAGTTCCAAAACCATCAGTCCATAAAACAACTGGTAGTGGATTTCCAGTTGCTGAACATGGAATAATTGCTCCAGTGGTGTTGTAAAAGCTTACATGGTTAGGAGGTTCCAAAATAAAAGATGGCCCTTTAGCGAGTGAAGTGGACAAACCTGTTAAAGAACTGTATTGTAGCTTACACCAAAACATTAGATAAATATATTTCTAAAATGTAACTACATAAAGGGATGTATTGCGTTAATCTTCAATGTTTGTTATAAATACGTTATATGGAACAACAAAAAGGTAGTACTGCAACTATGAAAATAACCACTAAGTAACATATGAGTTACAATCTATCACGAGATAGCAAAGCCACTTCAGGCTATTTGTTGCGTCCACCAATGAGAATCGAACTCCTGATTTTAGCGTTGTAAATACACAGTTTTACCTAAACTTCACTACAAAGAGCAGTTACATCAAACGTTGCACAATGAATTTATTTTTTTTTTATTTTGGCTTTATATATCATTACAACGTTTTCTCGTGATAATCATAACATCTCAACATTCTACAGATTTCTTAATAATTAATATTTTGTTATAAAGATCCTTTCCTATCAGTCCTAATTCTAAGAAAAATAACAGATCACACTCTTATAGTTCCTAAAATACTGTTGAATGTGTAACAAAATTAATTTTGGTAATTTATAAACTGTTGCTCATACAACATATATTGAGACCAGTGTGAAAGAAGATACCACCACCCAGAACGACTGGTATGGGTATTAACACTTTTACTAATAAAGCAGAGAACAACGTTTCGACCTTCATAGGTCATCATCAGGTTAACGGTAACCCTTACCAGCTGTTCTGAGATACATTTTTACTTCATGTGGGTTTCTCGTCATCAAGAGACGCCACTGCTACACTGGCTCTCTTTGATACACCTTTCCTTATGGGTATAAAGTTCATTGTGTTTGTTTCTTTGTTTGTTTTCGAATTTCGCACAAAGCTACTCGAGGGTTATCTGTGCTAGCCGTCACTAATTTAGCAGTGTAAGACTAGAGGGAAGGCAGCTAGTCATCACCACCCACCGCCAACTCTTGGGCTACTCTTTTACCAACGAATAGTGGGATTAACCGTCACATTATAACGCTCATAGTACAGACTACTTTATTTAGCTTTGTCAACCACTTAGATCAATTAGAACCAACTGAGGCCAGTTTCACCTGCATTTGATATCACAAAGGGTTGTTGAGTACTGTCTGTATAGTGCTTGGTGTTAATGTACTATTCAGGAAGACATAGAGGACTGTAGATCTAGCAATGCTAACTATTTTACACAACATCGTTCCATCAATGACATGCGTATTACGTTCTTGTATAAAAATAGGTTCGTATGTTGATCCACATATTCTTTAAATGTCTTTATGTCTGTTATGCAGAGTGAATCACAACTCACCTATACGAACAGCATTACCCACGTATCTTTTGCCCAAACGGACTATGTTCTTAGAACCATTACAGGTGTGCTTTTTGTGCTTTGCTGTGAGTAAAATGCACCTTGTTGAGAGCCTAATATATAGGCCAATCTTGTGGCTGCTGTTTATATCTGTGCTGACATTGAAATAGTGCCAGTTTTATCAGCATTTGTTCGTTTTTTTTTGTTTTGAATTTCGCGCAAAGCTACTGAGGGCTATCTGCGCTAGCCGTCCCTAATTTAGCAGTGTATGACAAAAGGGAAAGCAGCTAGTTATCACCACCCACCGCCAACTCTTGGGCTAGTCTTTTACCAAAGAATAGTAGGATTGACCGTCACATTATAACGCCTCCACGGCTGAAAGGGCGAGCATGTTTGGTGTGATAGGGATTCGAACCCGCGACCCTGAGATTACAAGCCGAGTGTCTTAACCACCTGGCCATGCCATGCTTTTATCTGCGAACATCTAATTTAGTCTCAGAGCAAATACCCTACAGTTGCAATGATCCATAATGAACGGATATATAATGTGTTATGTCTTGTTCATTTGTCAGACCAACAGTAACATTGGTTTGAAAACGACATTTTAAATCAATTCATAACAGCTTGATGTGTATGGCCGGCTTTCAATCGTTCAATGGCTCTTTACATGAGTCAAATATAAAATATCTTAATTAAATTTCATAAAGACATTAGAAAATTTTAATCATCTTTAAATCTTCACTTTGAAGTGACAACGGAAAACAAGATTATGTGAGCCGTTATATATAACATAAGCTGATTTACCAATACATTTTTAGTAACATGACTTATCATCATGTCTAATTTTCCTACCAATGAACTGATGACAACAGAGTAACATAATCTTATAACACTGGCTTTTGTCTTTGCAACTTTGCAAATTTCGATTGTCCTTGCATGGTATCTTACAGTGTATCAAGTAAAAATACGTAAAGCATCAATACTGATAACCAGTTTTAGGTAAACACGGAGACAAGAAGTTTAAAAAAAAAAAAGATAAATTTAACTGAATTACAATGTTACATATCAAGCATTCTATTTTCTAACTTCTATTATGTAGGATTGTTATTCTTGTGGTTTTCATAGCACAAAGTAATAACACAATGGGCTACGTGCCCTCTGTATTACTGCATAGAGTAAACAATATATGCCAATTATAAAGTTATGGATTTATCGTGCTCACAAAACTAGTATTAGATTAATTAGAAATATGTTTTTGTTGCCTGGATAACGTAGTAATAATATAAATAAGAGATAGTAAGAAATGGGAAAATTATTTGTAAAAAAAATAATTACTAAGGAAAGTCATTTATAAAAATACGGCCGCTTCAGCAACAAAGTTTAAACTAATTATCGAGCTTTTCAAAAGCTGTTTTGATGATTCTATGTGATAAACCTCCCTTCCTGGAACTTTATGTTTCCTCAACGTGAAAAAGAAAATTACATATAAAAACGGGGATTTTTTTTTAACACTGAAGTTATATTAATTTGACATCTGGGGAAAAATTGTATTTGCTCAGATAAATACAGCAACAAAGCACTGATTAATTTGAGAAAAATACAATATTTATATAATAAAAAAATCCAGTATAAGTTATGAAATCGTACACGATAAGAGGCACAGACCAAACTTTTTAACAGAAATAGGCTATAAACTTAGGAAAGAAAGTAATAACCTTATTCGGGAAGCTTGTAAAGAAACAACAGTACCAGAGATTGTAATAAAAACGGCACTAAATCTACTCACAGTCGTATACTTGAGTTTTATGATTTTTCGAAAGATCTTAAGCTCAACACATCACTCCACATAATAGTTTTTGCTTATGGCACCCTAACATAGCAAATTGTCAATGGTAACCAAAAAAATTACTTCATCTGCTTCTAGTTCTTTTCTTTTCTACATTTACTGTGGAAAAAATTCCTGTAAGCCCATAATCATTGAGAAAAGGTTCTTATTAGCTCGGGATGTTGTATTGATATTCCACTTATATCAGATAAAAAGCCAGTAAATAGAGTGCCTCGCAAAAATATTTATCTCTATCAATAATCTTCCATTCTGAGGAAACATAAATAGTGTAAACATTTTTGATGAAGCTGTATTTACTCACAATTTGCAAGACACATCTTAACACTGTTATGTGTGAAGGAGGTTGAGTGTCAGCAAAATTTGCAAAGGAAATATAGAAATTTGCTGAAAACACTTTTGTCAGCAATTACTGCTGTAAGTGTTTTGGATAAGTTTCTACCAGCTTCACACAACAGGATGGTGTAATTTTGCACTTTCTTCCTGTCAAAGTTCATTAGAGATCGTTCATGGACTGGAAGCTTCAAGACTCACCATAAATTTTATATTGAATTCAAGTCAGGGCTTTGCCGGGTTCGAATCTCCGTTACATCAAACATACTCATCCTTTCAGCCGTTGTGGCGTTATGTGACGGTAATTCCCACTCTTCTTTGCTAAGAGAGTAGCCCAAAAGGTGGCGGTGGGTGGTGATGACTAGTTGCCTTCCTCTCTAGTCTTACACTCCAAAGTTACGGAGGGCTAGCACAGATAGTCCTTGTGTACCTTTGCGAAAAATTCAAAATATAAATACGACTTTGCTCCGGACATTCACTTTCTTTTTATGAAACCACCCCAGTTTGAAACTTTGCAGTGGGTTAAATCTTTTGCAAGGCACTGTATGTGTTCAGAATTTTTTTAAAGTAGTACCATGAATGACTGGGCATTTTTTTTATTTTTCTGATTCCTTCATAATAAGAACGCTCAATTTTTTCTATTTCAAATGTTATTTCAGACCTGGTTTGTTTTTTCTGAATTTCGTGCCAAGTAGCACTAGGACTGTCTGCGTTAACCGTCCCTAATTTAGCAGTGCAATACTAGAATAAAGGTTAATAGTCATCACCATCCATCGTCAACTTTTAGCTATTCTTCCACCAACGGAAAATAAGTAGGATTGATCTCGGCAATATAACGCCCCTACAGCTGAAAGAGCAAAGATGTTTGGTTAGACGGAAATTTGATGGCTAGTCGATCGCCCTAGCCATCTGGTTGTGAAAGCAGGGCAGAGCATGTTCTCTGAGAAAGATATTATAATAAGCGTGTCTTTTGAAACATTCTTACCTTTGAATTCTCAAATGGCATATGCATAAAATGTATTAAAACAGTTCATGAATAAGAAATAAGACTAAAAAACAGATGGGAGTATTTCTTATTTTGAAATTATGTTCACAAGTAAAAAGGTGTAAGAACTTTTAAATCAAATCATGTTAAGGCAGCTCGCAGACAACATAAATGTCAATGCAATACACATCCATACATTGCATATACGATGCTAATTTACTCAAATTAAAGTGATCTATCACCTATCCTCTGCTACGTGATGACAAATCTTTATTAGAGATATTTTTGGAGTAGTTACTGTACTTTCGCGTACCTAGAAATATACATTGAAGCCGCAAATTACACTGCAAAATAATTAATTTATTCATTATCAATGAAAGTGTTGTGATTACCTGTATATCAATCAGAATTAATACCATATTATTTACTTTATTTTTCTTTTAAGTTTATGTGGGTCAGTGATAAACTACAAGGCTTATAGATTTAAAAAAAAATCGGTGTTCAATTTATCCATTGGTCATAATTCATTGTTAAAATTTGAGTTCACACAAATGAATAGGTAATATTTAGCTTATTTATTGGGTTGAGGAATAATTCGTGAGCGTTTTTTTCAAGTTAAAAAATATATTCATAAATAAAACGCTTTCGCAAAATATTTCATGTCATTTGGTAGATAATGTTTTGCTCTAATAGATGGTGTGTTTGATTTTCATATGTCTTTAATTTTTGCTTTCATTTTCAGCTCATTAAATGGAATGTCAAGTGGACAAAATCGAGCATTTTCGACACCATCTGCTTTTCGCATTTAATTTCTTGCAATTTCGTTTAAAACAATGCATACTATATACCTAGGTATTACATGAAATAAAGTATCATAATAAATGTTTTGGGTATAATGTGTTCATGCATTGAAGTATTGTATAATCTTGCATGTAATGCTTGAATGAAATTATTTAAAACGCTCACGAATTATTCCTCAACCTAATATTTTTCTTATTCTTTAAAAACAACATTATACTAAATTTTCTGCTACTCAGGAAAACTGAAAGGTTATTTATTTACAGAGACTTCCCAAAGATAATTTGTTTTATAAACACAAAAGTGTATTGATTTACTTGTTCTTCAGAGATGCTTCTTCGGTTGCCTTTTTTCTATATCAGTGATAACACAGTATTAACAACTTTATTTCTCAAAGGTATAATAGTACTGAATTATTTGTTTATTAAAGTTGATGCAGTTGGCTTTTTTGATTATCACAGATACGACAGTTTTTTTTTTTATTTTGTAATTTTAACTACAGGGCAATAGTGACTTCTTTGTTAGTCTTGACTCAGCACTAACTTTTTTGTTTTCACAGACATGCTTAAAATTAAACTGATTGTTGAACATAATAGATTAATTATTTTTTGGTGGAGGACCTACTGATTAATTAATTTAAACTTACAGTAATAGCAGCGTTTACAGTATAGAAATTCTTATTTCAATTATCTCAATGTTTCATCTCATAGTATTAAGTCAGAATCAGGTAAGAGACATTCAATAAAGTAGTTTGAATTTCAGAAAGTTCGTTTGTTTATCAGAGATTATACAGAATTGACTAACTACAGCAGAATTATATTATTGAGTACATTATCTTTCAGGTACTAAAATGTTTGTACTTCAGCAATTGTAGATAATATAGTGTTCATTATCTTAAACAAAGAGAAACAAAAACTACATGCAAATGACATGTTTTGTCTGAACTTTATAACAGATTAACTGTTAAACGTTTATTTTAATACTTATGCTTTTTCAGTATAGTTTTCTGTTTTGCATGTGACATATATTTTTCACTGTGTATTGCGCAAGTCCATCTGTTCTTAAAATTTATAGAACATTCTTGAGAGTAAGAATCAACAATATTTGTTTTTCGAACACGCTGGCGCGTTTTCCAACATTGTTGAAGCTTCGAGATAAACGGGTGATTAATAGTAGCCCAGGGTGAGTAGAAGAAGATTATTATTCGTCAGCTACAGTCAGTACGCTATATTGATCTCAGCCGCTATAATTGTGATTAACACCTGTTAATCGGAAAACTCCAAAATTGGACCAGGAACGTTTACAGATTTCAAATATTACAAACTGTTTAAAATCAGTGAATTAACTTTGGTCGTTAGTATTTCTTCAAAGATATTAAATATAGTTGCTGGTGAAACTTACGGGTTCTTCAAGCTCAGCCAGTCAACAGAAAAAGTGTACAGCTGTATCAACAAAGATTTAATTTACTCGCCATGAATCTCGATAAAATATTCAGTTCCAGACCAAATATAAGACTTAGTATTGTCTGTACATTTGTAAAACTGTTGTATATAAATTATCACTTGTAATAACTATTAGTAATAACAGTTAATATAAATAGTGTATATTGTTGTATATTAAAATATATTTGTGTTACAAAAGAAAATTTTGTGTATCAATCTTATTGACACATATCATAAATTTGATACATATTAAACTTTAATTAATTTCTAAATTAGAATTTCCGATTATTTGAGATAGTAATACGTAATGTACGCTATATAATAAATCAGAGACTCGTGACGACGTGAAACCCGCTTGAGGTAAAAATGTATCTTGATACGATTGCTATGGGTATTAAAACATTTATTAAAATAAATTGTAATAAATAACGTTGTTCTCTATTTTATTTCAATAAAAGTTTTAATACCCATACCAGCCATCTTGAGATACAAATCGGACACTCGTTTGAAATAAATTATAATACGTAACAACTTCTTTTGGTTTGGCTATTTACATGTAAGAACGTTAGTTAGCCAATGGCTAGATTTCTTCAACTGACATATAAAACGCATAAAATGTATAGAAATGGCGTATGAAATGCATACAAGGTGGTAATGATGTCTATTACGTCACTAGAATTAAGTCAGTTAGTTATAGGAGAACAAAAACAAATACTGGAAGTATAAAAACTAATGTCACAATAAAACATATTGATTAGAAAGTGTTATATGAAATAAAAAGAATGAAAATAACTCCCCAGTGGCTCAGTGGTATGTCTGCAGACTCACACCGCTAGAAATCGCGTCAATAGCCGTGGTAGGCAGAACACAGATAGCCCATTGTGTAGTTTTATGCTTAATTCCAAACAAAACAAAAGGAATGACAATCTAATTAGAGAAACATTTACCAAATCTGTACATGCTTGGAACAAAATCGAACGTAATAATCATGTAAAAATTATTCAGTTTGAAGATTTACTCAAAAATGTATTTTTTACAAGCTTTTTGTATAGAATTGAACTTAATTATTTATTCATATTATAGACTTTCATAATGAAAATGATAAGCGGGATTTTCTACCATTGCATGACGAAATATAACCAAACCAATAATTGAGGTCAAATTGAGGTTTGAGGATCGATGTTTTTCGTAACTAATTAATAATCATATCTCTTTCGGACGACATGCTATACCTGCAAATTTTGTGACTAATTTTTGTCAAATCTATCGACCACCTTCTTTTAGGTTTATTTAAAAACAGTAAATTTTAATATTTCTTTGATTATTCATGTTTATTAATATTCACTGAAACATATATTTTCCTATCTTAAAAAGAAATAAATTACACTATGTAACACAACTTTTGTTCCTGGATAGTAAGTGTTATTTCTTAATTGCTTATGTTGTAAAAGTACAGAAAATGGCCATTATTCCCTTCCAATTTTGCTTTTGTGACCCTTTATAATGAAATTTATAAATTAGCCTATTTTCTATCTAAAAACGAATAAATTTTCATTTACATAAGATGTGAATAAAACAACATATGAATCACGATTTACATGTATTTATATTAAAGTTATACAAAAAGAACAAAAATGTTTCAAAGTGACTTGCGACTTGCACACTTTCATCTAACAAATCCCATTCCTTGAGTCTAGATGTCAAAAACTCGGCATTCAACTTTGTTAGACCAAGAACTCAGATCAAGTCATTGAGGTCTTTTTGTTTGGGGTACTATGGTTTTTCTCATCAGCTGCACCTCTGAAATTATAATCTGGATCTTCAACGTCTATCTCCTCTTCTGTTTTGCTGCTCTCTTCTGAGGACGGCTGCTTTCTCTTTGGTAAAGTGGGTACAGGGAGCACAAGGCAGTGTGGCACTGGAACGATAGATGTTAGAAAGTCCGAATACATGATAGCAAATGCATTCTTACCAGTCCGACGTTTGGAAGGGTTCACCATGCAGAAGTAGCAATTGCTTGAGTGGTCAGTGGTTTCACGCTAAATTCTTGGAATAGCAAACTTCATGGCTCTCTTTTCCTCTCTGTACCATCCTGCAAAAGAGCAAAATAAAACTGTTATTATGAAGAATAAATTTATTTCATCCACAAATAATGTGTAAGAGGTTCATGCAAAATATTTTATATGTGATATTTTTCCTATTAAATAAATTAAAATATATATAAATTTTAAAAGGTCTAGAATTTATATAATATAAAATCTTACTATTCAAGAAAGCAAAAATTGACCGTCTTACCTTCTAGAGTTTTTTTTTTGCGGTGCTCGCAGGTAATATGAGGTGCCCAGGGTTTGTCCTGATCCCCGACAGACATGCCGAAATATGTCTTGTAGGCTTCACACATTTCAGCAGATGCTGTCACAGAGTACTTTTTCGCTCTTGTCTTGATAAATTTGCCAAATATATAGCAGAGTGTGTCTGAAGAATGCTTGCAGCTTCTTGGTGCCATCTCTGATAAAATCAGATAGGTCTATGTGTTCACTTAGGCAGCTAGAACTAAACTGAAGTGGTGAGTGGTGAGCCCTTATATATATATTACTATGGGAAGTTCTAGAAAATCCTCGTAAGTTCTACAGCATTCAAGAAAGTTCTTGGAAATTCTCTATCAGCTACTCAGAATTGAATCTACCTGAAATGTTCTGGAAAATGAATAAATTTGAAAATTTCATAACCCAGGTCACAAAAGCAAAGTTTTAAGAGGTCTTTTCCGTTTACTTAAGACATAAACAATTGGGAAATAACACTTTCTGCCCAGGAACAAGAAAAAGTAAAAATTTTGTTACATACTGTTATATTTAAATTTAGCTAAGTGTACTTCTGAACTTCATCTTGAAACTTCTGTACACTAAAATCCTTCAAATACTCATGTTTGTAACTTTAACTTATTTTATATTTTAAATTTAAATACACCTTTTTAAAAGACTGCTCTTACAAATAAGACACAAAAGACACCTATATTTTGATAGTAGTGAATTAAAATCTATAAACCAACAGATGACTGAGTTGTGGAGGCCCGGCATGGTTTAGGCATTCAACTCGCAATCTGCTGAGGGTCGCAGTTGCGATTCTCGTCACATCAAACGTGTTCGCTCTTTCAGCCGTGGGGGCATTATAATGTGACAGTCAATCCCAATATTCATTGGTAAAAAAGTAACCCAAGAGTTGGCGATGGGTGGTGATGACTATCTTTCTTCCCTCTAGTCTTACACTGCTAAATTAGGGACGGCTAGCACGAGATAGTCCTCATATAGCTTTGCGTGAAATTCAAAACAACCCAAACCAAACTAACTTGTGGAAGAAAGCTATACGCTCGAACTTCATTCGTCCCTATATCAAAACTTCAAGGATTGAAGACCGTCGGGAATGTGTCACCTTCTACAAGAAGTTGTATTCTTATAGTAAGATTATAAAAGACAAAAAGTAGAATCGAGGACATACCAGGTGAACAAGGGAATTTTCAATATTCTATGAATGCAGGAAACTCAAACTGTAGAACAATTGGGACAGAAAAAAATGAAAAATCATTTGAACCCATTTATGACAAGCGCTTTAATGAGAAAAGTGAATTTTGTTATTATGAAAGTGATTCCTTCGACTTCAAAATCCATTACAATGAGGCTGGAAAGTTTTAAAAAATGAAAATAATGATGTAAAGCTAAAAATACAAAAGCTGAAAGGTTTTCAAACACGTCTTAAAATAAATTGCTGTAACAATGAGGAAAATAGCCAAACAAACTGGAATCACAACATTCTAGTTTAGCAATGTAACTTGTTTGTTTGTTTGTTTTAAATTTCGCGCAAAGCTACTCAAAGGCTATCTGCGCTAGTCGTCCCTAATTTAGCAGTGTAAGACTACAGGGAGAACAGCTAGTGATTACCGCCAACTCCTGGACTACTCTTTTACCAACGAATAATGGGATTGACCGTCATATTATAACGCCCCCACGGTTGATAGGGCGAGCATGTTTGGTGGGAATTCGAACCCGTGATTCTGTAATTGCGAGTCGAGTGCCTTAACCACCACATCATGCCGGGCCCTAGTTAACTTAAATTTCTTAGTGCAATACTCCTGTGTATTTAGTTAACTTACGGTTGAAAGTCACAGAACTAAGAGAAACAGGACTAAACTGATATTGTCCGTTTTTTTTCTGAAAATCTCTCAGAACTTTCATTGTATTGCTGTTGGTAGAAAATAAATGCGGTAGAAGAGATACGACTACCAGGAAAATGCACTAGTTGGTATTATTTTGTTAAACGCAGAAAAAAAATATTTAAGTAATCTTCTACGCTTACTCTGTAGCTTCTTCACAATTAAAAAATTCGGAGCGAATAATTAGAGAAATACGTCTTAGAAAATGCCTTACTATGTGAACGAAACGTTCTCATTAACATAACTACCGAAGTTCTTAAATCAGATATTAAATATATTAAATTATTTAAATTTATTTTCCAGCTCATGTATTTCGTTACTTTTAACATAAAACAAAAGAGAATGTTCTACCTTTCGTTTTATGTGTCATTCTGTTATTTATTAATGTTTAGAACATTCATCACCTAAACACATTTATAACTTTGCTAGTTTTAAGTTTAATAGGAGTAGAACGTAGTTTGTAGTATTTCTATTACTGGTCGTTTTTCTTCGCTTTCATTTTCATATAACATAAGTCTAGTAATTTTTATAAATGTATTATAATTATTATCATTAATGCTTCTGATAAACTTCACTTTTTACAAATGTTTTTGTCAGCTCATGTGTTTTCCAATGAACGCTTATATTTTGATGTTGTTTTTCGCCAGGTAACACGATGTTGATCATAGTATTTGTAATTTCTTATAATTCAACGTTGATGTTAGTTTTCGTTGTAAATAAAATAATATATTTGGTTTCTTTGAATTTCGCGCAAAGCTACATGAGGGCTATCTGCGCTTGTTTGTTTTGTTTGTATTAAATTTCCGCATAAAGCTACTCAAGAGCTATCTGCGCTAGCCGTCCCTAATTTAGCAGTGTAAGACTAGATGTAAATAACCTAGTCATCACCACCCACTGCTTTCTCTTGGGCTACTCTTTTACCAACGAATAGTGGGATTGACCGCACATTATAACGCCACCACGACTGAAAGGACGAGCATATTTGGTGTGATAGGGATTCGAGCCCGATACCTTCAGATTACGAGTCGAGTGCCTTGACCACCTGGCTATGCTGCGCAAAAAAATAATATATATCAATATTTTTTTTTTGAATATGTATGATGAGTCACGATGCCACATTGCAGATGTTGGTTCTTCTCAACCAAAAGCCACTGCCCAAAAAACTTGCTAAATGTATCTCATATGTATTTCTAAAAATATAAGTTAGGTTAAAAAAGTAATAAGCGTTAGAAAATTGAAGGCTGTACTTTCTTCTTTTAATATTATTATTTCAAGTCAGTGGGTTTCATAGGATTGTATGTATCAATTTATAAGTTACTTAGCTCAATTATTTAAGTTTTGCGTTATATAGTTAGTTTACTTTTCATCCAAAGTTCTTAATAATGACGCTAAATTAAATATTTTGTTTTCTTACCTTAGCAGCAAAAAGAAAAGTGTAGTTTATCAATTTAGCACAACTTCGAATAGACTTTTGAAATAAAATAGATGTAAGAAAGCTTATTTCTAGCATTCATTGAGTATTATAAGCCATAAATTGAAAATATATACAGTCATGTGAAAAAGCTCAGACACCCTATAAAAGCCTGTGTATTTTTAAACATTTATTGGATATATAGATATTTAATCTCAATTTTAACAATACTGAGCGATTATAGGAATATAACTAAACAATTAAAACTGAAGAAAATACTTTTCAAGATATTCTGTAAATGCAATTCTACAAAAATGCATATTCTAACCGAGAGAAAAGTTAGGACACCCCCACATTTATTCCCACTTAAAATGGCTCAACTCACACACAGGTGGATCACACCAGGTGCACATGATTAGAAGATCGTTACTCAGCATTTTGAATGAGGCTTGCCCTATTTAAAACTCAGACATTTAGTTTGGTGTGCTCCTGACTGTTGAAGTGAGAGTGCGCACCATGGTGATAGCAAAAGAGCTGCCTGAGGCCTTCAGACAGAAAATTGTAGCAGCTTATGAGTCTGGTAAGGGATTTAAAAAGATCCCAAAATATTTTGAAATCAGCCATTCCACTGTCCGGAAAATAGTCAACAAGGGCTTTCAAAACAACTGCCAACATGCCCGGGTCTGATCGTCCAAGCAAGTTCACCCCGAGAGCAGACCGAAAAATGCTAAAGAGGTCTCCAAACACCCTAACATGTCATCACGGGACCTACAGCAGGCTCTGACAACTGTTGATCTGAAAGTGCATGCCTCTACAATCAGAATTGACACTCCACAAGTTTAACTTGCATGGGAGGTGTGCAAGGAGGGAACCTTTGCTCTCTGAGAGAAACATTAAGGCCAAACTGAAGTTTGCCAGAGAGAATGTAGACAAAGACAAGGACTTCTGAAATAATGTTCTTTGGACAGATTAGTCCAAAAATGAATTATTTGGACACCAGAACAGAGGACATGTTTGACGTAAACCAAATACAGCATTCCAGGAAAAGAACCTCATACCAACTGTGAAGCATGGAGGTGGAAGTGTCATGTTTTGGGACTGCTTTGCTGCAGCAGGACCTGGACAGCTCACAATCATAAAATCCACCATGAATTATACTGTGTATCAGAGGATGCTTGAGGATCATGTGAGACCATCTGTAAGAAAATTAAAGCTGAAGCGAAACCGGACCCTGCAACACGACAATGACCCAAAACATACCAGTAAATCCGCCAAGAACTGGCTGAAAAGTAAAAAATGGATAGTCCTGGAATGGCCGAGTCAAAGCCCAGATTTTAATCTCATTGAGATGCTGTGGAGTGAAACGGGCTGTACATGCAAGAAACTCTTCAAACATTTCACAGCTGAAAGAATTCTGCATTGAGAAGTGGGGCAAACTTTCTTCAGACCGATGTCAGAGACTGGTAGATGGTTATAAGAAGCGTCTCACTGCAGTTATTTCAGCCAAAGGGAGTAACATTAGCTATAAGGGGTAGAGTGTCCTAACTTTTTCCTCGGTTAGAATATGCATTTTTGTAGAATTACATTTACAGAAGATCTTAAAAAGTCTTTTCTTCAGTTTTAATTGTTTAATTATATTCCTATAATCTCTCAGTATTGTTAAAATTGAAATTAAACATTTATATATTCAAAAATGTTACAAAAATACACAGGCTTTCATAGGGTGTCCTAACTTTTTCACATGACTGTATATATATATATAAAAAGATATGAATACGAGGAAAATTAAATTAACTTCGATACACAAGAAAACACGTTTTCTAATGATAGCTCTACATGTATTTTTTATGAAAAATGATGTATCATTTAACATTTTCTTAATAAAGTTAAATAGAAGGAATGAGTTAGTCTAAAGAAAAACAAAATGTATTCACACATTTTATATTGAGATAAAATATTGGAGACATGCTGTGTTTTTGTTTATGAAATAAACTCAATGTTTACTTGGTTTAAATTTATTTTAACTCCAAAACAGCGAAGACTGAATTCAGAATTATTTTTATCCATCTATATTAACGTACTTGCTAATATTCAATAGTTTCATGTCAGTTTTGTTGTAAGTTTATCTTTTTTTTTCTCTGTTTTCGTTATGAATGCATTATATATGTATATATATATTAAAATTATGAATTTTAAAATAAAGTAGGATCCTTTTATAACAGGATCCTTACTTCATACTAAAATTCTGGCCTGGCATAGCTAGGTGGGTTAAGGCGTTCGACTCGTAATCCGAGGGTCGCGGGTTCGAATCCCGGTAGCACCAAACATGCTCGCCCTTTCAGCTGTAGAGGCGTTATAATGTGACGGTCAATGCCACTATTTGTTCGTAAATGAATAGCCCAAGAGTTGGCGATGGGTGGTGATGACTAACTGCCTTCCCTCTAGTCTTACACTGCTAAATTAGGGACGGCTAGCGCAGATAGTCCTTGAGTAGCTTTGCGCGAAATTCAAAAAACAAACAAAAACATACTAAAATTCATAATTTTTTAATACTTGTGTTTGTTTACGATGGGTTAAAAAGAAATTTAATTACGTGCAAGATATGTTCACTATTTCTATTATACCTGTATGTGTCTGTGTGTGTGTGTATCAATACTTAGCGGAATAACAAAAGTGAATACCCACAGACCTACCAAATAAGCTTCAGAAATCTTCTAGCGATTGTTCGAGACACCAAGGCGCTAACCCAGCTGATGTGATCAGTTAGGTAAGTAGTAGACGAAAAAGTTGTTGTTTTAGAAATTTTTAACTGTTATACCAAAAATATTAGCGAAGCGTATTATAATATATATGTACATAATGTATCGTAACCAGTAGTCGGTTTTTCGCTTAGGAATTCGACAAGGTGGTTTTTTTTGCGACGTGCGAAAACCTTGTCAATCCCTATTATTAAGTATTACCGTACTTAACGTTATATCCTCACATAATATTTACGGTCGAGATTACAATTTTACAATAGTGTAACAACTTATTTAACGAATGACTGAAACCAGTTTTAGCAAATACAGCAATGTACATCTAATTAACGGCAATACGTCGTAACACAAATAAAAGAGTTTTATATAACAAGATGTTAACGTAGCTAAAAAGCAGTTATTATCAATTAACACATATGTTAGACTCAAACCCAATACGTGGAATTTATATAAAGTGGCTTTTAAAACAGATTGATGTTTTATACAGCCATGCTTTTTAAGGATCATGAAGCTCACACTATTACTCTATGTCCTTAGAAATAGAAAGCTCAAAACTATTTGTCTATAACTCTGTTTTTAACGAAGCACGAATGTCAATATTAAACTTACCTTCAGCTTGAATTAATACCACAAAAATCATTTTGATGATCCAGTGACATCGTTCGTTCCTCATGTCTGTGCCTCATCTACAAAATGACAGGAGCGTTCAGCACGCGTTGACCGAACTGCGAATGTAACTGCAAGAACTTGCTGGTAGATCGTTAACCGTATCTGATACCGTACTCTCCAACTGGGAGTGTTGCTGCTATTCGCACCAATCAACATTTCCTTTATACCAACAATTATATTACTGGTCATGATAATCTTGTAAATATAAAAATCAAATATAAATAACGAGAGTATGAGTATATACGAGGTTTCATGTATTCCGTTCATTTATATTTATAAATGTTTGGTCGATCTATAACTGAATGCCCTGCAAAAGTAGATTATAAGTTTTGACAATACATAACAATTTAGAAATGTTATATTGATTAAACTGACTTAAATATTCGATTCTTCATAATTTCATTTTGAATAAATAACAAACTAACTATTATATCTAATTTAGAATGTTTCTACCAGACTACTGGTCAGTGGTTAGTAAACACTGACATTTATATTATATCCCCTCTTAAAGGTTCAGCAATAATTCTGCAGGCTCACTATTCTTAAAATCATATTTTGATACTCGTGGTGAAAAGAGCATAGAAAGCCCATCATGCAGTTTTTTGCTTAACACAATAAACCTATACTTTATATCATACATTCTTTTATCATACAAAATAATATTATGTATAGAAATAAATAACAGGTAAAGTTATTAATATTTTAATGCAGTTGTTTACAGTTAATTTCTTATTATTTATTTGATACACGTTGTTTTAATTACAAACATTTTTTGTTTTACATTTTGTACATTGTTATCGCTTAAGAATTTTGAAACTTTAGATATAAATTATGATTTAATTTTTTATTACAGTTGAAATAAATTGGTAGTTCATTTTGTTGAACAAATTTGATTATTGCTTAAAATGCTTTGGAGGAAACGTATTTTAACTTGTTTCTGGTATTTGAAATCCTCGTACAAAGGTTTTGACGACAGGCTAATATGCGAAAAATGCTGTCTTCCGTCTTAGTACTCTCAACGTCACGAGACAGAAAACTACCAAGCGTTCTGATGAAAAGGTTTTAGTTACACCTTATTGATCTTTCAATACAAGATACAATGAATATGAGAACATTTGCTTTATAGCTAAAATGAATCTTATAGGAAAATAGACTAAATAAACAAAGAAGAAATTGGAAGTTTTAAAAGTAATTGTTCTTAGTGCGAAAGAATACTGGAATGTCAATAAAATTAAAGTATGAAAAACGTTTGAAAAACATAAAGTGAATAAATACAAATAACATAATGCACTTGAACTTATAATATATCGTATATTTAGTTACTCCCAGTAGCACAGTAGTATATCGGCGGGCTTACAGCGCTAAATACTATGTTTCGATATCCGTGGTAGGCAGAGCCATTGTGTAACTTTGCACTTAATTCTAAACAAACATACATTTAGTCAAACTAAATGTTACTCTAGACATTGATTGTTCTTAACGTTTGAAAGATAACATGTTTCACCATTTTACGACGATTTCCTGGCATTTCTATTTTCCATATGCATCATTAGAAGTTGTTATTGTCTTCTTTGTGTAAAGCTATACAACAAACTATCTGCACTCCGTACACCACTAGGAATCAAACTCCAGATTTTATCGATGTAAGTCATCATTTTTACCATTAACCATTAGAGATCTACTGTTAAAACACTTGTATATGATTTCGTAATAGAAAATATTGTTTTCCGAATAATATGGCTACTGACAGGTATTAACTGGTAGAGACCTTAATATAAATGTCATTTTATCAGAAATTCGAATGACTGGTTCTTTTGACTTTTCACATTATTTTATTTCTGTTACAAAGTTATGAATAATGATTCAAATGAAGACAAGGTTATTGAACGGTAGGTATGTTTTTTGTTTTGCTTTTACCTTAAGTTTTTCGTTTTAATTTATTTATAAGTTTTATCAACTAGTAATGGTGGTTTAACATGAAACAAAATTTAATTTTACATTTTTTTTAATGTTTAGGTGTTGTCAGTTCTAGGATTTGGTGTAAAATATAAAAATTAAACATAATTTTGTGTATATTTCTACATACCTTAATGTATCCCCTCAGGTTTCGATATCCATGATGAGGTCAAGATCGATATTCTATTAAAATGTTTTGTGATCAAAAACATTCAAACTTATCTGAGTGCTCCCTGCGAGAGAATCTGTTTTCCTCAAATGAAAAGGTCTAGCGTCGATAATCTGGTTTTCAAAGTGAAGAAAAGGCTGTTGAAGGCAGCCATAATAAAAAGTTGTCAGTAAGGTGTGAACCAATGGACACGGAAAAGCTATCGCGAATAGATCTTGTTAGAAATGTTTCTTTTGGGAGTTTCGTGGATGGCTCGGCGTCTTAATGACCTTAAATAAGGCTATGTGAGTAGTGGCTAGTTTGGCAGAGAGCCAGGGAAAGCAGGTAATAAAATCACTACTAGTAGCACAGTACGTAAAAAAAATCTTAACAGTTGGAACGATGTTGTCTGAATACATACACAGTATATAGCATAGCTCGAGCTTTTGTGTCACAAAACAAGTCAAGATGACCAAAGAAGAATTTGCTGTTGTCTTAACCTAAAACAACAGTAACATGAACCTGTGTTTGGAAATAATAAGGCTTTGTAATTCTTATCAGAAATTGCGAGGTTCTCTGTCAAGCAAGAAAAGAGGCGGAAATAAGCAATAAATAGTCTTAATTTGTATATTAAGTTTACCTAAACAGCTGGGCAGTTTTTCTCATGCAAAAAACAATACTTCCAAAAATTAAATTGTGCTAGAGAAGTTCACGTTCCATTGGCGCATTATAAAAGCAATGGTCAAATTTCATTATTTGAAAGGTGCTGGATTCTGTTTACTAGCTGTCTTTCTCTAGTCTGTCAGTTATAAATTAGAGACGACTAGCGCAAATAACTGGCCCGGCATGGCCTAGCGCGTAAGGCGTGCGACTCGTAATCCGAGGGTCGCAGGTTCGCGCCCGCGTCGCGCTAAACATGCTCGCCCTCCCAGCCGTAGGGGTGTATAATGTGACGGTCAATCCCACTATTCGTTGGTAAAGAGTAGCCCAAGAGTTGGCGGTGTGTGGTAATGACTAGCTGCCTTCCTTCTAGTCTTACACTGCTAAATTAGGGACGGCTAGATTCGAGTATCTTTGTGCGAAATTTCCAAACAAACAAACAAACGCAAATAACTATTGAGTAGCTTGGAGCGTAATCACAAACACAACACGTTTTACAAGGAGTAACTACGTTTTTTTGGTTTTATTTGTCAGACTGCAAAGGTATTTGTTTATTTATCAAGAGATAAATCTTCTTGAGCACTGTACAACTTACAACAAAAATAAACATATATTTTTTAGGAAAGTTTTACTTGCTTATTATAAAATTGTTTTTCCATGCCTGATAAATTCTAAAACAAGGAAAAACAAAGAAAAAAATGCTTTAAATAGTCACAGTTTTCATATAAGCTATTATTTGCTGAGATTCGGCTAAATCACAGTCAGCATTAAAGACTTTTGTCGCTTAGGGCACTTCCGATGGTCAATCGTTAAAGGATATTTTCCTTTTTCAACTAAGATATTTTTATTTCTGGTAAGTAACATAAAGCGTAACTAAAACTATTATGTGAAGAAAATGTGTATATATATATATATATTCAACGTATCAGTGAGCCACATTAACCTTCCTATGGGTTTGTTCTTTTCCACAATGTTTAACATCAAGCTATTTAATTATATGAATAAAGATAATTTGATTTATACGTACGAACGGTAGAGTAAACTTCTTACTTTTATCCATTGCTTTATTCCCAACTGTTTAATACTACGTTAATTTTTTTTTAATTAGAAATTAAAATATTCAACCAACTAATGAATCTTGAACTAAATTTCTTCTTTATTTGTTTTTTATTTTTATTCACTTTGTTTAATATCAATTTTTTAAATAATCTACATTTTATGGTAGTTAATAAAATAAAATATTTCAGTTGTTTCAAGATATTGTATGGAAATAATTAGATATAACCACAAAATATTAACACGGAAAAAAATTTAAAAAGTGAACCAATCTTTGTATTTTATTGGCCCTTTGTTTATTTCACGGTGTAAAATATCAGACTACTGTCATGTTCTATAGATAATTTAATTTTGTTTTTGAAAAAAATTCGCTTAATATTAAAAATATTTGATTTTTAATTTGTTGTTAATATTTATATATGGTAGTTAAACAATCACATTCAGTTTGTTCAAAAGTATTTGTAGTCATTATTAAAGAAATGTGGTAATATGTGAAACATCTCAAAATATTATCAGCTTCCCCACTGGCAGAGCGGTATATCTGCGAACTTACACCCCTCCAACCAGGTTTCGATACTATTGGTGGGCTCAGCACAAATAACTCATTGTGTAACTTAATTCTACACAAGCAAACAAACAAAAATATTATCAAATGTACTAAACAAATCATTTGAAATAGTATTAGAATTACTAACTAAGTAGAGACATTAAGGTTAAACTGCCTGACACTAAATAGCCTATCTACATTTCAGGCGATATTATTTTAATTTATTTGCTTTTAATACACTGTTAAGAAGACAAAAAGTACTGTTTTCTTAACTGACTTTAAAGTTAAAGTATTTTATCCACGACAAAGCACTAAATATTATGATTTTGTATAAATTAATTTACATCTTTACAGCTTTTGACATTTATTCACAACATGAAGCTTCGTCACTAAAAACAAGAAAGACAGCCTGTTACCGAAGTTGTGAGCTAAAAATCAAAATATGGATAAGGTTCTTAGGTATTTTCGATATCTTCCCTAATATGTAGGTCTTCAAAGTATTTTTAATGTCTGGAGTCACTTGGTGAGATGCAAAATCTTCGAAATATGTAGAGGTATTCTGCTTGTATTGTGTGCCACGATCTAAGTTTTTCCAAAATTTAGAACTCCTGTGTCATAGATTCAGAAGTATTTGATGCTTGGCTAGCTTCTATACATCCGAATAAATATCTACATAAGTGAAATAGTTAAAAGCCTCTTTGGAACATCGGATAATTCATGAAGAACTTTAACCAAATGATTTACTTCAAAGTGACAAGTGAGACAACTATATGTGAAGTTGTTAGGTCATAAAAAAATACTATTATTCGTTATCTCTCTGTAATATTTTTCTATGTGTTTTACTTTAGGTACATGTGTACTGTCATTTTTTCAGTTTTCACTTGCTTGCTTTATATTAAGCACCAAACTACACAATAAACTATCTGTGTTTTGACCCTCCCTCCCCCCGTAGATAGAGAAATTAGATTTCAGCGTTATAAGCCTTCAGACTTACTACTCAATCACTGGGGGCTTCAATTTTGTATCACATAGTAAGCGGGTCTCAAGGAGTTGTTATCTCGCAAAGTGACACTTCTGAAAAATTAATTTAGTTTGGCGATTTAATATTTCAATCTAATACAGTTGTTTGAGTTGCTTATGCGACCTTCTTATATGTTTATATGTACTAACTGAAGACGAAGATGTATGATAAGACTTCTTTCAGTTTCGAAGTAAGTTACTTTTGTCTTGATTCTCTTTTACTCAGTGGTCATATTTGTAACACCTAATGAAAGGGTAAGCTATAGGGATTACACAAGGAAAACGTGTTTCAACACAAACTTTATAAACAACATTTTTATTTCATTACACTGAAGAAAACCAACGCCGAAATATTTCACTACCAGATGAAGCTGGAAAGAACAAACTGATGTGTCTTCAAAAAATGCGTTAAGCTTTGTTAGATAACCAAATTTGGCTCCGACAGAAAGCTTGCAATTAGTAGTCCGATTTTGATGAGATTGAGCCTTACAAAAAAAAAAAAAACACGCTTAAGTGGAAGTGAATGTGCGAATTCAACAAAACAGAAAAGTTGTTAGTGATATTTAATGTCAAGCAAGTAAAATATTTGAGTGAGTAAAAAGGAATTAGCAGAGCCGTAATCACAGCCTTTCTTTCATTTGTTTCGTGTTGTTTAATCAGTGCAATACTCTAATAATAAATCTGTTTGACTTCTTAGGTACGCCAACATTTCCATGCACCGTATTCATAAAATGTTTACAGAGATCCTTCTAGGAAAATTCATCTAATAAGCACTGATGATAGTTTATTTCAAGGATAATAGTGCTGTTTGAGGCTGTGTGAGTGTACTGAAAGTCAAGTGTTTAAATAGTTTGGAATGAAGCGTTGAAACATTTCTTAAATATGTTTAATGCTCCGCTACTAGATTCAGGCTATTAATAATAATTTTAAGATTATGATTGATTCTTCAATTAAAGTTTATTCATTCCAAATAATGAAGTGTGAAGAAAGTCTCAGCTGGAAATAAAATAAAGCGGTTCAATTTAATTATGGCTTCCATTATAGCATGAACTGTTCATGGCTTCTGCGTAATAACATTTTTCTAACTTTCTGTTGTTACTGTATCCAGGTGGTTCAGCGACATGTGTGAAGATTAACAATGCTAAAATCCAGGTTTCGATACTTAAGATGAGCAGTGCACACGTAGATATGTGTTTAACAAATAAACACACAAACTATAAGTGCTGGTATAATTTTTACCTATGAAACCATATTATTATGGGAAACCTCATAGCATTCATTTTCGATGTATTTTGCTATTGTTTTTTTCTTTAATTTCGCTCATAGCTACATAAGAATTATCGGCGCTAGTGTTCTCTAATTTATTAGTGTAAGGCTAGAGGAAGGCAAAAGAATTGCCAACGAATAGTGGGATTGATTGAAACTTTAAAAGCTCTCCATGGTTGAAAGTGCGAACATGTTTGGTGTGACGGGGATTTGAATCTGCAACACTCTAACCATTTCGCCATGCCAAGTTCCTTGCTAGATGTAAAAAATAAATTGTGTAACAGATTTGTTATTATACGTTTATTTTAACATTTACGTTTGTTTCGGTTTCATGAGTGTGGAGTATATTGTTAGATGTGTATTGCGCAAGTTCTGTCTGTTCTTTAAATTTGTAGAAGATTCTTGAGAGCAAAAATCAACGCGCCGAGAGACAGTTACTTATTATTACTCAGCTACAGTCAAAGTGCTTAAGTCTCAGAAGCTATAATGGTGATGAACGCCTCTTAATCGACTAACTACAAAATTTTACAAGAAAAGTTTGTAGATCTCGAACATTACAAACCGTTCAATTCAACTTCAGTTAATTGCTTCGGACGTTATTACTTTTACGAGGACAGTAATTATCTTCCTCTTTAAAAATTGAGCTTGTAGCCGCTGGGATGCCAGCCAGGAAAAGATAGCGTTAGCTTAAGCGAGACACAAAAATATCAATTCAGACAATAAATAAACTTGAGGCACTGAAAGATCATTTTGTATGTCTACAGACTTACAACGCCAGAAACAGGATTTTGATACCCATGGTGGGCAGACTACAAATAGCCTATTGTGTAGTTTCTTACCTCTTTTGTTCTTTTATGAAAGAATGGTTTTACAAAAAAAACATAGTAATTATTTTATATTTAACAGATAACATTTTAGAAAATAATGAGAGGTAGAACTATTCATTTATAGGAAAAAAACGTAAAATTAGCGATTAACAAAACTTGCAATTAACCTAAGGCTAATGAAAACTAAGATTTTCGGGACTGACACAATAGCAACTAAAAACGTTATGCTAATTCATCGATACTAGCATTTAAATTTGCTTAAACAAATTTCCTAAATATAAATTTCTTTTTTCTTTGTATAAGAGTGGATTCTGGAAGATGTAATTTTTCCCTTTATCTTTCCCCACAGATAACCATCTGTGTAATTTTAAACAACCAAGGAACACAAATTTCTTAGGGAACAAAATCATATTGTGGCCATCATTTAGAAAAAAACTTCCACAAGAAGAAGCAAAGATCAAATTTGGAACGATATGTAAAGATAAACAAGTTTGTGCTTTTTGTACCTCAAGGATGGTGTTCTTAGGTTGTCTGAGGTTGGATATTTGATTTAACTAATTGCCTTTCTTCCTTCCTTCATCTACTCTGTTATGATGTACAAGCATAAAGAAAGATACATCCACGTGAGTGGTATTATATGGTATACTTGTGTGGTCTAACTATTTTCTGTGTGACACAAAAATATGTAAATAGAAAGAGTCTAAAGCCGCAGAAAAATAGTAAAAAAATATTACGATAATTTCAAATGGATATCCGAGAAGAAATTTAGAAATTATGCGCAATTCTACGAATCATCCTCCTTGTTTAATACTTGCAACAATGATGATTTATAAAAATGTTATTAAAGTAGACATAACCACATAAACACTTTTATTATGAAATATCAAGCCCTTTGTCAGTAAACTCAAAACAAAATTACAGAAATGTAATGTATCCATATATTCTTAAAATAATTTTTATTGGTGGTGATTTAGAGCTCAATATTTGTTTCAGTTTTTTAAATAGCTTGAATTTCTGTTATTCTTAAGCTTTGTTGGTTATTAGAACTACAGGTCATGGCAAAATTATTAACATGTTATTTCATCTTGTTTCAAGACTTCTTGAACCTATGTGTTTTTTTAATATCATGAATATTGCGGCAAAATTATTTTCTTCAGCAGTTACATTACATTTCTTATCTACGTGTATTGATATTTAAAAACGTACCACACATTGCTACTGGTATATTTTGAATTTCGCGTAAAGCTACACTAGGACTATTTGCGCTATTCGTCCCTAGTTTAGCAGTGTAAGACTAGAGGAAAGGCAGCTAGTCATCACCACCCACTGCCAACTCTTGGGCTACTCTTTTACCAAAGAATAGTGGGATTCACCGTACCATTATAACGCCACCACGGTTGAAAGGGCGAGCATGTTTGGTGTAACGGGAATTCGAACCCGCGACCCTCGGTTACGAGTCGAGTTCCTTAACCACCTGGCCATGCATGTCCACGCTGCTCTTTATAGTGCACAGTTGCCACGTCATAATCTCGTTTACATCGAAAACAACGTAGGATGGTAGAAATAAGTTTATTAATGCTCTCCTACAAGTTGGAAAAGTTATTACTCCTAAACACTGATATTAAGAGTAGTTTAATTTCAGATACTTCTATTTTCTTCCTCACCACGAAACTTTATTTGCTTATAAAATCAAATGAGAACTTGTACACATCAAAATTCACTCTAAAAGAGGGGGACACTATATTACAATTTTACATTTTTTAAAATGTCGCCAATTTTAAGAAATAAAATCATTTCACTCATAAAATAATGATATCTACTGGAATTATAACAATCTTTATAAATTAAAATATTTATCAAATTACACATTCTTGCATAAATTAATTTAGGATACGTTCTTATTTCTAAATAAATTCAAGAGTAATTGGTATCTAGAACAGCTTGGCTTAGCGGTAAGTTTTAGGGCTTGTGACGTTTAAAATAGAGTTTCGTTATCTGTAGTGAGCAGAGCATACATGGTCCTCTGCGTAGCTTTGCGCTAAACAATCAAATACAGAATTCCAATTGTTAATTTAATATAAGGATATTGTTTAGTTAAATAATCCAAGAATGAATTTAACTCTTCTTTACGGATAACCAAGTTATTATTAGCATAACATGCTATTGTGAGCTATATTTTCAACATTAAAATTTGATTGCTTGCCAGGTAGAGCTGCTTGCTATGAATGATGTAATGATAGTTTGTTTCTTTGTTAAGCACAAAGTTACACAATAGGCCGTCTGGGCTAATGAAGCCCGTTTTTTAGAGTTGCCGCCGAGCCGGTGAAAGGAGAGGTCTGTAATGATAGAAAACGTTTTCTTATATCAAGACACTTAGGTAAATAGCTTATAAGTATAAATAATTAGTCAGTAAAGATATTGCAAATTATATGAAGTATTCAATGAAAACATTCATTTTGGTATCAGAATAGTGATTCAATTAGAGTTATTGCATACACTCTGTTACTCGGGTGATTAAACGCAAAACTGAACAAGTAAGATTATTTTTGTAAATTAGGTATAGTACCATTAGCAAGTATTCTTGACAAAATATTATTTATGATTTGAAATCTATAATTTGTGTTAAACATAACAGAATAATACACTAATTTGTTATAGTTACGTAAACTGGCTTTGACATTAGTTTTAATAAATAATCCAAAAGGACCCACCTCGCGATGGAACATGTCCCAACAATACCTCTTTATATTCATCAATCTTTCTTCAAGTTGAACAACAAATATATCTGCATTTCTCTTCTTTTGTTGTGGGATTAAGAGTCTGATTAAATTAGATTTTGAAAACTGAAACTAATATGTGTGAAATTAGGAATTGAACACACGCCTGTAAATAGTTTCACATTTATCATCTCATTTTATGGTTAGTATTGCATACGTTTGATCGTTAGCTAATAAATATAATTAGCCATACAATGTATTGCTACTTTTATATACAGTAAAGATATAATAGAGGTGGAATTCGTTTCTAAAGTTAGCAGTGCAGCTGTCAGGGATAGTTTTCTTTGATACACGATTACAGATGTAGAGAGTCTTTTATATGTGAACGAAATAGACGTTTCAGCTGATCACGTGAAACAGACTGATAAAAATCTTGAACTATTACACGAACTTTTATATCAGTGGACAAATACTATGTTTTTAAAATTATGATTGACTATAAGACGCTTTCATAGGCTAAAGTTTTACTGAAGGAATTAAGAATACATATAAAAACTGATAGACATGATATATATGTCTTCATAATTTATCTGCTTGATATTTCAATACATATCTTACATATAGATTTACTTGAAGTTTGTAGTTTTTTATTTATTGAATGAAATTAATCGAAACATAATAAACACAATAAACAATAGAAGTAATTTCACACATATGTACTATATAATAAGTTGTTATGTATGTGTTTCTTTTACAAACAAAAGATTTTTCACTATTTCAGCATTGGTGACAAAGCATTTAACATGCTATTCAGCGAATATATATGTATATGTTGTTCTCGACGTTACTAATATTATAAATACTAATTATTGTTTTATTTGGAGGAAACGTCCTACTACATAAGCGAAATTGACAGGAAAATTATTCAAGTACAATATAACCCGCATTTAAATTGCCCAGTTTTTTTTGCTTTTCAGAAGAAAATGATGGAGTGAAAAATCCTGTTCGACCTAACTACAATAATTTGATATGAAAATTATTGAGATCCTGTTATCTACAAAGTGTTTAAAAACAATGGTAATTAGAATATCAAATCTCATTCTCAGGTTCATGCTGAAATAATTAAACCACACTAGAAACTAAAAAAAAAAAACTAAATCACAAGGACAAGTATTTATCGAGCTGCATACATTATGTTTTGTTTTCTCCCTTAAAATTTATTTTATATAAATTGCAATAAAATATATAATATCTACGTTATTAAATTTTAGGTTTTTCTTATTTTTTTCACTATTTATAAAATTTATCATAAATACTGAGCAAAACAAATAAATTATCTCACACAAATATAATGGAAGAAAATCCTTCTTACAATTATCTGTCTACATATTCTCAGGTTTACCTAAATATATATATCAGTTACATCACTGAGTGACTTTAAATACAAAAACAATTTACTATTTATTAGTCATCCAAGACAAATTTGAAAAATTCTATTCCATTTTCACAGTATAAGCCTACCCTTCTCGTCCGTAGAATGGATATAAACATCTAGTAGTAATGAAAATAATACAATATTTGCATTGATCTTAATTTATCAAGAAAATTATATATATTACAACAACATTTTCTCAATATAGATAATGTTAACGAAAAACTGATAACTATTCGGGCAAATAGTCCAATTGCAAAAATAATTGCAAGTAAAAAACATACAATTAGAAACTAGGAACATATATATGTAGAAATATATATGTAAATAACAGACAAATGTCTCTCTTTTAGGCTCTGCAATTTCTGAACAATTAAATGTATAAAAGAAAATTATATATATATATGAAAATATATATAATACAGCAACATTACGATTCTTAAAACATTTCAACATCGATTCATGAGTCTTTTGTATATGATGAGCGGTAAGTCTGAGAAAAACTTTTAAGAGAAAAATTTTTCTTTATCTCTAAAAGAATGTCATAAAAAAGTGACTTTTTCTGCCGACGTATTGAAAGAAATATTTTATAAATAAGAAAACGTCAGACAAAACGCAAAGAAAAGGAATGTGTTTTAGTATATATTTTGTACTGTACGCTTTATATATATATATATATCAGTATTATATACATGCTTGATTTTGTTGTACCATTTCGAATAAATTGATTTGATCCGAATTAAATATCTCTTTTTTGACACTTCTTATGATAGTGACAACTGCCTTTAGTGGTATATCTGCGAAGTTACAACGCTAAAAATCGGATTTTAATGCCTATGATGGGAAGCACAAATACCCCATTGTCAAGATGTTTACATGACCACTAACAAGCAATAGTTTCTTGCACTCTGTAAAATTAAAACAAACAGTGCCATCCAGAGAAAATATCCCTGTGGCTACTTAACAAACCTCAAAACTGTATTGTGCTGGATGCACATAGTGCATCGAAATTCAAACATTTTTGCCAATAATGCATTGCAGTCAGTCTCCTTTGTTTAAAAACAAACGTAATGCAATGTCCGGTAGAAAATCATATACGCTATGATTCAAGGCATTGAGTTGACTGCATATTTTATAATTATTCTTCATTTCTTTTAAGTATTTGCAAGCAAATTATAATGAATGGAAGGTTAAATGTTCTTTAGTGAATTAGATTATTTATCGGTTATGTCATACATATAACCTCTATTCATAAGTGTTTCTTGAGAAATAGAAATAAAACAAGATGGAATTCCAAATAGCTACTGCTGTAACTAAATCTCAAATTGCTCAAGAGATATGGCGAGGGGCTAAAGGTTTCTATGTAAAAAAAACGCCACAGAGCTATTTTATGAGTCGTTAAGACGCGGCTAAAAACAGAAATACAAACAATTAGCAAAAATATAAGTGTTTTGTTTTACAACTTTCCACACAAAAGCTAACACTAACTGTCCACAGTCATAAACCAGAATTTTGTGGTAACCTTTATTAATTGCTTTGAATTGTGTATTAAAGTAATTTACTAATTTCTTCCACATGAACTGATTTTAAGCAATGTATAGCCTGAACACGTTTCAAAAATCATTGTCTTACACTTATAAATAATCGTCTAAGAGAGTTTAGAAAAGCAAACAAAAATGTTGAGATACTACAAATACGTGAATTTTGTTGATTTTAAAAACTAAAAGCTATACCATTTTTATATCATGTGATAATCTAAGGTAAAAACGCGAAATAATACATGCTGCATATTCTCTTTATTAAGATATTATTGATTTTTAGAACTTTTATATTATTTCTTTTAACTTCATGATTACGTAAAGTGATATGTTGTTAAGTGTAAGGCAACATAAAGAGCTACTTGCCATCAGTTCGTTGCGAATATCGAAGCCTAAGAGGCACTTATTGTGATATATTTTATTATTCATTCTCCTCTTTGACCATGTTTTTTGTTAAATTGTATCACTTTTGTTTCTAGTTATTTTAAATTATGATGTAAGTTTGATTTAAATGGCATAGATTTAACTTCAAAATACCTCGGCGGTGAGCCTGTAAGCTTACAATACGATAAACCGGGTTTCGACACCACTGGTGGCTAGAGTACAGTTATCCCATTGTGTAGCTTTACGCTTAACGAAGACTAATAAAATTTACAGCATACAATAAAAACTGTGGAATAAAATATTTTAATAGTTTTATCATTGATAGTAAGAAAATAATTAGTATTTAATAGGTATTTCCAATCAGAACCTTAAATAGTAGAATATTGTATAATTAAATTTTAACTACTTCTTTACAATTGAATGATCATCCTCTTTATAATCTGTAGCACAGAGTTTACACACATGCTTTGAATACGTAAATTTTCACGCTCTTTTCCTATTAATGTTGGCATTGAATGTACGAAAATCTTTTGTTTGTTGAATATCGTGCCAAGTTACTAGAGGGCTATCTTTGCTAGTCATCCTTAATTTAGAAATAATAGACTAAAGGGAAGATAGCTAGTCAACACCACTAACCACTAGCTCTTGTGCTACTCTTTAACAATGAAAAAAGTTGATTGGACTATCACATTATAACGCCCCAGGGCTGAAAAAGTAAACATGTTGGGTAAATGAATTCGAACCCATGAGCAGTAGATTCCAAGTCGAGAGCTCTAACCGTCAGACCATACCACAGGAAAATGTAGCTGTAATGGAGTAATAGTTTGTTTGTTTGTTTTGAATTTCGCACAAAGCTACTAGAGGGCTATCTGTGCTAGCCGTCCCTAATTTAGCAGTGTAAGACTAAAGGGAAGGCAGCTAGTCATCACCACCCACCGCCAACTCTTCGGCTACTCTTTTACCAACGAATATTTGGATTGAACGTCACATTATAACGCCCCCACGGCTGAAAGGGCGAGCATGTTTGGCGCGACGGGGATGCGACCCCGTGACCCTCAGATTACGAGTCGCACGCCTTAACACGCTTAGCCATGCTGGGCCTGAGAGTAATAGAACTCAACGCATTTTGTTATTACTTTTAGTGCCTAGCTTGACAAAGTTAAGATACTTCAACTTTTCATTTTAAATATCGGAATATAAAAGTTATAGAAGGTGTTTATACCAAATATCACAGAGGAGGTAATGAATAGATGGTAACACACACACGCACAAAATGCATTGCTTACCATAAAATCAACAGTAAATAACTTAGTAACATTTGCTGTGAAATCGAGCCTTACACGGCCTGAAGGTCAGTGTACTCGACTTATAATATGAGAGCCAGGGGTTCGAACCCTTTTAACCGAACATGTTGCCTTTCAATGATGAGAACGTTATAATGTGAAAGCTGATTCCACTATTCATTTATAGAAGAGTAGTTCAAGAATAAGCGACAGGTTATTGTTGACTAGCTACCTTGCCTCTAATCTATAATGCTAAATTGAGGTAGGTTAGCCGTGATAGCTTTCGTGTGTTTTTGCGCGAAATACAAAACAAACAAACCAAACTTTGAAATAAATTTAATAAACTGCATAAAAGTAGTGGTGCACCAACTCAAGATTTACCGTGTAATTAGTAAAAGATACATTATAAAATGTAGGTAAATATAATTTTATTATTATGTGTTTTATCGTATATTTTTACAGGAAAGGAGAAGTTGAACAAGTAGTATCTTAATAGCAGGATAAGCATTTGAAAGAAGGTTAGAAGTAATTTGTTATTGTTATTTAAAGAGAGGAGCAAAATGGTGTATACAAAGAGGTTTATAAATAAAGTCTAAAATAGTGAAGCAGAAGAAACTGTTAAAGCAGAGACGATGGTTCAGTTTGTTGGAGCTAAGATGTATCTAGAATTAGTGTATTTTACACATCTACAGTCATGTGAAAAAGTTAGGACACCCTATAAAAGCCTGTGTATTTGTGTAAGATTTTTAGATATATCGATATTTAATCTCAATTTCAACAATACTGAGAGATTATAGGAATATAACTAAGCAATTAAAACTGAAGAAAAGACTTTTCAAGATCTTCTGTAAATGTAATTCTACAAAATTGCATATTCTAACTGAGGAAAAAGTTAGGACACCCTACCCCTAATAGCTAGTGTTACCCACTTTGGCTGAAATAACTGCAGTGAGACGCTTCTTATAACCATCTACCAGTCTCTGACATCGGTCTAAAGAAAGTTTGCCCCACTTCTCAATGCAGAATTCTTTCAGCTGTGAAATGTTTGAAGATTTTCTTGCATGTACAGCCCGTTTCACTCCACAGCATCTCAATGGGATTAAAATCTGGGCTTTGACTCGACCATTCCAGGACTTTCCTTTTTTACTTTTCAGCCAGTTCTTGGCGGATTTACTGGTATGTTTTGGGTCATTGTCGTGTTGCAGGGTCCGGTTTCGCTTCAGATTTAATTTTCTTACAAATGTTCTCACATGTTTCTCAAGCACTCCCTGATACACAGTAGAATTCATGGTGGATTCTATGATTCTATGAGCTGTACAGGTCCTGCTGCAGCAGAGAAGTCCCAAAACATGACACTTCCACCTCCATGCTTCACAGTTGGTATGAGGTTCTTTTCCTGGAATGCTGTATTTGGTTTACGTCAAACATGTCCTCTGTTCTGGTGTCCAAATAATTCATTTTTGGACTCATCTGTCCAAAGAACATTATTCCAGAAGTCCTGGTCTTTGTCAACATTCTCTCTGGCAAACTTCAGTTTGGCCTTAATGTTTCTCTCAGAGAGCAAAGGTTCCCTCCTTGCACACCTCCCATGCAAGTTAAACTTGTGGAGTGTCAATTCTGATTGTAGAGGCATGCACTTTCACATCAACAGTTGCCAGAGCCTGCTGTAGGTCCCGTGATGACATGTTAGGGTGTTTGGAGACCTCTTTTAGCATCTTGCGGTCTGCTTTTGGGGTGAAATTGCTTAGACGACCAGACCTGGGCATGTTGGCAGTTGTTTTGAAAGCCCTCCACTTGTTGACTATTTTCTGGACAGTGGAATGGCTGGTTTCAAAACCTTTTGAGATCTTTTTAAATCCCTTACCAGACTCATAAGGTGCTACAATTTTCTATCTGAAGGCCGCAGACAGTTGTTTTGCTATCACCATGGTGCTTACTCTCACTTCAGGAGCACACAAAACTAAATGTCTGAGGTTTTAAAAGGGCAACCCTCATTCAAAATGCTAAGTAATGATCTTTTAATTATGTGCACCTGGTGTGATACACTTGTGTGTGAGTTTAGTCACTTTAAGTGGGAATAAATGTGGGGGTGTCCTAACTTTTTCCTCAGTTAGAATATGCATTTTTGTAGAATTAGATTTACAGAAGATCTTGAAAAGTCTTTTCTTCAGTTTTAATTGTTTATTTATATTCCTATGGTCTCTCAGTATTGTTAAAATTGAGATTAAATATCCATATATCCAAAAATGTTACACAAATACACAGGCTTTCATAGGGTGTTTTAACTTTTTCACATGACTGTAATACTGTCAGAGGTTTAGTATGGGACAGATTCTTTACTTTAGGTGTCGATACTTTGTTGGCGGTAAATTTTAACAATAAGCCAACAGTACCACTAAAATTTGTACGTGTGTTTGACATGTTTTAATATTTTATTTTAAAACAAAAAATTTTGCTCTTTGTTTATTGTTCGAATTTGTCGCCAACAAGTCAGAGACACCTAGTATAAAAAAAATCGCCCCATACGTAAAATCTTGCAATCTCAAAATGTGCATTTGGAAAATATTTTATTTATGATATATGTTTAATTCAAAACTAATTTAACATCTAAGTGTAAGCATATTTAGGTTATGCACCTTTTTAAAATCAGGAGTTTGTGATTCTATTTATTTTAAGCGTTTAGTTCAAGTGATGAAAACATTTGTCTCCGACTAATGTCAGTAAGAAAACTGAAATAATTTAATTTATTATTGATTCCAAAGTTTTTCTCATCTTCGCAATTTCGCGAAAAATTTATTAAAATATTTTATTTACACATCCGCTAATCAAACAGGCAGGTTTTTTAAAATATTTTATTTGCTTTCTTCCTTGCGAGTTTTCAGAAATGAGGGAAAAATGTATATATAAAAATGTTTTATATTTTTTGGAACATTTAATAAATTTGTAATATTAGGCCTATATTTATGTGTAAATTCTAAATTTTCTAAAGATCTAATATAGCATGTCAGCTCTTTTCTTTTGTGTATTGTGAAAAGTACGTCGTTCTTTAGATGTGTTTTATATTGTTCAGTGGCCATAGTCTTCGAGGAATAATTTATGTAAAACGATCTCTAGTGGTATTTAGTTGTAAACAAAAAAAAATTACTATTAATTACTCTTTAATTTTTATATGTGTTATTTTAACAGTTTACACTGAATTATGTATATATATATGTACATAAATCGAAAAACATTAGCAGAATATCACTTTCGCAGCCCGAAGTTCACTCACTGTTAACTGAACTAATAATGAAAATTTATGAAGCTAATGATTAATAATGCTTTTCTTTATCAATGGCTTTCAAAACTTATTAAAGTTAACTATTATTTGCAATAGAAAATATTTATAGTTATATTATCAAATTACAATGGTTACTGATTATTTAATTAAATGTCCCCAAAAGTGCACCAATAAGCTCATGCAAGTGATTTGGTTAATGTCATTGTTCTGTTTTCATGAATGTATTTGTTCAGTTTTAACTTAAAGATATTTATTTTTTCATACTTTATTTATTTGTTTACTTTCTTTTACAAATAGATAATTTATAAGTATTCAAAAAGTTACTGAATATTTCATATTTCTTAAATATTCAAATGGTAGAATACGTTATAATAATACTATTTCGAATATACTAATCAGCAAGTTGTACAGTTTCACAACCACAGCCCATAAAAAGCGGCGGTGAAACCAAGGATTAGAACTGTATTTTAACATTCATTGGCGTTAAGTAGGAATTATAATGTCAGCAAAAACTGTTTGCCTTTGAGAAAGCTATGTGACAGCTCTATCCGTCACGAAATATTCACAGCTACAGCTTTTTAAGACGTGTTTACATTGAGACTTAGTGTATAATGTACCGAACTGTGTATGTGGGTTCGCGGTTGTAACTGCGAAAACCAAATCGCTCTTCGCATTTTGAGGCCGCAGGTGCACTATAAGAGTGACAGTCAAATCAACTCTGAGATCTTACATGTGCACCAAAGTAATTGGAGATGGTTGTTTCTTATTAAAAATATTCCCTCCAGTCATTCACTTCAAAATTAGAGCAGCTTGTGCGAAATAAACAGACAACTCTGTCCAAGTATTTGGAATTTTCTACTCAATTAGTGGCATATAACAACGAAAAAGTATGAGTCAATCTGGGACCCCAAGAACAACCAGAAGGGTGTTGTTAGTTTCTTAGTGCAAAGCTACACTCTGTTCACCGTATTGAATCGAACCCCAAAGTTTACTATTATAAGTCCAGAAACTAACCGCTGCACCACTGAGGAAACAGGTAAATGAAGCAATAAAAAAAAGCCACAAACGTTTTACCACTCATGATGACATAAGACAGTAAAATGCCACATCGATAACAACATGTAACACAGATTTTGTTCCTGGATAGTATGTATAATTTCTTAATTGCTTATGTTGTAAAAGTACAGAAAATGACTATTATTCCTTTCAAACTTTACTTTTGTAACCTGGATAATGAAATTTAAAAAGTAACCTATTTTCTATGTAAAAACAGCAAAATTTGCACATTTTAATTTACATAAGGTCTGAATAAAACAACATATGAATCAAAATTTACATGTATTTATACTAAAGTTATACATAAATGAACAAAAATGTTTAGAAGTGATTATTTTTTCGAGATTTGCGACTGTTATGTAAATATTTTCACGTATCAGCTCCTAAATATAGTATTCAATCATGTTTTCGTTATGGGTTCCTTGGTAGCGGCGTTCAAAGTCCAGTGTATCTTGGTGGAAGCGCTTGCCATGCTCCTTTGAGTAAGCTCCCATGTTCTCCTTGAATTTATCAAGATGAGCGTCAAGTATATGGACATTCAGGGACATCCTGTAGCCCATTTTGCCGTAGTTCTTCACAAGAAAATCAACCAGTTTCACATAATTTTCGTCCTTGTGATTGCCCAAGAAACCCCGAACCACTGCAACAAAGCTGCCCCAAGCTTTTTTCCCTTTCTATTGAGCTTCTTGAGGAATTCTGTGCACTCCAAGATCTTTTTTACTTGTGGTCCAACGAAGACACCAGCTTTGACCTTTGCCTCAGTTAGCTTAGGGAAGATGTCTCGAAGGTACTTGAAGGCTGCAGACTTATTATCAAGAGCTGTGACAATTTGTTTCATAAGACCCAATTTTATGTGAAATGGTGGGAACAACACTTTCTTGGGGTCCACTAGTACCTCACACTTGACATTGTTCCTTTCCACAGAGAACTCGGTCCATTGTGGCCAGTACTTCCTGTTGTAGTGCACTGTGATGTCCCTGCTGTCCCAAAGGCAAAGATAACAGGGAACTTGATAAAGCATCCTTGACGAACCATCAGGAATGACACCATTTTGAAGTCTCCGATAACCTTCCAGCCGTACTCTTCATACTTCAAGGCTCCTAGCAAGGTATTGACGCTGTTGTATTCCTCTATGATGAGCACCGAATGAGTCAAGGAAAGAGACGGATACTTATTCCCGTTATGGAGCAGCACAGCTTTGAGGCTTCTCGATGAGTTATTAAAGAAGAGGCGTCACTCGTTCGGCTTACAGGCAATTTCAATTACCTCGCACAGACCGGATACGTATGGAAGAAGTAAAGTCCGTCTTGACGAGTGAAGTTCTACAACACTTTAAAAAAATTTTGAAAATTCTTGTGAGTTCGAAAACCTCTATCAGCTACTCAGCACTGAATATACCTGGAATGTTCTGTAAATGGGTAAATTTGAAAATGTCATTACCCAGGTCAAAAAAGCAAATTTTGAAGAGAAAAACAGATCTTTTTCATTTACTTTAGGCATAAGCAATTGAGAAATAACAGTTTCTGCCCAGAAACAAGTAAAAGTAAAAATTGTGTTATGTAGTACAATAAGCAAATATTATAGTAGATTTTTGTATATTTCTCTGTTTATTTATTAATAAAAATACAAGGGCTATCACAATAACGTATTAAGAAGAACTCAGTTACAATGGTTCTTTAAAAAAATCATAATCCTACAATAGCAGAAATACAATTATTATTTGCAATGTACATATCTACTTTTTTAGCCCCAAAGTAACATATAAGTATGGTGAAGATAAAAACACATAATTTAAGTTTTATTTTATTTCTTCCAAGGTTTGCCTGTAATAGAGGGAAATGTAAACATTTTGGAAACGATGTTCGTTGCAACTTACTAATAGTAAAGACCATATTTTCCCTGACAACCATGATCTCGTGCCTTTAAAGAATATATCTGCAGCTATAGTTCTACGGAATTTGGCCTTTTAGGGCAGCAATCGTCATAGTTGTCATGAAAAATAAAGTAAATATATAAAAGCTAAATCGATAACAAGCACAACGTAACGTTACTTGTTTAGAATAGTTTCATTTATCGATGTCATATTGTATTAACTTTATAAAATATGTGAACGTTGATTTAATTGAAATTAATTTAATTGTTAAGCCTTAGCGATATTAGTTCATAGTAAAACCGAAACTAATCTACTCACTCTTGTTCTGATAATGGGTAGAGAGTCTATTCCTAAAATAATTAAATAAAAATAATGACATTATCTGTCTAAACATTTTAAACCATTATTACATAATTTGTCATTTTGGAATGATTGGAATTGTTAAACATACCATAATTAACATTTGTAAACTTTCAAATCCTCAGACACGTCATGTGTTACGCTTACTATTATCCAGAAAATTACCTTTCTATAATGCTTTTATATACTGATTGGAATTATTTAACAAATTACTGAGAAAGTATTGGATAATTATTAAGTCTTATTCAATTACCGTTGAACAAGCTCAGACATTTCTATAGAAACAAGTTCACTCTTAATGAAATGGCGGGCCTTGCATGACCTAGCGCGTAAGGCGTGCGACTCGTAATCCGAGGGTCGCGGGTTCGCGCCCGTGTCGCGCCAAACATACTCGCCCTCCCAGCCGTGGTGGCGTTATAATGTGACGGTCAATCCCACTATTCGTTGGTAAAAGAGTAGCCCAAGAGTTGGCGGTGGGTGGTGATGACTAGCTGCCTTCCCTCTAGTTTTACACTGCTAAATTAGGGACGGCTAGCACAGATAAAAAAAACAAACTTAATGAAATATATTATTGTAACATTCATCAATTTTTGTTATAATACGTAATGAATAAATAGTTGGATAAAGGAAAATGTTTAGTTGTTTTGTTTGTTATTTATTAGAATGCTAGGTTTCTTTTGGAAACACAATAACATAGCGTCACACATCAGTGTTCCTGAGATCAATTTCTATTAAAATTGATTCAAACATGATCAAGGCGTTTTTATTTTTCTCTTTTATTAATCGACTGATTTTTTCTTTCTGTTATAACTGCTAGAGCTAACAATGAAGACTTGCTTGACTGAAAGACATTATCTGGACATTCACCTGGCTAAGATTACGCAACTACATATTACCTCAAAATATAATCAACTATATTCTCTCTTAGGCTTATTACTGAGATGTGTTTTGAATGCGTAAACAATCATGAAAAGAAAAATTAGTTTTGTTCTAATTTGCCATTTTTAAATGTAATTCCAAAATTACATTAAAGTCCTTGTAAGTACAGGTTTATGTGTGTTTTTCTCTTTCAGCAAAACCACATCGAGCTATCTTTTGTGTGTATCTAGGGGAATCAAACCGCTGATTTTAACGTTGTAAATCCACAGACTTACCGCTGTACTAGAGAGAAACTCGTGTTTGTTATCAATTCTTTAAATAAAGTCTCTAAACCTGCTTCCACTATATACAGTAATATTATATATATTTTATTTGGATAAATATTACTCTTAGACAATCACCTTTTAATCATTAAAAGCAATATTCCAGTTTTAAAAAAAAAGCAAATTGGAATGAATACAAAAAGAATTAGACCACTGGCTTCGAAGTAAAGTTGTGAAAACAGCTAAAAATAAAATAGATATTGATAATTAATATCAAATAATCACGAAGTGCCTTCAAACCGCACCAATTAAAGCAATACCAAAACAACAACATAAAACTATAAATAATGCATTGAAACCGCACAAACAACTAATAACACTAAGTATAGACATCAATTAAGAAGCCAAATCATGGAGACAAGATATAGAAAATTAAAAACACAAATAAATAAAATAACGAACCAAGTCAGATCAGAAGTAAAATTATTAAACCAACAAAAATGGGACAGTTTCTGCTCCCAACTAAATGAAAAAAGAAATTCGAAACAATTTTAAACACACCTAAAACGACTCAGAAATGGAGACATAGCAAAAAGAAAATACCCACCACTAGAACACAACAACACCACAGCACATACAAATAAAGAAGAAGCCGAATCATTCAAACAACAACTTCAAAACATGTTTAAAACACACAACGAACCGGACATGAGCTCATACGTTTATAACAAAGTAAACAACTTTATAACAAATAACAATAAACTATTTGAATCACTCTTCCCAGACAACTTAAATCACTATCAAACCAACAACATAATACAATTTTCGTACTAGAATTCACAGAAGCAATAACTAATACAATCTCCAGGAAAAGACGGTATAGAAATCATCCTTCTTAATAAAGGCACTCCAAAGTTATTTGAACATCTCACAGCAATTTTTAATTTATCATTTTACTCTGGTTATACATGTATCCCGCTTTTTTGGAAGCATGCAAATGTATTAATGTTCCATGAAGAAGGAAAGCCAGCCGATAACCCAAATAGCTACCGACTAATCAGCTTGACCAGCTGTGAAAGCAAAATTCTTGAGAGAATAATCAGTAATAGACTCTCCACGTTCTTGGAGATAACATCAAAATTACCAGAAGAATAAAGTGGATTCAGAAAATTCAGACTACAGACTATTTAAGTAAACGAGAATGCACTGTCGCTTGCTTTCTCGATATTGGAAAGACTTTCGACACTGTATGGTATAACAGTCTCCGGTTTCGAATGCAAAAAATGGGACTACCGCGGGGGAATAATTCGCTGGTTATCTAACTTTCTGGAAAACAGAATGTGTAGATTTAATATTGTAGGGACTTTCTCAGAATGTTTTACACAAGAAGCAAGTGTCCCTCAAGGAGGGGTGGTTAGCTCTATCCTTTCATCATGTCCATGAATAATAAGCCTCTAAAAGATCCAAATAATGAATACTCCTCACAGTTCGCTGACGATGTGGCAGTCTGTAAAAGTGCACCAATGCCAGAAATAGCACCCACAAACATACAACCACAGTTAAATAGAAAAAGAGAATAATGTCAAAAATACATAACCAAAATAAACACAACTAGTAGTGTTCACAAAGTTAACTAAACATAAAAACGCACAACCTCAAAGATATATGAAAGGAGCACTCCTTCTGACTGCTACATCTGCAAAATTTTTGGGACTAATATTTGACTCAAAGCTAGCACAGGTAAACCACATAAATAATATTAAAACAAAAAGTTGGCGAACAACAAACTATGCTGAGGAGTCTAATTGGTAAAAATAGTGGAGCAACGACAACTAATATCATAAAAATATATAAAACATACAGTTACGACAGAAAGTGTTCGTATCCCTGCGTCGTGAGTAGTTTTTTCCTTATAACTTAAAAAGTACCACGATTAGAATAATTAATGTACAGTATTTTATAAATATTATGCTAATATTCATCTACATAAATTTTTATGTAAATTTATTGATAAAAACACTGTTTATAAACAAATAACCAAACATAGGAGGGGCAGAAAGTGTTCGTGAGTCTACTTTAATAGTCAGTTGTGTTGTCTTTCAGGTGAATTACTTGGCGTAACCTCTCTTCATAGCCCTCCATGATCGTTTGTCAGTACTCGATTAGTATTTTCTTCCATTCTTCTTTACAAAAGGCCTAAAACTCTTGCACGTTTTTCGGATGACGCTGATGAACGCTGGTCTTCAACTCATGCCAAACGTTTTCAATTGGGTTGAGATCGGGTGACTGCGATGGCCACTCCAGAACGCTTATATGGTTCCTCTGCAACCAGAATTGCACATATTTCGAAGTGTGCTTAAGTTTATTGTCGTGCTGGAAGATCCAACGACGCCCAAGCAGCAAGTTCTGTGCATCATTTTTGATATCAGTTACTAATATATCAACGTACTCTTCTTTTTTTATGATTCCGTTGACGCGGTGAAGGCTGCCTACACCAGAAGAGCTGAAGGAACTCCATAGCATGATCGAGCCACCACTGTGTTTAACTGTAGAGATGGTGTTCTTTGGAAGATTTCGTTTCTCCTTCTTACAGAAAATATTGCGAACATTATTGTGGTCGAAAAGCTCGATTTTAGTCTCGTCTGACTAAAGAATAATCTTCCAATAGGTAAAGGGTTTATCTACATGCTTTCTTGCATACCTCAATCGTGCTTCTAAATGAACAGGCTTTAAATATGGAGTTCTACGAGAACGGCATGCTTTGAACCCAGAAGAGCGTAACATGTTCGTAACTGTAGAGGTGCTTAGTTCAACCCCAGGTTCCCTTACCAGTTTCTGTATGTCATTACATGTTAAACGAGGGTTCCTACTAACTTCTCTGAGAACCTTCCTTTTGGTTCTCTCTGGAATTTTAGTGGGGCGTCCGGAACGAGGGAGGTAAGCATTTGATCCTGCAATCTTAAACTTGGCAATTATGCTTTGAACAGTAGATTTTGGCACATTAAGTCGTGTAGCAATACCGGAAAGAGACACACGAGACTTGTATTTTACAATAATTCGGTTTTTAAATCACTGGACAGTTGTTTCCTGTTCGCCATGATGACCAAGACGTGAACACTATGTGAAAACTACATTCTGAAAAAGATATAAATCTTCAAACGAGAGCAAATTAATTATGTAATGTTAAAATTTATCTGATTAATTAACTTCCTGTATTTAAAAATGATTCGTGAACATCAAAATATTCTTTATTACACATTGCTCTCATGTAATGTAAAAAATCGATCCTTTCTTATCAAGTGAGTGATTTCAAATTTCTGTTTAAAAATACTGCTATTAAACATCACTAAAACAGGATGTTTTATCTTTTAAGGTATTGATTTGTACTGTGTTAATATTAATGGAGACTCGTTTGTATTCGTGCAGATGTGTTTTACGTCATTGCTTTACATTTATCTTTAAGTACCTTCTGTTAATGTTAGTAGGTAGTGACATCCAAAGAAATGAAATATGAGATATATGTTTTAATTAAGTAGCACACCCAATTTGTGATGCTTTACCAATAATTATAAAGAATGTACGTAAGAAAAGCAAATTTCAAAACTACCGAAAGAATACTTGAAGTATATTAAATTGCAGTTGTTTGGTAAAATAATTAAGCGACTTAAGAACAAAAAGAATAAGTCTCTTCAGGTTGCTCAACAATAAGTCCATAGGCTTACGATACGAAATTAAATACTGTAGTAACAAAGTGGATACAGATTATTTTATTTCTAATTTGTTTTTCTCATGCACAAAGTTACATGGACTTACAATACAGACTAGAACTGAAAATAATTTGTATACATTTTGTTAATACTGAATTTAATTTCGTATTCTCAGTTTATTTCATTTTTTATACTTTTACTAATATAAGTTGAAGAGTTTGTGTATTGTAGGTGTGTTTTTATTTATTTTTATATAAAAAACGTATAAATATACCACGATACTTTATTTTATAAACTGAATATGGCTTTCATTAACTCAGACGAACATTTTAGCTCTTGAACTGAGTTTTTTTTTTAAACCAAATACAAACAGATGGAGGTTTTACTGTAGTAAAGCCATATGATCAAAGTTTGACTGTGTGGGTATTTGGGTATTGATGTTGTTAAATACCCAGGAGGGTCAGGTACATTTGACCTCTTCCTCCCTCCCGAACGATTATAGCGTCTGTCTTTAGGGTTTTTTTTTTTTTTGGTTTTTTTTTAAAGCTTTGGGCCAGAGTAAAAGTATAACATCATACTCAGGTCCATTTCAGGGCTCGGTCCATGCATGGACGAACAAGAAGTTTTTTTTTTTTTTTTTCCATTTAATTTTTTTTTTTGTATTTTCATATATATATATTTTTTTTTTTTGTATTTTTTCTCCTTTTTCTCGATTGAGAGAATGCTACTACTACTTGTAGTAACATAAACACTCACACAGAAAAGAAAGTAATAATAATTCAAAAAGAGAAGAAAATAAAAATAATAATAATGATTAAAAAAATAATAATAATTATAAAAATAAAAGAAACAAGGACTAAGTGTCTAGTGCATAGTGGCCAGCTTGTGTTACATTTCTTAAATATATGTTAAAAGGAGAGGTATTTAGTACCATTTACATCATGTACGTGATATCTGTCGAGATCACACATTAAGTCATTTTGTGCCAATTCTTATTGAAATATTTTAGAGAATTATGCAAGAGTCTTTCAGCTATTGTATCTATGTTTGCATACTTGTGCATGAATGTGGTTGAGGTGCTACGTGGTACTTTGTATGCTGAAGTTAGTACAGAATTTTGTATACGTTGAAGTTTCTGTACATGTGTGGGTGCTATGTTAATCCAGGCAGGTGATGCATATTCTATTGTTGGTCTAATGTACGTTTTGTAGATTTTAAGTATGTTGTCTGGTGATGTTCCTTGGATTTTACCTGAAAGACTTCTTGCATAGTTTGCTCTTTCCAGATTCGTATCAGTACATTTTAATATGTGGTAGCCACGTTAATTTTGAGTCATAGGTTAGACCTAGAAATTTAGCAGAAGTAGCAGTCAGTAAAAGTGATCCATTCATATAGAGTTTTGGTGGATCTTTTTTCAGCTTATTCAATCTGCTGAATACTATGACTTGGGTTTTTGGAATATTAATTTTGATTCTGTATTTCTGGCAGTATTCTTCGATGTTATTTAGGACTGGTTGTAGGTTCGTTGCTGCTATTGACGGAGTGGGGCACTTTTCCAGACTGCTACATCGTCAGCGAACTGTGATGCATAACCTAAATTTAGGTCCGACAGAGGCATATTACTCACGTACATTATAAATAATATAGGGCTAACAACCCCTCCTGCGGGACTCCTGCTTCGGGTGAAAAGGACCCTGAGTGGGCCCCATTTACATTTACTTTACACATTCTGTTATCCAGGAAGTTGGACAGCCAGCGAATAGTTTCCTGGGGTAATGCCATTTCAAGCAATCTATGTCTTAAGCCGTTATGCCACACTGTGTCAAATGCTTTCTCAATGTCGAGAAAGCAAGCTACAGTGCATTCTTTTTGTTGAAGCTGTCGGTAATTGATTCTGTAAGTCGAATCAGGTGGTCTGTAGTTTGGCGGTTTTTTCGAAATCCGTTTTGAATTTCTGGTAATTTTGAATTTTCTTCTAAGTAAACTGACAGACGATTACTAATTATCCTCTCTAATACTTTGCCAATACAACTGGTTAAGCTAATCGGGCGGTAGTTGTTTGGTTTATTCGCTGACTTTCCTTCTTTCTGGAACATTAATACTATTGCTTCCTTCCAAGAAACGGGGATATATCCAGCTGATAGTGAGAGATTAAATAACGCTGTTAGGTGTTCATATAATCTCTGAGTGCCTTGTTTTAGGAGGATAGCTTGAATACCATCTTCTCCAGGAGCTTTGTTTTTTGTGTTTTTAATAGCAGTTACTACTTCTGTAACAGTGATATGTTTTACCAGTTGATGAGTGCTCCAGTCTTTTGTTTTTCTTGGTGTGTAATATTGTTGACTGGAAATTTAGGTGTAAAAATGCTTCTGTTTTGGTCAATAAAGTTTGTGACTGTATTATAAAAGTATCTGTTCATGTCTGGTTCATGATGTGTTTTGAACGTGTTTTCTAGGTGTTTTTTAAATATCTCGGCTTTTTCTGTGTTAGTGTATGCTGTTTCTCCATCCAGTTCCAGTGGTGGATATACTGTGTTTGTTGTTCCTGTGTTTGTAAATCTTTTCAAATGTGTCCAGAATTGTTTAGGATCAGTTTTATGATTTAGATCGGAACAGAAGGTGTCCCAGTTTTCTTGTTTCTGTTGTCTGATTAAGTTTCGTATTTTATTTCTTATTGTGTTTATCTGAGTTTTAAGTGTGGGGTTTCGATTTTGAATGTACTGTCTGCGGAGTATACGTCTGTTTTAATTAAGTGTATTATATCTTTATGTGGTTGCCATGAATGAGTTGTTGTGAAGTGTTTTGTTTCGGTATCGAACTGTTGGCTGCATGTTTTAGACACTCAGAGATGATATGACAGTATGCATCTATATCTGATGCGTCCGCGGCAATATGTAGTACTTCTGGAGGTAAGGTTTCATTTAATATAGTTTGGAAAACTGGCCAATTAGCTTTTTTGTAGTTCAGTTGGTCTCTCACTATGATTTTATTTAAGTGGGGGTGAGATTGAAGATACACCAAACTGGAAGGTGGTCACTATCTATATCGTGACCAACATGAAAATTTACGAATTTGCGACTCATATTTGACGAACACAGGCATAGGTCCAGTATTTCACTGGTGCCATGTGCGTACGAGATATGTGTCGGTGTTGCATCGTTTAATAAAGTCATGTTTGATTCGTCCAGAAATTGATAAAGTAATTTGCCATTTGCGTTTGAGCAACGACAGTTGAATGCTATATGTTTACTGTTTAGGTCGCCGATAATAATAAGATTACAGTTGCTATTATACAATATATTCAATAGATTTACATCTAACACGGTACTAGGCGAGCAGTAGATGCCCGCCACAGTAACGTCTGTCTGATTTTGCGTTTTACATTAATAACTATAGATTCATTACTGGAAGGGATAGTAAGTTCCTGAACTATAAGTTCAGTCTTATACAATAATAAAAGACCTCTGTTTGGATCTCTATTATCCTTCCTGTCATGTCTAATAGTAGAGTAGCCGTTTAATTTAAATCTATGGTAGTTATATAGAAGAGTTTCACTAATTATGATTACATCAGGTTTTATGGAGCTTGTTGTATCTTCAATCTCATGTTTCTTGGAAGCAAGAGCACCCTGGATATTGATGTGTAGAACTGTGAAGTTATCCATGTCTAGTAGAGTTTATGATGGAGGTTAAAATTTGCGGCAAGAACTTGTGTATGTTTTCAATATGATTTTAACAATTATGTCTGTGAGACTGTTGGTGTTTGTGGGATTTGTATATTCTGCCATTATTTCCGAGAAGGTGGAAGTTATGGCAGTTGTCAATGTTGTTTCAATTGTTGTTGGTTGTGTATTTTGAGGTGGTTTTGGTATTTCCTCTTCACTTGGTAATGGTTTTCATGTCGGGATGATGAATTTTAACCACTGCAGCGTATGTGTTTGTCTGTGTAGTTGTACTTTGTGGTGCTGGAGTGGTAGGTGTGGGTTCCTTAATTGTTCGTGGTGGTGGCGGCTTGTTCATGTTGGGATTTTAATTTCGTATAAGTGTGTCTTTATGGATTTATATTTCTGGCAACCTTTATAATTTGCCGTGTGTTCTTCCCACAATTGCAGCATTTGGGTTTGGGGTTCTGTTTTGTACACTGTGTAATGTGGTGATTCTCCCACAGCTCACACAACGCGCATTTGCTTGGCATGCTGCTGCTACATGTCCAAACCTTTGGCATTGGTAGCACTGTGTGACAACCACTGCTGGTGTTTTTTGTTTGTTCTACTGTGTACTTATGATACCACATAGTGATACCATTATTAATGAATTGTGTAATATCCTGGCTGTTGTCTGTGACTACTTTGATTAGGTTTGTGGGTCTTTTAGTAATATTTGAAATTATACGCTCAACTGAAATGTGTTTTATGTTTTGTGTACTTAACTCTTCCTTAACGTCTTCTATGTCTATTGAAATTATGTACACCTCGTATCACAAAAGACTTCGGTGTTGGTTTAGTTCCTGTTAGGTGTATTGTAATGCTTCCTGTTTTGAATGCGTCTGCAGGCCAAGCTTTTAGTAGACTGTTTAAGTCATATGATCAAATGTAATTCATGGATGTATTAGTCAAATATATTTTATGGGTTGGGCGTGTCATGTAGTTACCGTAGCGGTCTGTGAATTCGATGAATAACGAATCGTATCCCGATGCTGCAAAAAAGTGCGCCATACTTGGGTACACTATAAAAGTGACTATTCTATCAGACAAGTGTTGTAACGTTTTGGTGGTTAGTAGTAGTAATTTGCTGTCATTAGCTCAAAATTAAGAACTGTAGTATCTAGAGAGCCTACTTGCGCTAAAATACTAAACAGTTTATGTTCTAACAAATTACGCAACTCTTATTTCTTTATTTCTATGCATTCATCAACCACAGTTTATTAAACACTTCTGAATGTAATTTCTCATACACAACCCCTTGGAACTTTGTATCTTAAACAAACTACTTTAATATTTGTTATTACGTTAAAAGTTACACAAAACAACGACAATATATATCAAATTGTGTAACAATATCATAACGATAAATGATTTCTTTTGTTTACATGATATAATTTATAATCACCGAGGGTGCTTATCATAATTGTAAGATTAAAATTAATCAATTAATTTCTTTATTCTCATCAGTAATTGGCGCAACGCTGTGCAATATTATTATCTATATTTTATTTTATATAAAATCAAAGAAGTTATATATGGATTACAAAGCAGTACTGAAGTAAAGCACAAAAAACTGAGACGAATCAGTTTGTTAAAGTGCGATTCGAGATGAAACCTCAAACTTTTTATTTACTCTATGTACAATAAATATCAGTTCAGTTGTTTCGTTTATCTCTCCCTAGTACAGCGGTATGTCGACGAATTTACAATCCTAAAATCAGCGGTTCGATTTCCTGTAGTAGACTCAGAAGATACCACGCTGTGGCTTTGTTATGAGAAAACACACACACTTGTTTCGGTAATAGATGTTATCCCCTTTTACTAAATAAAATGCAAGATCTCTATTTTACAATACTTTGTATCCAGCCTGGTACGTTCAATGTTTTATCTTGGGTTGTTCTAAAACATTGGCTAATTTTAAAGTTTGATGGGTCACATATATAAAAGTAATTGTCCTATCCGCGTATCTTTTTTAACAATTATGTTGTTGTTTTGAATTAAGCACAAAGCTTCACAAAAAGCTATCTGTGCTCTGCCCACCACAGGTATCGAAACCCGGTTTTTAGAGTCAAACAATTAACAGAGCTACTTATAACAAACAATTTACTATTCTGTTAGATTATTCATCTACAGTCACATTCTTGTAGCTCACCAATTTCTATTTAGTTCATAATAGCGAGTTTTTTATAGCTTTTGACCTTTGGAATAGAAAAGGAAATAATTGATGAGACAATAAAATTTTTACCAAAAAGGAACCGGTAATATAGTAACCTGGTTAGTTGAGACTGCCAGGCGTATTTAATTTGTAATCAGCTGCATTGGCAAGTCAATGAAGCGTCCTTTGGCTGAACCATTCATCTTTTTTTTAGCCTTAACTCAATTAGGAGCGACAATGGCTAGAAAATTATCATCAGAGTAAAGAGAGGTACCCAAACATTAGGATTACAAGAATTCCGCCAACACCAGGGTTTCCAAATCTGACGTTCATTAAGTTTTTTTACACTTGTTGTTAGCTGCTTCAGGCTTACATTTATTTATTATATTTTTTACTTTCTCGTTTTAACTACAGTTTTACTAAAAACATTTTATGCTAATAAAGTGCTAATTATTCACTCTAACGTGAATGAAGAGGTTGAGAAATCGTGAAATTAAGAGAAGAGATTGACTACAAACTTTTAAATTAAAAATGTCTACACTAAAGACCTTTGTTAAAATACTGAATTTGTTTACAAAGAAAATAGTAAACATCAACCGAAACAACTAAAGGGCCGAAAGGTATAAATACTTGTACATTACTAGATTACTTGTCTCTAATCTTTCACTACTAAATTAGAGAGGACTAGCTTAGATAGTCTCTGGGCAGCTTTGTTCGAAATTCAAACAAATTCTGTCCAATTTCATGTGACAATTTAGAATTAGGCACAAACGCACATGCAGCACGCACACAAACACAAAATCGAGAAACGCATAAATAAATGAATAAACATAATCTTAATACACAAGCATTACTACACAACAACAGGGACAACATGCAATCCAAACAAGCCATGAACAGACAGTACACCAAATTACAGATGCAACCAAAAACACTTTTTTGAAATTTATTAAATAATATTGAAACCCACAAAATCAACATCATTGTTTCACATTATTCATAAAAATTGCCAAACAACACCTTACACTATTACTGGCTTACATAATGCGACTATTTGTAAGCTCAACAATACAAACCCCACAGAACAAAACTGCACAGGGCTGAAAAGCAAACTAATAATCCCTACTCAGACTTTGTAATACCAGCAATGTGACATATTCATGAACATGGTCATTAAAAGGAAAGAGTACCAGAAAAAACAAATGAAATCTATCACCAACGCGTTAGTTACCATACTGGAGACTAAAATGAACAATAATTTAGGAACGACTAAGACGTATAAAAAATACTTGACACTCTCAGGTTTACAAAGACCTAAACCCTGATGATGAAACGAGCAATGAAATCATGTTACAAATACAACCAAATGGTCACCAATCATCAGGATTTACTACACTGCCTAGGATAAAGTATTAAATATGCCTTTACAGGGAGGGTATTTTATGTGAAATTGACACTCGATAAATTAATCTAGTGAAAGTTATTATTTACCACTGAACTGTTTGCAAACGTTAATGAATAAGAAGTAGTCGATATCCAGCTTTAGGTATTTGTAGATCTGGGAGGTTTAGTTTCAACTGGGTCTCTTCCTCCCCTTGCATTTGTAAGTTTACTGGTTGAAAATATTTGTTTAATTAGAATATGATGATTTAGAGGTTGTACTATTGCATTTTCTCTAACCACTTTTAAGGTCATGTCCATGTATGATTGTTTCTTTGTTTGTTTTGAATTTCGCGCAAAACTACTCGAGGGCTATCTGCGCTAGCTGTCCCTAATTTAACAGTGTAAGACTAGAGGGAAGGCAGCTAGTCATCATCACCCAGCGCCAACGCTTGGGCTACTCTTTTACCAACGAAAATTTGGATTGATCGTGACATTAGTCTGTGTTTTTCTGCTACGATTATGAATATGTGGAAATAGTCTTGATATTGTGTATTTCAGATATGAAATCTATGAAAATGTTTTTACAAGCATTGGCTATAGCATTTTATTTGAATCCATTATCCGCTACTGCTTTGTTTTGACTGTCTTTTCTCGTATCTGTGTCGGTGGTATTCGATTTTGTTGGTGTTTTCTGTGTGCTTCGGATGTTTGAGTTTGTTAGTCTTTTAGGATAGATACGTATATGGTTTTTATAGGTTACTTAGGTTTTAGGATTCGGTAATTGGTGTTGTTTCTGTAACTGTATTCGTTCTGCGTTGTGGTTTCCGATAACGTATGTTCATGATTTAATTGATTTGTACTTTTCGCAGCCTTTGTAGTTTGTTGTGTAGTTTTAGCCACATTTATAGCATTTGGGATGTTTATGCCTTTTTTTTTTTTAACAGTTAGATATACGGTGCTGTTTGTCACATACGATGCATTTCGGTACAGCCAAACATGCCGCGGAAAAGTGTCCGGAAGCGTTAACATTAGAAACATTGTGTTATCGATATTGCCGGTATATTTTAATTTTACAAGATATCTGTTGTACCAAATGCTATGCGATTGCTGATTATTTCTTATATCTTAAAATTTTTCATGTACCTTAATTAACTCTAAGTGTTATTGTATCACACAGTTACGTCAGAAAGTGTTCGTACCCCTGCGTCCCGAGTAGTTTTTAGCTCATAACTTAAAAAGTATCACGATTAGGTTAATAGACGTATTATATATTTTAAACATTATATTAACACACACCTACCTAAATTTTTATGTAAATTAAATGACAAATAAACTGTTTGTAAACAAATAACCAAAAATAGGAGGAGCAGAAAGTGTTCGTACATGTCAGAACGTGTGAAAAAACTGATATTTCCGTAAAAATTTTGTTTAGTTTAGCGAATAGACCACATTATACCATTCCAGAACTAGACAGTGGGTTCATAATTATTGGAATTTAGCCAGCAAAAAATTTACTTCCGGCAATTTAGCGCCATCTCCGTCATTATCTGCTTGGTCATCATGGCTAACAGGAAACAACTGTCCAGTGATTTAAAAAACCGAATTATTGTAACATACAAGTCTCGTGTGTCTCTTTTCGGTATTGCTACACGACTTGATATGCTGAAATCTACTGTTCAAAGCATAATTGCCAAGTTTAAGATTGCAGGATCAAATGCTTACCTCCCTCGTTCCGGACGCCCCACTAAAATTCCAGAGAGAACCAAGAGGAAGGTTCTCAGAGAAGTTAGTAGGAACCCTCGTTTAACATGTAATGACATACAGAAACTGGTAAGGGAAACTGGGGTTGAACTAAGCACCTCTACAGTTACGAACATGTTACGCTCTTCTGGGTTCAAAGCATGTCGTTCTCGTAGAACTCCATATTTAAAGCCTGTTCATTTAGAAGTACGATTGAGGTATGCAAGAAAGCATATAGATAAACCCTTTACCTATTGGAAGATTATTCTTTAGTCAGACGAGACTAAAATCGAGCTTTTCGACCACAATAATGTTCGCAATATTTTCTGTAAGAAGGAGAAACGAAATCTTCCAAAGAACACCATCTCTACAGTTAAACACAGTGGTGGCTCGATCATGCTATGGAGTTCCTTCAGCTCTTCTGGTGTAGGCAGCCATCACCGCGTCAACGGAATCATAAAAAGAAGAAGAGTACGTTGATGTATTAGTCACTGATATAAAAAATGATGCACAGAACTTGCTGCTTGGGCGTCGTTGGATCTTTCAGCACGACAATAAACCTAAGCACACTTCGAAATATGTGCAATTCTGGTTGCAGAGGAACCATATAAGCGTTCTGGAGTGGCCATCGCAGTCACCCGATCTCAACCCAATTGAAAACGTTTGGCATGAGTTGAAGACCAGGGTTCATCAGCGTCATCCGAAAAACTTGCAAGAGTTTTAGGCCTTTTGTAAAGAAGAATGGAAGAAAATACTAGTCGAGTACTGTCAAACGATCATGGAGGGCTATGAAGAGAGATTGCGCCAAGTAATTTTACTGAAAGGCTACACAGCTGACTAGTAGACTCACGAACACTTTCTGCCCCTCCTATGTTTGGTTATTTGTTGTTAAACAGTGTATTTGTCTTTCAATTTACATAAAAATATGTAGATGTGTGTTAGTATTATATTTATAATATACGATATTTTCATTATCGTAATCGTGATACTTTTTTGAGTTATGAGGAAAAAAACTACTCACGACGCAGAAGTACGAACATTTTCTTTCGTAACTGTATTTATGGACATGAACGTGATAATGTTTTCGTGAATTTTTACACTAGCATTGCCAATCTAAGATACATTAAAATACATTATTTCACCTATAATCTTACTTTACATGGAATTTTAAGAAATCTGCTGTTATTCATTACTCGCATAAGATCACAAATTACTTTTATTAATATATTTCACAAATATGAGCAGTGTTACTAAAAAGTGCATACAGATATTAACGTACATTTAATTTCGTATGCTTGACAAAGATGTTTCTATACCTGCGTAGAATAGTATGCAGCATATAGACGTTATTTTCGTTTCTATCCGTGGATCATGAACACCATGCAAGCATTTCTTTTTGACTCATTATGACATGTCCAGCTTTGTCTACAACAATAATAAGCAAAATATATATAATACTGTTCACGCGCAAAGACGAATACACACAAATGCAAAATTATATTTTGTAACAATCGGTTTAGAATAATTTTTAATATTATGACATTTTATATTACAACGAATGGTAATATTTTATAACAAACAATCTCGTTTTTATTTGAATTATCTCTCGTTATGTTTTCAAAACTGACGTACGTTTTGAAACAGTGTTGTGGTAACACCTAAAAACCAATGCATTTAACTTGCATAACATACGCTTTTCTTTTACTGTTTCTATATTGTACAATGTTGCTATCACATTTAATGTACTGCTGAAAACTATTTGTTGCACTCAGTGTTTTTTTATAGATACTGAATGATTATTTTAATTCATAAAAGATATGGTTAATCACTAATATAAAATAATAACACCATTTTGTTCATAAATATTTGAGGACTGAATTTTCTCCCACAGTAGAGATGTATCTTACATCACATACTTGTTTAAAACCATATTAGAAGAAGAAAGAAAAAAAGCTCGTCACGTGGGAAGGGAAGACAGAGAAATGAAGTTACAGGAAGAAGTGGAAGGTCGCTGATCAATATGTGACTAAGGAGAAAAGGTCACTTTAAAGTTCACCAAATCTATTTCGTACAAAATTAAAATCAGTTATGATACATTGTCGCTATATACGTTTTTCCATTATACTTGATATTGAAAATAAATTATTCAAACTCTACAAATTCATATATTTTCTAGATAAATTTGATGTTCACCACACCTTAACTAAAGCTTTTGTGTGTAACTGGATTTAAAAGTTACTAAATAAGCAACATGTGAAATGTATAACATTTCATTGTACGATACAACGAATTATATATGCATGTCTCGAATGGTGACAAAATTAGCTGTTTCTAATAAATGTTGTTAATAAAACTGGTTACACATTCTGACATATCCTAATTTTAATATCAGTCTACAACAAACACTTTCAAGTTTAATCAAATATGGGTCGCTTTTCCAATATAAACATCCTATGCCTCTCACCTACTACATGAAATAAAGAATAATGAACCAGCTTTTAAACGATAGTTAGGCTATTCTACTATGACATAACATGAAGAAGCGCCTGATTTAACTAATGTCTATCCTGTTGGAAATGATTATTACAGCATTCTACCAACTTACGAGTACAACTTGAATGTTGATATTCGACAGTTCTAAGATTTTAGAAAAGGAAAGCTATATCCAACCAAGCAAGGTGTCACTTTTCCTTCAATTGAATTGGAGAAATTTAAACAGTAGGTCTCAAACAGTGCTATAGTTTAGAGAAAAGCTTGACAAGGTTTTCTTCTGGAAGGAGAGACTCATGTAATTCATGGTGCATGTATTTAGAATATCTTCTCGATTTTGTTATCATGGTATTGATATAATATCTGAAAATATTCTTTTCATTTTACCAAATTCAGAATGGCAAAATTTATGTGCACAGGGTTCTCATTTTGATATTTACTTAAACACTGTAATTCGTAATAGAAAGTAATTAAATAAACAGCTTAAATGAAATCTTATTAGTATATACTCTGAACAAGTGTACCCTATTTTACAAGTACTGAAGAAAGAACAGTGTTAAATTAGCGGTCTGAGTCAAAATCATCATTCTTGTGACATGTTAAATCGTGATGGATATGTGTGGTTTATATTTGAAATCAGCAGTCACAAGAGTAAATACATTTACTGTTCAATCTATACTTAATTAAATAGTAACACAGATAAACTGATCATGTTCCGTCAGTGTAATTTTCTAGGATACTGTAGAAAAAAATGATTTTATCCAAAATTTACGAAATATAATATGTAATTATTCTATTCTAAAGATTTTAAGAACGAGTAAAATATGTAAAATAACTGTGATAACAATAAAAATGTCTTGGCAAATTATTCTAATTATTTTATCTTACGATAAACGTTATCGTCTTTCACATTTTGTAAATCCAATATGATTACACTAGCATACAACCCAATGTAATAATTCCTGTGATATATTCTTGTTATAGCATGTTATTAAAACAAACCATCATAAATGAAACAAAAGGAATATTCTCCAAAGTAGTAACAATTTATTTATATTACAAACTATTTAAACCATATCATGCATTTGAAATCTGTAACTCTCCCTCTTTGTGCCGAATATAAGATGTTAAGGAATTTACCATATTACCAGCTTGAAAATGACATATTTCACTATATCTTTGTATGTTATTTTCAAGTAAAGACTTGTAATGTATCATATGTACTCAAACATTTGGGAATATTTAAATGTTTAATGATATGACTATGTAAATAAAACAAATATTTATTAAAAAAGAATAAAAGAGGCATTCACCAAAATGATTTGTTCGGAGATGATACATTTTATAAGTCTATCATATTTACTGTCTATTATTAAAGAATAAACTCTGCGGGCAAAATAAACTGTATGTCCACTGTACGTTAACTCTGACCTCGAAGAACGGGTTTTATATGTCACTGAACGTAATAATCAACAAAACAAAACTACTTATTCATGCACATTACACAACAGTATAAAAAGCTTAATTTATATTCAAGAAATCCTTAACATTACGAAATTATTTTTCTAAGTTATTACTTTTTTCCATTTAAAACAATTATCGTTGTTGTTTAAACATAACTTTACAGATATAATTCACAGAGATCCATACATATTTCAACTTCTTGAAAGTGTAATAATTTAGACACGTAATAAAATAACAGTATTATCTATTTTAGAATTTGGACTATGTTCTTCAATTTCATCCAAAGGGTAATTTCTTCTGACAAGCTGACAACGTAATAAACTTTGATATTTGCAAGTAACACAAACTGAAATGTGTAAGGATTACCAATATTAAATTAATTTTCATACAAATCTGGTACAATTAAGCTAGTGTACTACTCCTGTTATAGTTTCTACTCAGTTAAACTCTGTTACTGACCTTTGTTCATTTGTTACATACTGGTCAACGTCAGCTTCTTGAGGAGAATTCAGTTCTGTATTATGTATCGAAACTAGGAATTATTATACTTCATTTGATATGTAACTACACAGAACACTGATTGTGGCTCTTGTACGTTATAAATTGATGGTCTGCAAAAAAATACAAAATCTCTCCTTCACCTAAATTCAGTTTATAAAGAGCATTCTTATACAATTTACAGTAATCGAGTTTCTGGGTTCGATGTAAATATCGAATCTAAAGTTAAATACATTAATAAATGTTGTAACCTTAATACCCGATATAGTGTTTTAGCCGATACTTTGATGCATTTATAGCTCTGGTACTAGACAATAGGTATTTTCAAACATCTGCGATAAACATATAGATTTTGATATAACTTTAAGAGAGTCGTAATAAGTTAAGTATGGATTGAACATAATATTTTTATAAGACTGTACAATCAGTAAATTTATATTATTTTGGTATTTGTCTGCACATTGTATCTGGCAAGAGACTTCTAGATAGTTATTAAACACCGTCTCTCTAATGTTTCTCACGAAACTTACATTGTGACAATATGTTCAGTATTGTACATGTATTTACTGTCAAAAAACGATTTCTTATTGATAATCACAAGAGTACTTTGAAAGTATATAACGTTCTCTCATTTATAAAGTTAGGTAACTGTAACTTAAAAAGAACCACGTGATAATGTGTTATGACTTCAAAACTTATTCCGGTTACTATTGTGAACTTTAAATCTCAAAACAGCTTTACGATAATTTAAGATGTGAAACTCTATTATTATATCATTCAATAAAAATAATACTGACGTAATCGTAATAAGTTTGATCTTTTAACTGCGATATTTAGAAATAAAACTATTAATCAATTTGATGAATGGGTTTTCAGTGAACCTTATAGAAACACCCTTTATGAACTGAATTCGTGTAAATGATATTTTTCTTTTTTTTATAATTTTTTGCCTTGAGATAACAAAACGTATAAGTATATTACAGGTTTGAAAAATGTCCACCTTAATATTCATGATATTTAGTGTTCCAATGATAGAATGATGTAATAAAGTATATAACGCTTTCCGTCCTTTATATTGTACAAGAACCACAATCAGTGTTTTATGTCATTGTATATCACATAAAGATATAGAACTGAATTTTCTTCAAGAAGCAACACTTAACCAATAAAGAAAGGCCATTAATAGAGTTTAATCGATAAGGAAGAATAAGATACTAAATGTTAGAAAGAGAACAAATGAAATACAGTGATATACTTGTAGTGGAAAATTTACTTAAGAGAATCTCAAGATGTCTCGTGATTTTAATGCAAAAAACATCAGTTAGATTATAAAGTTGAAGATAAATTTTATTGAAGAACTAAACATTATGAAGAAAACTTTTCAAATTGAAATTATCAAACCCAAAACGACAGTAAGTTTCAGGATCTCATGAAATACAAATTATATAGTAGTTTTCACCAGTTGAGATATTAGAACTGTACAATAACAATAAAAATTAAATGTAAGTAGCCTTAATTACAATCAATAGATAAACTATAAATATCTTCTGTGACCACTCTTCTACGGGTAATAGTTGATTACCTTGTTGTTAGCAGCATTTCGACCTTTAAACCGAGACCATGTTCCCCTTCTCTCTCCAAGGTTAAAATGTATTGATATAAATGACATAAAGCTTAGAGTCTATAATAAATCTCTACTCCTATTTATAATTGGAAATGTACTAAATTTTACAAATGGCCAGAACATTTTCCAAACAAAGATTTGGCTATTGAATTTGTAATTGACGTGACTGGATGAATTATAAAGGCTCAAATTTTGTGACATATTTGAACATTGTTTTTACGAAATGATATACGAGATATGAATATGACTGAAATTCATCTTGTGGTAAATACTTATGACGGTTTAATTTTAAACTTTAACTACAAAGATGTCGATGATAATCAATTATTTTTAAATACCCCAATGGATGTTGATAAATACGAAAGGTTTCAAAAGAGTACAAAGTAACAGTTGGATTTGTTTTTAAATTTGAGGATGACAATGTTAAAAAGACTAATACAACTTAAAAGCAAAGTTTAAAAACGTCAGTTCACCATTTTTCAATGTACTAAACCCAACTGTCTTGTAAAAATGGGTTTGCATTATAAAGATGAGTGTCTTGCCTCCAGTGTTGTTTCCTAGCTTACATGTAATATCTGTTATAATACGTACATAGATTAAACTGGATGAACAATACATACAAGGTAAGGAGAACATATTGTTTCTTTTTATAAACAACAATAGGAATGTTAAGTTAATTTTAGTTTCATTTATATATCTCTCAGAACAGAAGGTGTAATTAATTACGATAGTACTTGGTATTGTACTTATAAGTATTTAGGTTCAACACTCTTCAGTATGTGTAGTAGTCATGCAGTTGGTATATGTCAATGCTAAACTTAAGACAGCTATAAATCTTCGGAGTTAGGATGCTAAAGTCAGGGGTTAGATTCCATTCGGTGGAAACAGCAGAGAGCCCGATGTGGCTTTGGTATAAGAGAACGCACACACACACGGTTTGATGCTTTTGAGCATTTTCGGTAAAAACCACTGTAACACTGAATTTCTGCACTTAGACAACTAGAAGATAAATGTATTGTTACATTCTTGATTCTTTGTAGAAAGTTGTTTAGTAAATCTGTTCTTTGGTATTCCAGAAAGCTAGATAAATGCACATATATCTGTCTTTGACGTTTTGTTAAGAAATATTTCAATAAACCCTTCCGTTACTAATCTAAAAACCTTATGAAATTCATATTCTTTTCAAACTATACATTACTACAATAAAACTCCAGCAGAGTACAGATACAGTCAACAGAGTATCAATGAGTTTACCATCATACACTGTCACAAATTGGAGCTTAATTAAAATCAGTCACAGTTTCCACCATGAATAAAACTATTGAAGTGCTTGTCTGATACTCAAGAACGTTTCTGGAATTAATCGATTACATAACTCATAATTAATTTAATGCCTTAGATTGTATATATGTGTTAAACAACTCTTCCTATAATTCTATGACAGATTTCATTAGCTTTGATTTATAGTCCTGAAAAGTTTTATAGATACAATTAGTGTAGCTTTGGTTTCCTCTTCCAGAATGAGATAAATATGTTGTAGCCTCGGAATGCTACATTAGAAATTTTGAAGTAATTGTTTGTTCTGACTATGGAATTTTACTTTGAAATATTAGAAGAATAACGTTTTACTATCTTATGTTCTTGTTTTAATGAAGAAGAAAGATAAGTGTAACAAACAACCTCTATTGTTTTACTGTACAATTTCACCACTTGCTTTATCAAGCATTAACTTATGAACATTATACAGTTTTAAAAAGTTATTTCTGGAATAATAGATTTATTTCTGTGCACGTTTTGTATCTGATTGTGAGACATGATAAAATACAACATCAAATCATTGGGTTTATCTCACTTGCCCTCCAGTGGCTCAGCAATATGTCTGTGGACTTACAACACTAAAAACCGGGTTTCGATACCCGTGGTGGGCAGAGCACAGATAGTCCATTGAGTAGCTTTGTGCTTAATTCAAAAACAACAACAACTATCTCACTTATTCCTTCTGGATTTAAATTAATTAACTTAATGCAAATATAATGGCGATTCTGATGTTTTATTATAGTTACCTTTTAATACTTTGGTTCCTTGTTAGTTAGTTATCACCATTAGATTCCATCTAGGAACATAGGGCCTCAATTGCTTGCGGATTCTTCAACAAGTAGTTAAGTGAGTAGGTTGTTAGCCCACTGCACCGAGTCGTCCCTAATTTAGTAGTGTAAGACTAGAGGGAAGGCAGCTAGTCATCACCACCCACCGCCAAATCTTGGGCTACTTTTTCATCAACGAATAGTGGGATTGATCGTCACATTATAACGCCCTCACAGCTGGGAGGGAGAGCATGTTTGGCGCGACGCAGGCACGAACCCGCGACCCTCGGATTACGAGTCGCACGCCTTAAGCGCTTGGCCATGCCAGGCCTTGGTTCCTTGTAATTGTAGATTTTCTGTTTGAGGTTTTCTCGATATTTAATAGTTCAGTATTTTAAAAGTTTATTTTGTGTTAATTTTCAATTATGTATTCATCTCGTGATGACAAGAAACCCACTCTTAAGTAAAAATGTATTCTTTAAATGGCTTGTATGGTTATTAAAACTTTAATTAAAATAAAGTACAGAACAATATTTCGACCTCCTTAGGTCAACTTCAGGGTAACAAACTCATTATTAACCTGAAGATGACATAAAGTTTTAATACCTATTCCAGTCGCCTTGAGAATGTGCTCATTTATGCTTCCCTCTTTTATTTTCATGTTGCTAGTTCACGATTGTTATTTTCTTATATTTTTATCTTACATAGAAAGTTTCACAGCCTAATCATTTTATCTTCTACACTATTACGTTATTCTACAAATTAGTAGAACACTTTTAGGGTTAGTTCCTGGTTTAGTTACAATTTTAGTCTTTACGTTTTAATTTGTGTTTTTTGCTTAATTTATACCATAATTTAATTAATATTTCACTAATAACCTTTATAAATGATGTTCATCCTCTTTTTTCTTCTCTTGCTCTTTTTGAACATTTTGGTAAGCTCTCTTGTATATGTTAATTTTTTTCTTGGATTGTTGTTTTCTTGATTTTGTGAGTAATTTATCTTTAGAGGGTACTCACCATTTGTTTTGAAACACAATACGCTTTGAATTTCGTCTTTCACTATTTCATTTGATGTGTTTGTTTGTGTTTCAGGCAAAATTACACAAAGTCTATCTGTGCTAGCCATCCATAATTTAAGACTAATTTAAAACCGCCAACTCTTGGGCTACTCTTTTACCGACGAATAATGGGATTGATCGTTATATTATAACGCCTCCACGGCTAAAAGGACGAGCATGTTTGGTGTGAAAATGTTTCGAGCCTGCGACCCTCAAACTACGAGTCGAGTGACCTAATCACTTTGCCATGCCAGATCTTTTCATTTGACGTATATATATATATTTCAGTTTGTTACAACTTAAAAAAAAACAAGTCGAAACAAGAATAAATTAAATGAAAAACTCTGCACCGATTAAAAGAGTACAGGCTATAATGTGGGATATAAAATGTAACATAGGTTTTGTGGGTAACTGAGATACGCCATCTATCAATCTTAACCTCCGTTTGCCAGTCATACATAAAGAATAATTAAATAAAATAAAGGAATAGAAACAGAACTTATGAGAGCGACATCTGGGTGCTCAAGTCCACAAAGTCCCACATCAACATTACCCTGCAAAATAAAGAAGAATAAAAAGTAATAATAAGGTAATAATAACTTAAATAAACTTATTTCGTGAAGTTAGCATTCTAACCTCCCTCACGGTGGTAAGGCACTAATTAGTAGACCTGTATAAAGAGTCCTAACCAGTTATCTAAACTAACTAGTATAACTCCGAACCACCACACATTATGTCTACTGTAACCACCAGTTTTCGGACTCTAAACAAGCCTTTATATGTGATAAGGTGTTCATCCGCATGAAGTAGTGCCAAACTGTTTAAATGACCTTATTAACAATTAAAATATTTTTCAGAAACATTTAGTAAAATTGTTTTAATTCTTATTTCTTTATATTTATTTAATGCATACTTATATTTATCACATAATATTTTAATAACTTTATTTAAAGTTCCTTTATTAAATCCATTGAATGTTAAAATTTATATTAATACTTCAACATTGACATTAGAATATTGTAATTTATTACAGTTTTTACAAATTTGAATAATTGTAAAATTTTATGAGAAAAGTAAACTAAAACCGCAACGACTCATGTGGTAAAGAACTAAACGCATATTTAAAATAATTAAAAAATAAGAATTTGATCTTTATTTATCTTTAACAAAAAGAGATGCAAACACACCACACTTATATGGAGAACCAAAGATACATGAAGAACCATGTTAAATAAGACCCATCCTATCAACGAAATATAGTTTCATATACAAGCTATATGATTCTCTCGCTTGGATCTCGAAGCATAACAAAAAAGCAGGAACTGTTGTGCACAACTCTTACAAAGTAACAAACAAATTTATATGCAAAAACGGCTCGTTTGGGTTGAGAACAACGTTTCGACCTTCTATGTAAAATATTTTCTCAACCCAAAAGAGTCGTTTTTGCATATAAATTTCTCAACAAGTGGGTTTCTCGACATCAAAGTAACAAACAAATAAGTACATATACTAATTTGTTTCTTTGGTTCTTTCTTCGCATCAGAGCAGAGCTATTGACTCAGTTGTTTGTTATCTATAATTATATTTTAAACTGCTCTTTCTACATTAAGCAAAAGGTTTCAATATCTTGTAGATATATGTACATTTAGAGCGGCTACAGATTTTTTACATGTACAAAATCAGAGTTGTGCAGAATAGATTTTAATTTATATTTTAATTACACGTGCCAAGGTGTCCATTTAATTTAGGTAATTGGTATATGTCGGTGGAAATTTACGTGACTGTGTAACAATCATTAAGATTAATTTTATCCTGGGATAACGACAGACACAAGTAGAACTTGCCATCTGAGAGGTTTGTTTTTCAGAATTTCGCCCAAAGCTACACAAGGGCTATCCCTAATTTAGCAATGTAAGACTAGAGGGAAGACAGCTAGTCATCACCACCCATCGCCAACTCTTAGGCTACTATTTTACCAACGAATATTGAGATTGACGATACATTATAACGCCCTATGGATAAAAGGGCGAGCATGTTTAGTGTGACGGGGAATCGAACCCGCGAACCTCAGATTACGACTCGATCGCCCTAACCACCTGTCCGTGCCGAGCAACTATCAATTGTCATCCGCTGATACAGCAGTAATTCGACAGATTTAAAACGCTAAAATCAGGGTTCGATCCCTTTCGGTGAACTCAACAGATAACCCAATGTGGCTTTGGTTTAAGAAAACATACATACATATATATACATCATCATTTACAAATAAAATTCCATGTTTCTCAATACAAAGAAAACATCTACATAAAAGCTTAGTAGTTCTAGAAATCCTTACTGAATTTTTGTAAATTCGTCTACTGCTGATTTATTATTCTTGACAATAAAGAATTACTTTATTTTTTCTTGCATTATGTTCAGTTTCTTTCTTGTAACTAAGTGGAGTCAAATATTCAGTTTCAAATTCTAAGAATTTTCTTTTCCAATTTCTTGGTACTAACAAGACTATTTTCTTAGCTGTCAGTACGTTAGAAAATATCACAGTTGTTTGCATGAACCTAGCTTGTACATATCGATTAAAAAGAACAAAAAACTGTGGGTTGTTGAATCAATTCCTTAATTAGGAACTCCAAATTACTTTTAACAACATAACTCTTTGAAGAAATATACCGCATATTTATGCGAGATACTTCATCTTTATGAATGAGTTTCAAGTGTAAATATTTTCTTGTGCAATTAACGTTTTAAAAAAACTGTCATCAAGTTTTCAGACAACATTAATATCGATAGTAGTCTTTGTATAGCAAAACAACATTGTGTGATAAGTCCCCAATGTAATTTTTGATAGCAGGCTGTTAAGGCATTTCATGAGCTCTTTGAGAAGCAAGAGTCAGTTGGAGAATATTAAGTTTTTATTTCTACAGAGGTTCTCAAATTCTAAATATTGGGTGTTTATAATTTTGCTTATTCATCTGGGATGCAATTATCAAATGATATTTTCACAAACAGGTATGCTCCCAGTGGGTCAAAAGTAGGCTTGACAGCTTCTAAAGCTAAGTTGTCTGAGTTGGGAGTAGTGTATTACTTAAAGAACAACAGCAAATAAACACATAGTTACTCTTTGATGTGAAATTATGTTGATGTTCCAGGATTATGCTTTTCATATTTGTTTTAATCTTACAAAATTTAATGTTACTTCTGTGGAATCCTTACACGAAATTACTGTAAAATAAATTTTATTTTGAACCACTTCAAGCTGTATTTGTTGTTATTTATTTCTTCATCAGCTTTATTTGATCATATATTGAGATTTGTTCAAAATAAACTCTGGCCTGGAAGCATATTTTAAAACCTTACTTTTACTTTTATCTTTTATCAAAATTGCTGTAGTTTGGCTAAATGTCAAGCTAAAGTGTTTGAATTTAGCATTTTAGGCATAATGATATTTTTTCTGCAGTAAGGCCTTTTTATAAATGTCCTGCAGAACAGTTTGTGAATTTTTAATATTAACTAAAAGTCCAATGCCGTGTATCCCACAGAATATCTATTTAGATTTGATTTCCATGCACTTTTGATTTGAAAATCTATGTAAAAGGTTATGTAGTAAAATTACCTGCAATATAATTTCAATTGTACATTCTTCAAAAAGTTCTGAAGTACTTTATTAACCTAATGTTATTTCCAGAAATTTTTTGTTTCACTAATATTTAAGAATGTATTTTCTATAAATGCAAATATCTCAATTTCAAGAAACAAAATGTATAGAAGATTTAGATAAAACTATAGGTCTTTGTGTACATTCCAATGCTTGCTTTTCTCTAATTGGCTATTTATTATTTACTTTTCTGTACTAAAATTAGTGTGTTCCAATGCTTATATTTTTATTTAGGTCTATTTCTATTAACAAATAAACATGACTATGATCATACAAGATTTTAAACTAGGTGTATAGAGCACTGTTCACATTTTAAAGTTTATTAAAAAATACAACTTAATGTGTTTACTTGCTACAGGAGTTGTAGATGCCCTTTTTAAAGACGCAAAAAAATAAACAAAAAGCACTTTTTGCCAGATGAAATAACGGTATTTTGTCTTATATGTTACTTTACTAATGTGTTTGTGTAGGAATCAAAGTATTCTATTCTATATTTAATTGACTTTGACCTTGATTATAAATTCTAAATGTGGAGTTGACTGGTTTGTTGTTAAACACAAAACTACACAGTAAACTATCTGTGTTTTTTACTACGGATATTTAAACCCAATTTTTAGCGTTGTAAACATGCAGACTTACCGATGAGTCACTAGACGCTAAATGTGGACTCAAAAGTGTAAATATATATCATTGTTTTGGTTATCCATTATTAATTTGCAGTCCATAATGTATAACTATCAAAGTACTTGAGAATAAACCAAAATAAAACCCTTTCTCTTGAGGTTAAGTTTATAGTCATAATCATATTTGTGGAATCTACAGCTGGATTTAAAGTAAGAGTAAAAAATCCTTTTCTTGTGTATCCTTTTTTCTTGTAGCTCCTGCACATAGTATGTTGCAAACATTTATTGTGAGACATTTAAAATGTGACTAGAATAATCTTAACTTTTTCTCAAATATTATTTATTTAGAAACGGTTGGTATGGGTCACCACGGATAATTTTATTTAACATCTTATTACAAAAATTAATAGCTCACCCATTAAATTGTAAAATAACGTAATAAAACTACATTTTTAACTGAAAATCAAGTATTCGAAATCGATTTCGCAGGAGTACCTTCTATCATAGACAGAGGCTCATCATGTGTTTCATAAAGGACTTAAGACCCCAGTTACGAAAAACCTAGTCCTCTAGACTTCACGCCAAATTTTGAAATATTACGTTGCAAGAGGTGCTGATTTGTAGAAATAAACTACTTTAGTTTACTGTTTACAATCTTTTCTCTTTTCTCAAATTTGAAATCCATGAAGTATGAAAAAAATATACAGTTGTATACAGCAGTAATGGTTTTAAAGGGTTCAACGTTTCCATCTTCACCAGAACCAATATCATACACCTTGCTTTTTTTTCTAATCTAATTAAGTTTTGATGTTCAGAGCACTTGTCTTTCTCATTACTGTTCTAATTAAGTTTTGATGTTCAGGGCACTTGTCTTTTTCATTACTGTTCTTTCTTCACTTTCATCATCATTTCTCTACTTCCAATTAATATGATTTGCTTTATTTAAGCATGAATCCAAAGAAAAGCAACATTTACAAACACAACACATGAAGAAATCTTCCGCTTTCTATGTTTACATTACTGGCACTTCACATGTTTCACTTTTGAGCATATTTTTTCAATCAAAAGAAGTAGTTTTTAGTTTGTATTATTGGATTACAGTTACGAAGTCTGATACCTCCAAGCCAAATTTTTCCAAAATTTGAATCGATTTCTCACGATCTGGGGTCTTTACGAAAGCATTTCACTTTTCTATCGTTATTTTTATAAATATTTCTATTAAAGTATATTTGGGTATATAATTTTTACTTTTTAAAACTGGTGGCTTATAAAAACACGATATACACAATTTCATTCTCGTTTATTCCAAAGGTCCTAAGTTGTTATAAATGTAATTTGTTTGGTGAATTTTTCGCAACAAAATTTAAGAGTTATTTGTGTTAGCCGTCTCTATTTTAGACGTGATAATCTTACGTTACTCTTTAACAATAAAGAGTTAGGTTCGTCTTCACTTATAATGACCCCAAGGCTGAAAGGGCGAGCATCTTCGGCAACAGGATTAAAACTCACCACCCGCAACTTGCGAGACAAGCACTCTAACCACCAGGTTAGAGCATGCTCTATATCTAGTCTCACCTGATAAATTTAAGTTGAATGTTTGTTATGATTTTATTATAGAGAATATAATTTTTCAAGGTAACTCAACTTTTGAGGAACAATATATTTGTGCCCCCTAAATGCTCTAAATATGGCAATATACATATATTAAAATTCGAATACCCTTGTTTGCTAGATCGTGATTACTCCTGTCAACAAAAGCCAAAAAAAATTGATATCATTAGAAGACGTCAACTACCATATCTCAGACGAATCACATTCTCCAAAAAAATTATTTTCTTTAACAAATGTTACTTCCGCTTAAGAAACCTTTGAATCTTTATATGTTACAAAATATTATGAAATTAAAGAATACTACCTTATCTTGATTTATAAAAAAATCTGTAGAATAAATTTATGTGTCCAGAAACCTGTAAATTGAGTGAACAGGGGAAAAATTAAAATAAGAAAGATAATTTGATTCTTTTCTCTAAAGCTTTTGTCTTTCTAAAGGTTTTCTCTTCTTGTTAATGTATCATTAATGTTCCCAATCATAGATGAATCCATTGTTTTAAACTCTACTCTTTCATTAATTTACATCTGTACTCTTTTGCAGTCATCAATACAAAGCTTTGATGATGATTTGGTCACTCACTTTTATAAAGTAAACACATGAAACTTAAATTAACTACGAATGCATGTATATTTAGTACATCAGGGCACTGAAGTATTAATATATTGTTCAAAACTTCTCCGATTAACCATTACCTGATTGAGGGTCACATTGTCACCAAATGTACTAAAGTATGCCATGTAAATGGAAACTGTACCGAGATTGTTTTTAAAATATAAGACAGACAATACGTTGAGTCGTAAATTATCTTTTGTTTTGCTGTCTCATTGCATTCACAAACTGTAATGAGTTTTTTTTTCAATTCAGCAGTTCAGTTTTTATATAATATAACCTACACAATTTATAATTTTGTGTTCATATAAACGTATGAGCAGAAATCTATATAATATATATAGATTATATATATATATATAATATATATAATTTCAAATATTTCCCTCAGATGAAATTGCAAACTACAAAAACACAGGAGAAAAAAAAATGTTGTTGTTAGTTGTTCAATGTTTAGTGCATTGCTGAAGCACAACCTATTTTAAATGTATTATTTGTTAAGATTATTAGATGGAAAGAGTTAAACCGAATTTATGTGTATTTGAACATTTCATACAATCCATGTTAGAGTAAACAAAATTTTTAATTAAATACATCTTGTATAAGAGTATTAAAAGGTTAATATTCAAGGTACTTCTGTAAATATTAAAACAATTAAACAATAAATGTACTTAATGTTGGTCGTTTGGGTGTTTAATAATTAAGTACATTATTTTTGTATGAAAAAAATGATTTTACAAAAATAAAATGGTAAAATATTTAACAAGTACAATATTCCACCCAAACAAATAAAAGTGTAATAAAAGTTGGATTAAATTTAAGTTTCCTGTATTTTTCTAAAGTATGTTCGACATATTCATTGAATGCTGTCTGGTCCACATAAGTGGATCAATTCTTTATTCAAGTAGCATTTCACACGCTAATATAATTGAAATGTAGTTCGTGTGAGTTATTTAAACTTATTGAAATGCACGTTTGTTTTATACGAGTGCTTATTCCACCTTAAATAACTTTAATATTTGCTGTAAGTTCCGAGCACACTTCAACACAGAAATATAATCAGTTCTTACTAATATCTTTGTAATCGTTAACGTTTAATATCATTGTAACATTTTGACTATCATCATATACTGTCTGTAAGATATATGTTACATTTAAAATTTCAAAATTATCATTAGTCTAATAACGTGATAAAATGATTTGTGTTAAAAATAATATTGATGCACTGAACCAGTACACTTAATTATGATGGTTAAACGCTTGTATAATGTTGATACGTTGTATAAGCATTATAAAACATGTTATTCAAACACTAATGTCATACTACTGTTATTAGATTAGTATATTTATACACTGAACTCATTTACGGTGGGAAAACACTAGTGAAGCAAGTACATATAAGAAAAAATAAAATACAAAGTTAACAATAGTACATATTTATATAGTGCAGTGGTTTCCAACCAAGGGTGCTCGCCCCCCCAAGGGGTGCGAGATAACATTTGTTTTGGCCACCTTCACCTTTATTCTTAAATAAAAAATTACTGTGAGGGTGCAAGAACACATCAACATTTTTTTAGGGGTGCGGGGTATAAAAACGGTTGGGAACTACTGATATAGTGAGTCCGAAACAAGTTTAAGGTGAGTTTAAAACACAAATGTGACATAATATTAATGTAGTGACTTTTTAGTGAGAACGCGGCAAGAAATCATTTCGACTGAAGGTCGTATTTGTACTTCAGATATCAGTGACCTCATGACTATACTATATTATCATTAGGGTCAACATTCTACTACTTATTAAACTATGAATTAAAACTATCTCAATGTAATGCTTTTTTAATACATAAATCATATGTCAGACGATATTCTAAAGGCACATCTTACAATAGATCACTTCCAGTCACAAATGTAATATAGAATTAGTGACTAATGATTGTTTTGGAATTAAGCACAAAGCTACACAAAGAGTTTTTTGGGCTCTGTCTACCACGGATATTGAAACCTGGATTCTAGCAGTGTGAGTCCGCCTACATTCCCCTGTGGCACTATGAAGGCAGAATTAGTGACATTCTGTTCTTACATACCGGTCTTTCTGCATACCAGTAGTTTAAAACAACAAAATAATTAGCAAATTCGACAACGTAGTATACAACGATAATTTGTTGAAAACAATTTTGTGTGTAAAGAATTCAGCTGTACATGTTTGTGTTAAAATCTACACAAAGCGATTATTTCCATAACTTGACAGTTTACGAAGTAAAGTTATATATGTCCCCTATTTTTGAATATGAAGTGTATAGCTTGTATATTTTTTACTAAATAAAGTTAATAGTATAAAGGTTTTCAAAATGTAAAACAACCTTCTTAACATATAAACCATACAACCTAAATTAAACAACTATGTTTAATACTTATTCTTTCCTGTAACACATGATTAGATAACGTTTGTTCTATTTTTACAAAACTGCAACATGCATGGTTTCTCAATAAGGCATATCCTATTACAAATGCAACGCTTTCCAAAACAATTTTTTTGAATTTAAAATATGTATGTAATAATCATCACTTTATTTGTCAAAAAATAACATTTGATCAGATATAGTATGTACATTTATAAAACACTGTTTGTTTTCTCTAAAAAAACTTCGGTTCACTTTGAAATACAAACACGAAGCACTATGTCTTTACTAGATTGTTCAGACATATGGTCAGTATAACTTTTGTGCTACGCTATAAATAATTCATACTATATGTTTAAAATTTTACAAACTTCGGATTTTCAAGCAAAACCTTATTTTAGATAAAATAATTAAACTGCTTAAATGCCTACAAATACAAACTGTGCTGATTCGGTTCACGTCATGCACTGATGCTAATAATAAATAGGAAAAATATCTTCTAGGGTTAAAATGCTATAAATTAAGATGGCGGTATTTTTCAGAACAATGTATCTGTAAGAAAAACTAGTGTATGGATAGTAATTCATATTAGCCATTAACTTAAACTTTATTATTTTACAATTAGTTTGTCTATGCTCTACGTATAGAGCATGTATGTTTTATGTCAATGCGAAAATATAACACTTTTCCACGGCTTCGTATTGTCGCACCTCGATTAGCAGATTATATATACGTATGCTTAAACATGATTGTCAAACATTGGTGTAATATCGTCACAACTGTATCGACACATTGGATGAGTACATTAAAACACGGTGACTAAGCATTAATGTAGTAATACTGCAATTATATTGATACAAATAATCAGTATACTAATCACTCCCTGGTAATGCACTACCTCAGATGTCAACAACTCTAATCTTATTTAATTATAAGAAAATAGAACGAGAAGTACGTGATGCTTTTTAATAATTATTTCAGTTACTTTATTGGAAATATCTCAAGCAATTAATTTACCAATGCGAACCGATTTCTGTCTCTAGTGATATCAAAATCTGTATAAAGCATACCTTTTTGTTAGTTGTGAGTTCACTCAAAATTATGAATTGACAAGTCTATACTTATCGAATCCTGGTAATTTCAATAACTGTGTTTCACAAACAGTTTTATTTCTGAATGTAACGAAACATCCTCCGCCAATGAAATTCAGCAAACTTCTGCATTATAAAGTTTATATTGGCCTAAATTATAGACTTATAGTAATTATTATTAGAAAATACTGACTTCTCAAATTACTCTTCTGTAGGAAGATTTATATAATTGAGATCAATTTTAGATTAGGAGATTTCGATTAAATATAGCCATTTTAACATTTTCTAATGTTTGGCACCAATTTACTTTTTTCCTTATATATTTTATAAGATATTAAAATGTTATACATATAGACGTCTATAATAAAACTCTATAGGGTTACATAAATTAGATGTTTAAAAAACATTAAGATTAACTGCCGTGTTCCAGTTGACTTTTCCAACCTTGTTCCTTTGGCTGTGATTTCACTGATGTTAAAATTTATTTTTGACAAATTTCCGATTTATTATGTTATGCACGTTACGTATTACTATTTCAAAAAACTGAGAATTTCAATTTGAATTTAGATGTAAATATGTATCAAATTTATGATATTTGTCAACAGTTTTCTTTTTTTACACATATATATATTTTAATATACCAACAAAAATAATACAATTTATAATAACGGTTATTACTAATAAGTATTACAAATAATGATTTATATACAACAATTTTACAAATAGTACTGAGTCTTATACCCAGTCTAGAACTGAATATTTTATCGGCGATCCAGGTTCATGACAGGCAAATTAATTCTGAGCTAGCTAGCTTGGTTGGTCTCACAGCGCTGACTTTTCCTGGTGAAGATGTTTAGCGTCCTTGTAGAGATGTTAACGTCCAAAGGCAATTTATTGAAGTTGAAGAATTCGAAATCTAAAATATTTCTGGTCCAATTCTCTAGTTTTTTTTTATTATTTGGCGTTAATCTTAATTATAGCTTTCGAGATCTGTAAGAAATTTATTGTAGTTGACCAATAATAATTTTTATGTCTCTCGCTTAATTGCTTTTGTACGAATAACTCGAGTTTTTTGAAGTTTCAACAATGTTCTAGCAGGTTTTCGTAAAATAAATATTGTTGATTCTTACTCTCAACAATCTTCTACAAATTTCAAGAACAGGTAGGACTGTGCAATACACAGTCAAGAATATACATCACATGCAAAGAGAAAACTACACTAAAACAAAGGTAGGCGCTAAAATAAATGTATAATAGTAAATATGTTACACTAGGTAGGGACAATTATAACTGCCTTTGTCAATAATTAGATGGCAAGAGAATTGGCTACCTTAAGAGGAAAATTAGATATTTAGTTAAAGCAATTAGAATATGTATTATAATAATAGCATACCTGGACCTTCTTTAATAGTTTTTATCCATTAAAAAATTTTAGTCTTAAAAAGTAATATAAACGTAAATTAAGTAGCAAGTTATGATATACTTACTATGCTCTTCTTTTCACAAATTGTAATGTGACAAACAGCTAAATCTAGGCTTAAATTAATAGAATAGCCTTACGCACTAAATCTAGTGAAAGATATATATTGGATACTTACATATTTCCTCCCGAGGTGCCCCTAGTGGCTCAGCGGTATGTCTGCGGACTAACAACGTTAAAATCCGGGTTTCGATACCCGTGGTGGGCAGAGCACAGATAACCCATTGTGTAGCTTTGTGCTTAACTCAAAACAACAACAACAATCTCCCGTGGTCACAGTAGCATGTCTCTGGACTTACAAACCTGAGTTCAATAGCCGTAGTAATTAAAGACCAGCTAACCTATTGTGTAGCTTTGTAATTAAACTGCAAACAAACTTATACGTTCGCATTTTACGTTAACCTTAGCAGTTCTGATTGATTTTAGAGGACATAGATTAATATTTATTTTGGTTATTAATCGGTTCTAAGTACAGTAAAACCTGTCTCAACTGAAACTGCATGGGGAGGAAACCTGTACAAGCCGGAAATATCAAAATTTTGCAGCATTATCTTAAGATTTCTCTTATAAAAGGCCCTCTATATGGCGAAACCTGCGTAACGCGAACGCAAAACTATTTTTCACCTACCTCAGCTATCAACAAGTAGGATTAGAACCTGAGTAAAGCGGAAAAATGTTTGTAATTAAATATTAATTTATTATTTAATTAATAATTTCTTTAAATATTAATAATTTCTTTAAATATTAATAATTTCTTTAAATATTAATAAATTCTTGTTTAATTAATAATTTCTTTAAATTCTAATAAATTCTTGTTTAACTAATAAATTCTCGGACACTTTATTACAGTAAGTATTGGTTAAATATATTATGTTATTTTTTCTGCCGTCATTGTTCTGGAGGTCGCTATTCGAAAAAACGATTGACTGTACATTTGGTCGCAGTTGTTGATGGAAAACTAGAGAAACCATAGGTAATAAGTAAAAGTGAAAATCAGCGCTCTTTCAAAAATTGAAGGAAAAATCAACTTCCTGTGGAATGGAAAGCGAATAATAAAGCGTGAATAACAAGTGCTATATTGGAGGAATTTTTGAACAAATTAAACAAAAGAATGGAACAAGAAAATAGGAATATTCTACTTTTTCTAGATAATGCAACTTGTCACCCAAAAGTTCAACTTTCAAATGTTTGTTTAGTCTTTCTACCTCCATGTACAACATTAGTTCTACAGTCACTAGATAATGGAATTATACAATGTATAAAACTGAAATACAGAAAACTGATGCTTCAGCATATTGTTGCAAAACGACTGTAAGAAAGCATCTGAAATGACCATGAAAATTGACGTGTTAGATGCCATTGCATTTTTAAGTCATTCAATCGGATGCGTAAAAGATTAATACGTAATAAAGTGCTTTCGAAACTGTGGATTTATTCTTGATAACGGCGGAGATTGTAGAGATGTTGTTTGTTATGATGATTCTAGTGAAATCAAAACTCTGATTGAGAAGACTGATGCAGATGATCTTGTGAACACGGAAAGTTTTGTGAACGTTGACAAGAATGTTTTAACAAAAACTGATGAAATTGATTTTAAATTTATAATGAAATTGCAAGATAGTAACAGTGTAAGAGATTCAGGAGATGAACAAAATGAAAAAGGTAGTGAGGAAATAGAAATCCTTACTTCATCGCAAGTGTTAAGTAAAATCAAAGGATAAGAAATTGTGAGTCAGAGGAGATCCATGTAATTATGGTTGGAAAATATTAATTTAGTTTCGTACTATGTGTATAGGTAACGCCACTAACTAAGATTTAAGTTGTTCAGTAAATGTTCAGTTACTGCATAAATACACAATCGCTTTGCATATTCTATATATCTTCAATGAAATAACAATCACACTATACTTGTCTCTTATTACATAATACTTTTGAATATTAAATATATTACGTGATTAAACTAATACTTATTTATAATATATAAATTGCTTATGTTCTCTCTCATTTTATTGTCAGTTGCGTTACATCATTATTGACATTTTGAAACAAACTATTTCGGAAATAATATTTACACTACTTTTTGACATAGTTTTCTATAAGAAATAAAAACAAAATGACTTCCTAAACAAAGCACTACTCAATACAGTAATCTCCCAGCTCACAAATGTATCTGTTATAATAAGATACATGTAGTGTTGAATTTTAATACGATAAAGTAACTTTCTGTCTGAAAAGGTAAGGTTGCTTTACCATTTCCGCTTTACTAGTAACAAAAGAATGAGGAGTGTGTTGGCAACCAGAGACACGCTACGGGGTAAGGAAGTACTCTGTTCATACCCTTAAAATATATTGTAAGATTTAGATTGTTTGAGGACTTCTGATATTTGACTTTGGCTATTTTCTGAATTTATAGACAAATGACACTTACTAGACAAACCGACAACACTATATGAACGTTGTACACTAAGTAGGTAAAAAATCGCCTTCTCTATTTTATTGATATTTTATGAAATTCAGGAAACGGCTTAAATACTTTTTTTTCATTCTGAATATTTCGAAGTAAACACGAGGCAAGAGCTCTTTAAGTAAATTGCCTGTAGAAATACGTTTGAATGTGATGCTTCATGTAATTGATAGAAACTAATAATAAGGGCTAGAAAAAATGAAATAACAACTCTGTTTTTTAGAAAAAAAATAGTTTTACACAGACTACTATCTTCTGGTAGCTCAGAGGAAAGCTTGCCGGCTAATAGCACTAAAATTAGGGGTTCCATGCTACATCGGGTGCTGTTCAGACAGCCAGATTTCCGTAAGAAAAACAATAAAATACTTATAAGCATTTGGAATTCCAAAAGTTCTTCTACTACAAATAATACATAACTATAAAATCAGACATGGTAAAATATTAACAAATTTTAACACATCTATATAAATAAACCTTTACCGCTAAAAAAAAAAAAATATTGTCTGTATGTAATGTGCGAATACTAGTTTATTTTTATCTTCATACTATAGCCTAGTGAAGTATATTGTTTATCTGGACCGTGAAATTGCGCTTTCCATTTTGGGGCTGTGAGTATGTTGTTCGTGTCTATCATATCGAATATTGATTAGAATTGGCGGTGTGTGGGGTTAATTGGTTGCCTTCCTTCCAGTCAATCTCTTAAAGTTATGGACGGCTAGAGGTATTAGCCGTCGAGTGCCTTTGCGCGAAATTAAAACAATTGCCATGAACAAAATTCATTCCTACCAAAATCAAGATCGAAATAACTACTGGAATATATGTTATCTATTGGCTTTCATAATTAACAGATACAAAAAGATTTTTCATTCTGGGATTGGTCGAAATGTATTATAGTCAAACAATAAATATTTGTATCAAAATAAAATCAGTCAATCATAGAGGTGAATGAAAAACCTTCCATTCCTGTAAAATTTCTTTATCTTATCTCCGTTTTTGCATTTGTTTTGCATCTCTAGTATATTAAGACATATCTTTTGCATGACTTTTGTGTTACGAGTTTCATTTGACCATATTAATGCTCAAGAATAATGATATAAAATATCTTTTATTATAGATGAATAACAGTAAACAATAAATAAAAGTAAAATGTAATTACATTCCAGATAAGAATAAATGAATAATAAATAAACAAAATAACAACCTTATTTAGAGAACCCGTAATTATTAGGATGTTTTGGGGATTTTTTACGATTAGTAAAGAAAATAAAGCTTTATTTATTGAGAAGTTTTGGGTCTGAAAATTGAATTCTAATAATATCGTGACCCAGTATGTACAGATGGTTAAGGTGATCGACTTGTCATCTGAGGGTCGCGGATTCAAATCACCGTCACATCAAACATATTCGCCCTCTCCGCTAAGATGAAAATAAAAACTCCAAGTGCTTACAAGACTATATGCAGTATTTTTGTGTAAACACGCACTCTAAAGCAGAAAAAATACTGGCACTGCTCCATAATACAATATCTGATGAATTCCTCTGTTTTTGTAGTTCCTGTTGGCTACGATTAGGAAAATCAGAGCACCTGGGAATATCAAATAGTAGACATGCGAAGGAGAATTATGGTCCCATAATCAAAGATACTGTTTTCATAGGGGTTTGTTTTTTGTTTTTGTTGTTTGGACCTTTGTCTGGTTGCCAGGTTTCTTCATTGGCTTGAAGCTTCATTAGGACAGCACATTTTGTTTTACAAATTGAGGAGCTTTTTCTCAAAAGGAAGAGAAATAAAATGGATCTAAGTGTTTATAAGGGAGAATCAGGGGGTCTAGAGAAGTTCCTCTCCTGGATATTGAACTTTTACACGTGCTGTTAAATGCCACTGAAAAAAATAATGTCCGAAAAAAGAACTGTTACTATATGGATCACCCATAGTGACAGTTTCTTTTTTGTTTTGAAGTTCACGGTAGCCGTTTCTAATTTAGCAGTGAAGACTAGAGAGACAGCATTTAGTCATTACTCTACCCACCGCCAACTCTTCAGCTGCTCTTTTACTCACGAATAGTGGGATAGAGATTGGACTCCGTCAAATACAGTTCAGCTACTATATGATATCCCAACACTGAAGCACAGTAGCAATAGTATCCCATTATTTTTGTGATATGGCTAGTGTCTATAATACCTTTGATTGGATGTTTCCCTTAAAAGGGAAACAAATCACTTGCTTTGGGTGTGAGTAGCAAGCTCTCTTTAGAGTGAACTGTCTTTATCTTCCTGTAAAACATGATAGAGTAAGTAATCAGTTTAATCTGACTGCACAGCAGCTGCAGGATGACCAGCAACAATCTGTAAATGTTTCATCTTCCGTTAAAGAAAATTTATAAAACCTCAATTAGTGTTTACATCAACTTGGCGGTGATGGTCATTCTGGTTCTTTAAAGAGATCTTAATAAGTGCATATCAAAATATAAGAGAAGAAATAGTTTGTGGTTGATATAGAAGCAGCCATAACACTGGTAGACATTACTTCGTATCAGGTACTCTGAGTAAAAACACAAATTGGACCAACTACACTGACTTCTTAATGGTGATTGGCAATAACTTGGATGTGACTAAAGAATCATATCTGATTACCTCCAGAAGAGAGTTTTCTTATCCAGAAAGTAGGCGGCATTGGTTTATACACTGATCGATACAGTTAGCTATCCAGCTTCCCACTAGAATGATCATTTGTATAGCAAGTGAAATGTAGGTGACTGTGGCTAGATGTAACGTTAACGTATCATATATTTTGCCATGTTCACAACCCAACCAGTTATACAGCTGCGGTTGAAGGCTGGGAATAACAAAAGCGCACTGGATTGAGCTCAATGGCTAATAAGCAGGGGTTATTGACTAAGTATAGTAATATACTCGTAGGAAATAAGGCAACTTTGCATGAACAGAAATCACTCACCATCAGAACAGTACAATGATACCCATCACATTAAGCAACGACTGTGTAGTCGTCTTTGGAGGCCAGAAATGTAGTCATCACCTAGGTACAGGAGATGACATTTCATGAGATTAAAAAGCCACTAATGGGAGCGTAGTTTTCTACAGTAGTGACTGTCAGAACAAAGAATGACATATACAAGATTACTGTTAATTTCCAACAAGAAATTGCAGTGAGAAGTAGCATGAATAATGTATCTAACAATCCAACAACATAGACCTAGCCTTCAGGAAATAATAAGTTGAGATGGATAATGAGATTAAGTCAAAATTGTATTCAGCACATTATACTGAGTTTCATGTCATGCTATTTGGCTTATGTAACGCTTCTATCACGTTTTAGGTGTTAATGTGAATTATGTCGAATTTTCTACAAGGTAAAAAAATATCTGGTCTGTGTAGATAATAGCTTGGTGTTTAGTTTCACGTTTGAGTATCGTGTTCTGAACTTGTTTATGATACTGCAGTAGATAAAAACAAATTATTTAAAACCTAGAACGTACACTCTCATATCGATTAAGGTGGAATTTTTGTTCACATTGTAAAATCGGATAGCACACAATGTATTTATAAAGCACGTTTTAAAAACGACTCAGACATACACTGCTAACCAAAATCTTGAGGGCAATGAACATAAAGAAAACAATATGCATTTTGCGTTGCTAGACTCAACCACATAGTAGAGCTTTGAAAGATGAAAATAAGAAAAGGGAAAATAAAAATAAAAAACTTTTTTAGCATTTAATGGGGAAACAGTTGTGCATATCCAACAATTGTCTGCTCTTATGAAAACCAATATGCATTTTTCGCGCATTTGTCATGTTTTTGATCACTTTCAATATTACTTGTATGGAAGAATGTTTACCTTTTGAATGGATCATGCATTGCTAAAAATAGCTTATGAGCTTTAAGATCCCTAGAGGGATGATATCATATTGGATGACAATGTTGAAAGAGTGTGAGATGCTCGTACAGCATCACCCTAGGACCTTACGTATGAACAAAGGTGAAATGTTTCACTGTATCGTAGCCCTCTGTCTGTTTATTGAATGTTCTGATTAAGACACCATGCTATTAAAACCATAGTAAGTACAAGCCTACCAGTAGCTGATTACAATTATGACTGTATGCTGTGATTAACACCGCAAGTGTGCCCTGAAGATCAAATGAAAGGCCGAATACTAGCATATTTTATTGCCAGTAATTATTGTTTATTTCGACTACATTCTTGCATTACAAATATTTCTTTTTTTTTGTGCTGTTTATTTACTTAAACCTTTTTATTTTTTACACTTGTTATGATAAATCTATCATATTTATATATCTTATTATTAGTTGCCGCCAAAATCATATTTCAAAGTAACTTCACTTCGCTATGATGCAGAATTATCAGTAGTTTGTGTACGCCAAATATATAAATTGATTTTTTTTTATCTATTCGTCATTGAAGTAAGGAAAGAAGCTACAGACAACATATATAGAGTAACGAGAAAGGTGGAAGAATCCCCAAAAATACACCCTACAAGAACTTGCAAAATATATTAGAAAAAATTTGAATTTGTGGTGACAACAGATAAGAAGTAGCATAAATTTGCTGCTGTGCTCGTAAAAGTTGTTTAGGAAAAGGTATGAAGAAAAAAGAGATCAACAAGCATAAGAAACCATCAGAAAGAATTCGCTACAATAGTCTTCACACCCAACAACAACCTTTATCTGCTCAAATTGCATCTGAATGTGTTTGTCACAAGTAGGATTATACAGCCATACAATAAAGTGGCTGACGGATTAGGTATTTTTGTTGCCTAATGTGCAGTCTTGCTGATGTCAGCTGCTACTAATACTACTACCTCAAAAATTTATGTTCTTTGGAAGTTATTAAATAGTTTCACCAGTACGAGTTTCAGAGTATATTTTTTAACTACCAAGAGATCAGTTAATTTACATAATCTAGTAAATTACGTTTGAGAAGATCATCAACCTGCAGTATGTATTTACATTTGTCAACAGAATACTCTCCATCAAGAAATATCCAAAAAACCTACCTCTAGCGACTACGTGTTTAAGTTTCTTTGAAAAAAAATACGAAAGTTGTATCCCTTTTAGACAAGCTGATATCTGAAGTGGGTGTAACAAATCTAAGATGTCACATCAGTATGCTGATATTTTAGTAATTATCCCAAACATGAACTCAAATGGTCCAGTAATTATTGTAATTGAACTACATCATTTAGTTTATAATCAAGAAACGAAAGTTAACAGATTACTAGAATTAAAACAGTATTTAGTTTAGTGTCATCATTTGGCATCTGGAAAATATTATATTATAAAGTTTTGAATTTTTTAAAAATAACTTTTAAACAAAAAGCAGTCAGATTAGTAAATCTAAAGAAAGGCTTGTGCCTTTAGCAGTAACACATTGCCTGGTTCGCATTTAACTCAAGACGCATATTGTGTATCTACAAAGTCTTTAGTGCGAAAAATTGTTATTAGCCGTATTTTTCAAGATCTTAAACTCTTTGAATCTAATATAAATGTCACAGTTTAGCAAATAATTAGAAAGAATAGAGAACCCATTATGTTCTGTATTTTGTGCATCGTAACATATTTACGGTTATACATTTATTTCAATACCTACTTCTGGTTCACTTTGATGCATGTGACTTGTATTGTTGAATGTGTATTGAGCAAGTCCCGCCTGTTATCTAAATTTGTAGAAGATTCTTGGGAGTAAAAATCAACAATACATATTTTACGAAAGCTTTTACGTGTTTCCGAACTTTGTTGAAGATTCGAGAATCTCGCGTGATTCGTATAGAAGCAGCTAGTTAAGAGACAGTAACGGAATATTATTTGTCCGATACAGTCCGCATACTATAAGCCTTGGAAGCTGTATTTGTGTTTAATGTTTTTTAATCGGAAAACTACAGAATTTGACCACGAACGTTATAGATTTCGAACATTACAAAATGTTTAACTTCAGTGAATTAACTTCGGATGTTTGTATTTCTACGAGGACATTAAATGTCTTCCTGGGCTCGATAAATTAAATAATAAATAAAATTATTCTTCAATTAAAAATTAAAAAAAATCAAAACTATCATTAGCCTCTCCTACGTACACCGAAGCCCTTTTCTCTTTCTTTTTTAATATTTTAAATAATTTATGAAAAAGATCCTAAATTAGAACAGTACCACGAGCTTATAACAACGCAAAAGCATAGCAATAGTCGTTTTTAGTTCACAGTATAAACGCAAAAAAGTGCTTTACGCCACAAACAGGTTTCATTAGCCCCGGACCCTGGATAGTTACCCGTCCCCTCGTCAGTGGACCTGAACGTACATAAAAAAAGACCACAACACGTAGTATTGAAACTAGAAAATGTAGATTTCACACATAGAAAACCAGGATAAATGAGGATGCATATTCGTTTGACATCAATATTATTCCCTTTTCTTCAGTTAGTAATTTTGCTAACAAACAAAATAATAAGTGTGTGTGTTTTTCGTATAGTACAGCCACAAAGGGCTATCTGCTTAGCCCACCGAGTGGAATCGAACCCCTGATTTTAACGTTGTAAATCCGGAGACGTACCGCTGTACCAGCGGTGGCGCACAAAATAATAAGAACGTTCACTTTGTTAAACGAAATAATAATTTGAACTAAGTAAGAGTTTTTTTTGTCTTTCCGATTTGTAAAAAACACCTATTTTCTTTTACATTCAGTGTATTATTTAACAAAAAAAAATATCTATAATAGTTACTGTGTCCAATTTCGTCCACAACAATTCATGTTCAAAAGAATTATCTTTAGCTATATTATATACTTGAATCGCACACTATTCAACAAGTTTGTTGTAACTATTTGGAACAAAAAGTAATAACTTACAGGGTGATATTTGTAACAATCAAGTGTATTCAGAACTGCGATGGCATTATTATATAACACACCAAATAAACCCTACTATTAACGGTTGTATTCAGTAAAATAAATTTCAGAAAGTCACTTCTTAATATAAGTAAAGAAAATGTTACTGTCAACATGTTAGAATCCCTAACGTGATAACATAAAGCTCTCAGGTTCGCTACACACTGTTTCTTGTCATTTTCCTGAACGAAAAAGAAGAATGCTGACAACGTGTTTTTAACAGTTGTCGTTTCCATGAGACGTGTCACAGGAGATACATTCAATTTCAAACAGTTTGTTCAAAACGATACAATAAAATCGTGCATGTATATAGTACCTGTGTGAATATATATATATATATATAAACCAAACAACAACAAATATATATTTAAACATGTTCCTCTCTTTATAAAATATAATAGATTAAAGTTGATATCGATATAAAATTTTAGAACTTGTAAAGAATAAAGAATTTCATTTTTAGTAAAATATTTAATATTACTTATACAACACTGTTCGAAATTTTATTCAAAATGAAATTTTCCGTGTTGGAAGACATGCATAATATTAATATATATTGATCTCTTAAGAAACATGATAAATGTGAAAATTTAGTCTTAAAATATTAGATTAAAAGTATAGCGTGTATTTACTCTCATAGACAATTCTTTGCTATTTTATGTATATATTATATTACGTATTATAATTTCAAATAGACTGAACTGAAATAAATGATAATTTAGATTTATAAATCAATTAAATGTTGTAAACTTTATTGTACATGGTGTTCGGAAAATCACTGTGCACTTATATTTATTAACAAACATGTTTCAATATAGAATAATAATAAATGAATAATAATTGTACCACTAAATTCCGTAAGGAACATAGGGCCGCAAATACTTGCGGTTTCGTGAACAGACTGTCTTTTAAGTAAGTAGGTTGTTAGTCTACTACACAACCCCCACATAGGAAAACCTCTTCTCACTCCACTGAGGGGAATCGAACCCCAAATTTTAGCGTTGTAAATTCGGAGACATACCGCTGGACTAGCGGGGGACTCCATACGGCCTACAGGAGGTAAATATAAATGATAGTTATAAACAATGTTCAAAGTGACCCAAGCTGGCATCAATACAGACTTGGATCCTTCTTATTTTGTTTCTAAACACCGCTATCAGTTGCTGGCTTGAAAGAGACTGAATAAAATATGATTACAAAACTGCACAGTGACTTTCCAAACACCTTGTATTTGTCAACACAATTGATATACACAGTTTTCTTTCTTTCTTAAAGAAATACATTTTAAAAAGTAAACAATAATACAATTTATAATAACGGTTATTACAAATAATGTTTTATATACAAATTTTTTTCACAAACATAAACAATAGTGATTCTTCTTCCTGATATGGAACTTCCCTGATATCCTGTCGAGGGTTCACGATGAATTAATTAATTTAGATATGATATCAGTAAAATTCACTTGTCGGGCAGCTAGCTAGTTCTTTTGTAATCACACGTGAGTTTTTCACTGCTGAAATTGTATAATGTCTTCTTAAAAATACTGATGTACAATGTTAATCCGCTGAAGTTAAGTAATTTTAATGTTTAAAATCTATAAACATTACTGATCAATATATCTGATGTTTCCGATTGATTAGCGTTAATCACAATTATAGCTTTTGAGAGTTATAGTAAAGTAACAGTATATACTGTCTTTCGGCACTTCGCGTTTTTTTTTTACGTTTTATAAACGTTTCATAAGAAATTTCAGCTTGTTAAACAACACTGAATATACGCTAGTACTTTCGTACACACATATATTGTTGATTCTTAAAGTCGTGGATCTTCAACAAATTTAGTGAATAGGCGGGAATTTTCCAATACACATTTAACAGTATAAGTTACATGCACTTCTAGGTCAGGTGATTAAGACACTCAACTTGTAATCTGAGGGTCGCGGGTTCAAATCCCCGTCACACCAAATATGCCGAGAGAGCATTATAAAGTGACAGTCGCTCCCACTATTTGATGGTAAAAGAGTATCCTAAGAGTTGGTGGTGGGTGATGATGACTAGCTGCCTTCCTTCTAGTCTTACAATGCTAAATTATGGACGGCTAGTGCGGATAATTCTGGTGTAGCTTTGCGCGAAATTAAAAACAAAAACATGCACTTCTAAGTATATGTTTAAGTGAAACAAACATCAGTATTAAACTAAATATATAGTAATAAATCCGTCACAATATACATATAATGTCAAAGACTATTATTAAAATCACTGTTCAGAATGGCGTTGCACGCGAACATTTATTAAATGAAATATTTCATATCATAGGACAAAAGACCGTTTATCGCTAAAACCACCATGTATTACTTTAACCCATACTGTGAGAGAAATGGCTGGTGTTAGGTAAGCTGCTGTGTTCAATATGGGATCCCTAATCTTAGATTGCAAATGCATAGCATTCCATGTAATAACTCTGCTATGTAATAATTTTGTAAAAGTAAAGTAAAAATTTTCGGGGTACAAAACTATAGTATTACAAACGGTTTGTTTGCACTCGTGTGTAATAGTGATAATAATAATGTTCTTTAAAAATGAATGATTTAAAGTCAGTGTATACATGTGAAACATTGACTTAAAATATAGTGAGAGATGTTTGAAACATCTGTATCCAAACAGTAAAACGTTTAATTTAATACAGTAAATTTTGTAATTTTTTAGCTTGTAGAATATATTTTTCAGGATAATATCAGTACAACATAAATAGATAGTCCTTTAAAATGTATTTTACACTGTAATAAGGCATAATATAGATAGTTTATAAACACTAGAAAGTATTTCTAGTAGTTCAAAATCTATAAATAAATTTTTAGTAGAAATAAGGCCTTCAAAAAACTATACATTAAAGTATTTATTTTTTGCAGTTCTCCAGTGGCACAGCAATATGCTCATGGACATTCAATGCTACTTTAAAATCTGCTTATAAGTTAATTTAGATAAAAATTATATATCGTCATAAACACGTGGCCATCTCGGCGGGTAGGAGCTTTCCGTCAACAGTTTTCAGACTTACCGTTGACCAACCAGAGGACTGTAGTTATTATAAAAAAACGTACTTGAGTTTCTATACCTGATAACACAGATAATTCATCTTCGTGTAACTTCGTGTTTAACAAACAAACGAAATTGCTGTTACTGTTTGACTTCCAAGCACTCTTCTGACTCCTCTGTAATATCAAATATATAAATACAAAAGCCCAAGATGCTTCTCATATTGAATATATCATTATCAACAATATACACTTTCTGCTACAAATAAACATTTTGTTAATCAGGCTTTTATCCAATATCTTAATATGAAAGAAGAAACTTTCAGCAGATTTGATAATAATTCAACCACTGTTCTGTTTGCTGCACTTATCGAATTTTCAGTAAAATGAGCGTGGAACAGTAGCTAATGGACACTGTATCTACTGCACGCTTTTACAGAGGAGGGCTTTAAGTCAACATAAAAAAAATATATCCTGTAATGTAATCGGTTCTAATCTGAGACGCTGTTTAGAAGTTTCTTTACTGACTTCATTGTAACCAGCTTGTAACTGCAGTATGCGGTTGAAATCTACTACACAAATATGCATTTTGCTAGAAATATTGAAAATATGTGCTGAAAATTATTACCAGTCTTAATTTCACGTAATATCACACCATTTACCATCTTTCGAGCTTTATAACGTTCACGCTTAATAATACAGATTTCTAATTTAATCCAAAAATGCAGTAGCAATGTTGAGTGTTGAGAAAAGTTGTGTTACTGCTTTACAAAACACGTAAAAAGTACAAAAGTTTCTGATCCACATAAGAAACATTTTACATTTGATTTTCTAACATATCTTGTGAAAAGTTTTGCTTCACTTATTGAATGATACTCAACTAAATTACCAACATTGAATCTAATACATTCTGAAGAGGAAAATGTTTCATATTTTGATAATCATTTACTAAAGTGTGCATCTTAGAAAGTTTTATTTGGTTGTTGGAAGAATAAAGCTACGAAGATGTGTTATTTGTGATATGCTAATCTCGGTTATCGAAACCAGAAGTTTTGCATTATAAGTTCTCAGGTTTACTGTTGATCTGTTATGCGCTATTTAAGATACTAAAGTACGATCTGAATTTTTTTTGCAGATTATTACTTTTAGTGACTTTAATTAAAAAACTGTAAAAGTTTCTTGAGTTGATTAAATTAATTATATTGCTTTTTTCAATTTTATGAAATCGCAGATAGTATTCATAAGTTTTAGTATGATGTTGTAAAACTAATAAGCTTTACTTTAGAAGAGTTAATGGAATTTATGTGTCTGTCTGTTGTATGATTTATTTAGATGTATGTTATCAGTAAAAAAAATTTAAATGCAAAACTAGTTCTTGTGAAATCAAGTTAGAGAAACAGACTGTATTTTAAACATTTTGGTTGTTTGAAGTTAAGCACAAAGCTACTCAATGGATCATCTGTGCTCTTCCCACCATGGATATCGGAACTTGGTTTCTAGCATGTAAGTCCTCAGACATATTTCTAAGTTTTAGATAGGTTGTGTAGATTCTAAATAAACTATCTTATATAAACGTTTCATAATTGCATGCTCAGTCAGCAACAAAATGTGGAAACTTTGCAAGGAGTGAATTGAATACTCTTGAAGGGCAATGAATGTTTATAGTTTCTATTTATGTATCTAATTGCATTAAGTGTCTTAGCATGTAATTGCATCATCAATGTTTAGATTTCGTTATGTCCCAAACAGCTACAAGTAAAACTTTTATTTTAACGAGACAACTATTATAGCATAATGTATTATGTATGTTAGGTTTTAAAAACACACAATATCTTAATTTGCATAACATACTTCTTAAAATTAATGTTCTGGAAAGGATGGGTTTTTCAAGATAGAAAAACAGTTTAAACTTCTAAATAATATACAATAATTTAAAATGTAATCTTATTTTTTATATGTTTATATATATATAGAATGCATGATTCACATTCTTATACTAACCTTTTATATACTTAGCTCTGCTTTCACTCCTATTTCTAATTTAAACAAATGATTATTAAACTCAGTATAACATCATTTTTGCTACAACTAAATATAATAAACAAATGAATTAATGTTTAACCAATCACTTCACTATTTATATACAAACTATTTAAAATATCAACATTTACCATTTTATGATTTTCTCTAGAACATTCATCTGAAGTACAAAACATATTATACAATTATAATTAATACAACTTTAAGGTTCTAGAGTACAGCTTGTAAACGAACTACCCTTATGAGTAAATCAAAATGTCTGCAATGATTATCTTGGACATATTTCTAACTCACAATAATACTGTCTAAGAGTTCTAATTAAAAAAACTTTGATTTTAGGAAATACAGAAGATCATTGGGAAGAAATATATATACACATGGCCAAATAACTAATTCTCTGTTAAATCTGAAGGAATAACATTCAATAGCTCTGAAAGGTCTGGAATTATATATATATATATATATATCAACATACAAACATTTTCCTTTTTTTTTTATAAAAGTGTTTGAAGTTTGTAATGGTATTAGTTACTAGACTAATGTCGTATTACTTTATAATGATTAAAGTGTATATATTAAATGTTTGTTTGTCAAATTAGAAACTCTATTACATTATCACATTTAATGAAAGTAGCTCATCAAAGCATAAAATATATCTTTTACAAATTACCGTATTACGTAATCTAAAAATAAAGTTAAAATGATCTTTAATTATAAATCAAGTGAGTATTCTTTCATTTTTTATAAATCTATATTTTTAGTGTTTTTCATAAGAGAATATATTTTATAACAACAATATAAAAACCACAGAACGTACAAGCACACTGAAATCTTTATCAAGTAAACTTCACAACACACAAATATACCATAAACACCATAGCTTTTTTGTTTGTTTGTTTTTAATTTCGCACAAAGCTACTCGAGGGCTATCTGTGCTAGCCGTCCCTAATTTAGCAGTGTAAGACTAGAGGGAAGGCAGCTAGTCATCACCACTTACCGCCAACTCTTGGGCTACTCTTTTACCAACGAATAGTGGGATTGACCGTCACATTATAACGCCCCCGCTGAAAGGGCGAGCATGTTTGGCGCGACCGGGATACGAACCCGCGACCCTCAGATTAGAAGTCGCACGCCTTAACACGCTTGGCCATGCCGGGCCCCATAGCTTATAAAATACTATATTAACTCTTGCACATTATGTTGGTATTACTATTTCAGTTAAAGATTATATTTTTTCATTAATGTATCATTATGTGAAAACAAACAGTGCACTTATCACAAAACATTTAAATATATTGTATTAAAAACGTGTCATTACGTAAGCAAAGAACTCAAACATTTACATCATAGTCAAATATAATTTTATAACACCAGCAGTAATTATATGTCTAGTTTAGTTTCTTGTGATAAATTTCACCCCATGAATTATAAGTTTCTAATAGGTATGTTTGAATAATTAATACAAGTTTCCATTTATTTTTTCTTAAATGAAACTCATGTCTCAATACAGCCCAATATGTTATCATTAATATATGTAAGTAAAAATCATTAACTTAGCCTATACTTAAGTATTTATTAACAAAATTTGAAAAATTAGATATACTAACATACTAATTGCGAAAATATCTTACTTTATAAAATATTGATCAATACTCCAAAGTAATAACGCCTGCAGTATATACTTTTTCTGGCATGTTTTTAGTCGGAAAGAATAAATAATCACAAACGAAAAATTATTTGAGCTAAAGTGATAATAGAAAGCTTCATAAATTAGAAATTCTACAAAAAATATCATTACTCTTCCCTACCAATTAAAACTGATGTGGTTTATCATAGCCAAATATACTATCATAAAGATGTGTAAGACAATCACACAATTCCCTAGTATCACACTTACTGAAACACCATGAGGAAAATAAAGAATGTATAGATTTTGGTAAGTTATATTTCTACACAATTTTAAAGTATAAACATATGAGTTCTTATTCAAAAGCAAAAAACTTCTTAATTTACTCTCAAATATTTAGAATAATATGAATGTATACTTAGCTTTCTGTATCATTATGTAAAGCAGATGAACAGGTAAATTTGTGGTTACTGATTGCTCAGCTCCGTGAGATACAAAATCCACTCTTTGTTGCCAGACTAACAAAGTATATTTTTTGTAATTTTTGTACAGATTTTGTAATGACAAAATTAAAGGTGATACATTTATAAAATATGAAAGAATAATCTTTTCTTGTAGATCGTATATTTTATTATAAAAAGCAACAAAACTGAAATATTTTGTTAGCAACTTTTACAGATTTTGTTCCCAACAGCTTCAAAAATAGAATGTATGCACATTAGTTGTGATGAATCTTGGATCAAGTCGTTTTTCTTTAACTCAAGGTTTTGTTAATAAATGTTACTGTAATAGTGATAATTAAATTTGTAGTGTTACTTTCAAATATATTTTGATAAAATATAAGGCTATAATGAACCCCGAGCTTTATTAAAAACAGAATACTCTTAACTGACGTTTAATATATTTAGTTATCTCTATATAAGTGCAAAATAATGTGTCACGTATTACTGTAATATTGTTTCAAAATCTATGTGAGGAACTGGTTTGTTTTGGATTTTGCGCACTAATCATAGACAAAATGGAAGGCAGCTTGTGAACTCCACACATTGCCAACGCTTGGGCTATTCCTTTATCAATAATAAGTGGGACTGACCGTCATATTATAGCACCTCTACAGCTGAAAGGCGAACATGTTCGGTGTCGGAAATTCGAATCGACAACAATCAGATTGCAAGTCGACTGTATCTTAACTACTAACTAGGCCATGCCAGGTTTCATGAGATGAAATATCTGTTTTGAAGTACTCAATAAACTAGTTTTTCTGTACCTACAAAATAAAGTCTCACATGTTTAGTTTGCATTAAACTTAAAGAGTGAACATAAACTACTGTTGGTGCGTTACAAACTAATTATGTTTTACTGTAAAGCACATGTTTGAATCCTTTTACTCATCTTTTTATGTAGAGCAGGGGTTCCCAACCTTTTGGCACTCGCGACCCCTTATCTAAAAGTTTGAAACCCATGTGACCCCCTACTTAGGGCTTACTATCAGCAGCTTAATTTTTCTTTTATTTTCTGTGAAGGAGAGGGAAAAAAACATCTAAAATATATTTAAAAATTCTGTAATTATTTATTAGCAAATTAAATCACATTGGTTCAACCCGAATTCACAAAAAGAACATATATTTCTTAAAATAATATTAACATAAGTTTGAACAGCTATCCAGCCCAGCTAGTGAGATGCCTGATGTTGCATTTCAGCAGCAAACTTTGAAATTTGTGGCCGAGCGTTTGTTAGAGCCAGTCTCATGTCATCTCCAACATCCAATCTGTTCCTATTCTTTGTTTTTATATTGACAAGAGTGGAAAATCCTGCCTCACACAAGTAGGTAGAAGCAAATGGAACAAGGACACGTAAAGCTATTATGCTGACTTTGGAGTATGACTGATACATAGCGCACCAGAACTGAGTTACGGATTTCACCTTGAAGAGATCACGAGCTGAAGAGTCGTTCCTTAGATCCAGAAATTCATCTTGAATATCATCTGGGATGCTGGATACATCAAGTTCAGTACAAAATGGGTTCCTTACCAGGGCCTCCTGTTCCTGTGATAGCTCAGGGGAAGTAACGCTTGACTTCCTTTTCTAGAGACTGAAGATGTTCGATAATCTCATCCTTGAGGAACTGATCCAGTTGGATCTGAGTCTCATCCGTCACTCCACAAAGTTTTTCAAACATAGCGATGTTTCCAAGATTGGTTTTCCGACGCCAGTTCTGCAGTTTGGAAACAAAGGCCCGAAGACTATCTTGAAAAAGGAGAACATGTGTTTCCCTTCTTTGAAGCTTCAAATTGAGCTTGTTCAGCTGGTCAAAAATGTCGGCTAGGTACGCAACCCCCATGCTTCATCTTCGAAGTGAGCTACAAGATCTTTCCTTTCTTGAGTCTCCAGGAATAGCTTTATTTCATCTTTCATTTCAAAGACACGATTAATAACGTTTTCTTTCGACAACCAACGTACTGCTGTGTAGAAGAGAAGGACTTCGTGGTCAGCATTCATGTCTTTGCATAATTCTTTGAATAGGCGAGTGTTGAGTGCTTGAGCCTTCACATAATTTACAATTTTGATTACAGATTCAAGCACTTCCTGCAGAGAGGCAGGGAGAGTCTTACTGGCGAGAGCATATCGGTGAACCATGCAGTGGATGCCCTTTGCTTGAGGTGCTAGCTTCTTCACTCTCGACTGGAATCCTGATTTCCATCCCAGCATAGCCGGTGCCCCATTCGTACAAACCCCACACACGTTTTCCCATCGAAGATCTTCGTCTTGAAAAAAAGTTGAAACTTTTTTCATGACATCATCAGCTTTTGTTGTGGTTTCAAGTGCACTGCAGAATAAGAATTCGTCTTTGATGTCACCTGAATTAATGTATCTCACGAAGACAAGCAACTGAGAACATGAACTTACATCTGTTGATTCGTCGAGCTGAAAGGAGAACAAAGAGGAACCCTTGATTTCAGTCAAAACCTGTTCCTTCACATCCATAGACATTTTAGAAATGCGCCTCTGTATAGTATTATTTGACAGGGTACTTGCTGCATCTTCTTTGCACTGGCTTCTCCAAGAATAAGATTTACTGCTTTCATCATGCAGGGTTTAAGAAGTGTTTCTTCAATCGTGTGAGGCTTTTTTTGTTTAGCAATTTCGAATGCAATCTCATATGAAGCTTCCACTACGGCTGCACTCTGCTGCTGAAACGACCCACTTCTATCGATTCTTTGGCTTTTAAGACACAGTTCATGCCGTTTGAAGAAATCCAAACCCTTCTTTGCGTGTTCTGGATGTTTCGTCTCGAGATGACGCTTGAGTTTTGATGGTTTTATTGACTCTGCACTCAGGACAGCATGGCACAAAACACACTGTGGTTTCTCGATGCCGTCGTTGGCGAGCACAGTGGTGAAGCCAATGTTGAGGTAGCATTCTGAGTATCTGCGCCGTTTAGCCATGGACACAACTCACCTCTACTGCTTACTTATTTCCTTGTTAAAATAAAATAAAAATGTTGAATTATGAACGCTTTGGCAACTGTAGATCTTACACTGACTACTTGTGGGGGGTGCAGGTAGAGTAATGCTGGGGTAAGTATTGGGAGGGAAGGGAGCGTGGCCAGTCGCGCGATTCGTCATCCACCAATCAGCAACGGAAATGTGACTCACGTGTCGACAGCGAGCACACACACACTTAATCACAGCTAAACAGACACACAAGCATACGTACATGCGCGTGCACTCACATACTTGCTACTCACTGGTACACACAAACATACAGTTGGAGACACATACACATTCACACAGGCACATTCACTCACAGGCAAGCATACATACACCCATAATATCACCTAATGACATTGAACTAACGTAGCACACGTTTTGCTTTGCACCGAAACAAAAAAAATTGTAAGAGCATGAAAATGTAATTGATGAAATAAAATTAATGTTATCCCAAGCTACTTCTAACAAGGCTACGCGATCCCCTGCCAAGGCTTCGCGACCCCCTAGGGGGTCGCGACCCACCGGTTGGGTACCCCTGATGTAGAGACTTGTCTATATTACAATTAATTAAAATGTATCATGATAATTACAGTATTTTTTTCACATAATATTTCACATTCAAGCATGGTGAATTTATAAATGTGAGACAATAATCACTCGAATTAAAATTAAATGTCCTTTTAAGATTATGAGTGTCAACTCTTTTTTAGTTACAAAATTTGTTGGTGAAAAATGTATTTGTTGTAAACTATTAATATTAACTTTTATAATGTCATAGATTTTTGTATTTCTTAACAAATGTTTAATACATCTGGTTTGATCATTATAAAGTGGCATGACTTTAGGCTTGTACATATCATTACAAACTTGAAATAAATTATTTTTACCTAAAATGTCATATGTATCCGTTTTTGATACTTCCAACGCAATTTCTTTTTTAATATAAATATATTTTAAAATATAAATAATAATACAGATTACAATGACTTTATTATTAACAAAGTTTTACAAACTTAAAACAATATTAAGTCTTCTATCTGGTTTGTAACTTTCTTGATGTCTTATTGATGATTGAGTTAATTGCTAGTTTATGTAAATACAACTCACTTAAATGGGAGCTAGCTAGTTCTGCTTTCTTCTTTAAAAGTCGAGTTTTCAACGCTGAAGTTATATGATGTTTTCGTAAAAATACAACTATCCGATGTGAATCCGCTAAAATCAAACGGTTTATAATGTTCGAAGTAAACGTTCTTGGTCAAGTATCTGATGTCCCCGATTAATAAGCGTCAATCACAATTATATCTTTTGAGGTTTATAGTATATCAGCGAGAGGAAAACAAATAATACATACTGTCTCTCGGCGCGTCGCGCTAATTATATTTATAGATGTGAGGATAGTTCAAGAAATTTCAGCCTGCACAACAATATAAACGATACACTTGTGTTTACGTATATTGTTTTTTACACTCGAGAATCTTCTACAACTTTAGTAAACAGGCGGATACTTTACAATATAGATTTTAATAGTATAAGTAATTTACATTTCTAAATATAAATTTAGCTTAAATGAACATCGATATTAAAATAAATATATGACAGTAACTCCGTCACAACTATTACAACGCCTTTGTGATTTCAACAATATAGTTATATCTCGATTTTTAAATAATTACTATTCTTTTCTGTAAATCAGCTGAAAACGTATGTAAGTAAGTTATCTTCATCTTCCTTAACATATGCTTAACTTTATTTGTTTCAGGCAGAAGGTTACATGTTGCTGCTCTTTGTTCAAGGATAAATTTTTTTAATATCTGTCATTAATGGTTTGTCTCAAGAAATTTGTAACAATAAAACCTTAAGGTGAAAATTTCTGTGCTGATGAAACATATCTTTTAGGCCAATAAATGTAGTAAAACCCCACATTAAAACTTATACTGATTTTAATTATGCCTTACTTAATAGGTTTTCCAGGAGGTCAACTAACTGTAAGTTAACGAACTTCTAATACTAAAATCTGTAGTTTCTCTCCGAAGAGAGCTCAGAAAATCCATTTTATAACTTATAGCTAAAACCAATTTTTTTCTTAGTCATTCCAATACGGTTTTTACTGAGAACGGTGTATAACACTAAACCTCCTTTTGATGTTGTTGTTTTATATTTCTTTCCAATGGCATTTATGCACACTAGTAAAGCGCATTAAATCAGATTTTCACAGTAAACAAAGACTAAATTGGGATGCTCTGTATATTGGTGTTTACAAAGTATCAAGCCTTGCAGTGTAAGTACCACATCAGGAACAATTGGATTCTTTTTACGTTAACTGGCTTGATGAGATATCCCAGTAAAACTGACAGAATTTTAGTAACATTATTTCTAACACAGTATCATTTTCCATTGAGAAAATAAGTTAATACTTTAAGTTCACTTTTTGAACACCACTGTCGTTGAAACCTTTCATTCAGTGTCAGAATGTGTCTGCAAAATATCTTCTAATAAATCTCTTTTAATGTAAAGAATGTGTGCGTTCGAAATAAAACGAGCTTTTGGTCTCAAGATTAAATAAATACAATAAATAAATCCATTTCCGAAACTCTCTCTTTCCTGACTACACATCAAGATCATAAGCTATGCCAATCTAGATTCAAGCTTAGCACAATATAAGACAAGCCAAATTGGTCAGTGTAGCTACAAAGCCAATTCCCATGATAAATAGACTAAAGTAGCACAATCAATTTTACTTAAAATGCTATTGTAGATACATTTATAATATAGGCCTCTTTCACAACAGTGCGTCAACTAGTAGACGCAAAAACACCACTATATTACCCATATAGTCAATCTTGAATAACAAAATGAAACTATATAGTATTAATCATACGATCAGTCTATCACAAACCACAATATTAACTATATGATTAGTCTGCCACAAGAAACTATTAATCATAGTAGTAGAAATATTCTCCCTATGGAGAAGTATAGCTGTTAGCCCCTGATGAACGCTTTTAGGCCTGTGGTTTTTTCTGGAACTGTCTGACAGTTCTACAACATTGTACTCATACTTCACATTGAATAATGTTCATCATCCATGAGAAAAAGAATTTGATTGAAATTTTAGTTAAAAATGATATTTCTTCACAAAGTTGATTTTATTGAAGTATTTCTTTGTAGACGCAGTTATCAATGAAAGTATTTTGCTTTTCTTTTGCAATACTCATGAGGTTTTTCTCTATAGAAATCAAACCATTTAGTTTCTTCCTTTTGGTAACTTTATTAGCTAACTCTCAAACATACAATTTTTTGTGGAAATTTGAAGTGTCTTATTTATTACTCAGCTATAAAAATACTGCATAATTATAAATATATTGCTCAGTGATCGGTGCAGTAGTTTCCAAAATCCGGGTTTTGGATGTATACTTCGCAAACTACATTATAATAAGATAGTCTGTCCAACACAAACCACAGAATGAACCATATAATCAATTTACCATGCCATAATATTAGCGAATAGCTCAGTCTTCAACATGAAAATACTTATCTTGTAATCTATCTACTACAAACCAAAACATTAACCGTGTAGTGGTTAATATCAAAGAATTATTAGCCATAATCATAGCAGGTGCTGGAGAACTTTAACATAAGGTTTGTGTTTTTTTCATATAGCCAAGCCACATCGGACTATCTGCTGAGTTCACCGAGAGGAATCGAACCCCTTATTTTAGCATTGTAAATACGTAGACTTGACATAAATGGAAAGTAACCTATGTGAAGGTGCGACATACAGTATAATCAGCATAAATTTTTCGAGAGAGATGTGTTTTATAAGAAAAAAATATGTCAATATTTGACAAAATGCCTAGTCTTTCTGAAGAAATCAAGCAAACTGCCAGCTATTGGCATTTAAGTCGTATTTTGTAAGCATAATAATTGCTTTTATAAAGTATAAATAAACTGGTTGTTGTTATTAAGCCCAAAACTACACAAAGAGCTATCTGTGCTTTGCCTATTAGGGGTATCAAAACCAAGTTTCTGGGAGTAAAAGTCCACAAACATACCGCTGTGCCACGGGGAAAATTTATCTATTTCGCATACACACTTTTTAATTTGTTTGTAGATTATTTAAATAAGGGATAAAATAATAAAAATGTGACAACAGAGAGAAACGGTACAATGTTTTTCATAGCTGTAATGTCATTGGGTAGTTAACAGTTCTGAGATGCTCTCTGAACAACCCAGGTCGTATTCTTCAGATGGCATCACTTTCCTGTTAGTCAATGTGGATTTTTAGATTTATGTGGACATGTTAAAATTATGTAACATGTGCTAGTGTATAAATTCTGTGTGAATAATTCCTCAATAATGCTTTTCCTGTGAAATGAATTTAAAATGTCAAAACGTGTTAAAGTGAGAATGGATCAAAGCACTAGAAACCATAAAGTGAATTACTTGCACTGATCCAAAAATACCTCTAGCCACGGTAAAGTTAATAGCAAATTCACTGTTTTGAAGAATTTACTACTATGTTTTTATTTTACTGTCAATTTTGTTTTAGTTAAATATATATTTAGAAAGGCATGTAACTTGTACTGTTAAATGTGTATTGCCAAATTCCCGCTATTTACTAAATTTGTGGAAAACCCTCGACTGTAAGAATCAACAATATATGTGGGCACGAAAGCACTAGCGTATATTCAATTTTGTTGAACAAGCTAAAATTTCTGGAAATTCGCCTAACGCTTATAAAACGTAAAAAAAAACAAAACGCGAAGTGCCGAGAGACAGTAAATACTGTTGCTTTACTATAAATCTCGAAAGCTATAATTGTGATTAACGCTTATCAATCGGAAACTTCAGATATATTGTTTATAATTTCAAATATTACCAAATGTTTAATTTCAGCGGATTAACATTGTACATCAGTATTTTTAAGAAGACATTATATAACTATATTAGTGAAAAACTTAAGTATGATCAGCGAAGAGCTAGCAAGCACTCGTTAAATGAATTGTACCATTGATAGAATAATAAGGAAGTTTCGAATCAGATAGAAGACTCAATATTGCTTGTAAGTTTGTAAAAATTGTGTATATAAATCAGTATTTGTTATAGCTGTTTGTAGAAGCCATTATTGTAAATTGTATTATATATATGTAAAAACAGCTGATCAAAACGTTGTTCGCTCCTCTACATAAAAATTTTTCTCAACCCAAACCAGCTGTTTTCACATGTATATTTTTCTCTACAAGTGGGTTTTCTCGGCATCACTATAAATCGTATTATAGTCTGAATACTAAAATATATTTATTTTAAGAAAGAAAACTGTGCGTATGAATCATGTTGGCAAATATTATAAATTTGATAAATTTTGACATTTAATTAACTTCTAAGTCTAAATTACAATTTAACTCAGTATTATATACGAAATGGTAATACTTAAAATAATAAATTGGAGGGTCGTCTGGCATAAATTATAATACGTAACATAATAAATAAGGAGGACTCATGTTCGAGATCTGAGTGAGAGAGAAAATTTGATCTAAATTTAAATTCAAATTATATTTATCAGTGCGAAAAAGATTTGATCATGTTTTGTTATCAAAATATTCTTGAATCGCTCTCCATCATACAACTAGGAAGCTATAACAAAACTGAATTGCTCGAAATTGCCAATTTTTAGAACTAGAGATTAAGAAAGCAATGAGACAAAACAAACTAAAAAGCGTACTATTTAAATACTAGTCGATGAAATTTGTTGTCTGAGGAACATTAAGGTAATACTTTACTGTCCCCACCAACCAATCATGGTAGAGTGATAAAGATAAGTTAAAGATCAAACTAAAACTCAAACAAACCTATCTCATACGAGCTCATACTGAAGACAAAAAAGAACTAACTCGAAGAAAGACCAACTCGTATCAATATGTTGAAGTACCGTCACTTAACTGATAAAGTACAGGAGCTTATACCTCTATCTTTCTTTAAAATATTATATCTATTATGATAAGGTCAAAGCAACTGTTTAAAAATGCATACGAGTTACAAGAGGCTTTTCACCAAACGTTTCAAGAATTTTGGAAACAAGATAAACTTATATGGAATTCGCACACAAAACAAAGAGGTTTATTTTGATCGATGATGTAATTCTATGCATATTTGCGACAGTTTCGACGAACTAAGACAGTTATGTCTAATTGAAAAATTTAAACAGCTTGCAAGTAACGATCTCAAAACTCACTTCGATGAAAAATAATTGCAACTCTACAGGAAGGAGTTTCTCTTTCAGATGATTACACTTTAACAGATAAAACCACTTTTCATAAAAAACTCTGCCATCTCAACAAAAACTTGTACCTGTTCAATCCACTAAATTTGATAATTATTCTAAAAAATCCAGCTCCTTTAGTTTTAAATATTCTAACAACCATGGTAAAACGTCACCAAAGCCATCTGTCATTTATGTTGCTTTTATGTCCACATACGAATGTAGTTTCATAGATCACCCGACTTTGTTGATTTGGCCACAGGGACAAATTTAGACCATTCATATCTTTTGGTACTGTGTCTTTGACAAATGACACTGTTATACCCACATGTATTCGACGTGATACTGAGGCGACTCAATCATTATTATTATAAGTTACATTGCCTTTAAATTCGAGTTTTGCCTCTGGTGAGTCTGTTATTGTTCAGGGTATTGATTGCTGTTTCGTTAATGTTCCTCTTCCTAACATTTATTTAGCATTAAACTTAGTTGTGGTTGGAATAAGACCTATTCTGCCAGTTTATGGTGTATTATCATTATTGTTGTTGGGAAATTAATTAACTAGAAGAAAAGTTGTTGCTAAACCCCTGATTCATCTAATAATGATGTTGTTGTTGAGGAGGAGAATCCTGATGCTTTCCCTCGTGTGCTGCGACTTTATCTCAGGCTAAGAAATTAAGCCAAAACAAATGATAGACATGTATTCAGAAAATATATATTATATATTTCTATCAAACATTTCGTGAATTAGACAGGCGTCTTGTGAATAATTTTCATATTGACAATTCCTTTGTGAGTGACAATGATGAACGTAAGGTATCTAGTTCACCTGCTGAAGTTCCGTTTGCTAGAAGTAAACTGATCCATGAGCAAGAAAAATATCCGAAGATTTCTTCACTATTTCTATATGCATTCCTAAAAGATAAAGTGGTGGAATTTTCAAACGGTTATTTTTAAAACATGATGGAAATGGAGACCACCAGATGTGTTAGCTTTAAATGACTGGGCTGCAGCTTATTATATTGTTATTACTTAAATTACTTTTTATGAAATATTGAAAGTTGTCCAATAACGCCTCATGTGAGGTCATTTAGGTGTTAACAGGACATGTGACAAAATTATTAGATATTTCTCATGACCAAAAATTACGAAGATGTTAGAATTTATGTTGATGATATTGTGATTTACATTGACACCTGGGAAGAACATTTATGCGTATTACGTGATGTTTTTGAGAGGCTTAAGGAATCTAATCTCATTGTAAAAGGTGACTTTTTTAAAGCCAATGTTGTTTATTGACGTCATGTATTAGGCTACAGCAAATTCTCTAATTCAAACTAATGTTGAGTCTGTTGTGAATTATCCAACTCCTACCAACAAGAAAAGTTTCATGAGGTTTTGTAAAAATTTTGCTGACATCACTGTACTATTAATAAATCGGTTGAATAAAAACCAAACGTTAAATTAGTCTGAATCATGTCAGTTTGCTTTTGAAAAGGTCAGATTTATATTCTGCTCTCATCCTGTATTGATGACACCTGACTTCCTTAAGCTTTTCGAACAAGTTATTGATGGCAGTGCTTTTGGAGCTATATTGTGACAATCAAACGATAAAGGTATTCAACACTATGTTGTTATTTTTCTAAAAGAAATAATTGTCACTAAAACAATAATTCCACTGTGGGAAAGGAAACATTGGCATTAGTGTTGGTTTTTAGAATATTTCAGTGTTTATGTATGTGCATCACAACAACCTATTGTCATTGACACTTATTACAACCCATTGACGTTTTGCAACAAAATAAAAAGCAAAAACAGAAGGTTGTTAAATTGGAGTTTAACATTACAAGAGTATGATTTGAAAATAATCCATGTCAAAGGGGTTGATAACATCTGTGCTAATGCACTTTCAGTTGCAATTTAATTTCATGACATAAGGTTATTTGTGTTGATTGTGCTTTATATTAACATTTTATTGAAGTTGTATAATTTGTTTGATGATGTATAATATTTAATCTATTGTTGTCGATGTATGTATATCTCAGTTAAAAATTGTTTAAACCAATTTTTAATTCACTAAGGAGAGAAGTGTGACGGACTTACTATTATATATTTTAAATATCGAAGTTTATTTTACTTACCTATAAATTTAGAAATGCATTTAACTCATACTGTCAAACAAGTATTATGACATTACCGCCCATTCACTAAATGTCGAAAAATGTAAGAATCAGCACAATACGTGTTTACTATATGTGTTAGATCAGCTAAAAATTTTAGAAATTTGCAAATAGCTTATAAAACTAAATAAACTCGAGGCTTCAAGAGAAATCTAAATTGCTGGTTTGCTAAGGTTGGTATACACTATACCTCAGAAGCTATAACTGTGATTGATGATTATTAATCGAGAAACTACAGATAACTGACCAGAAACGTTTATAGATTTCGCACATTACCAATTGTTTAATTTCAGAAGATTAATATCGGATATTAGTATTTTTAAGAAAACATTGTATAAATTCAGCAGTGAAAAACTCGCATGTAATCAGTGAAAATCGAACTAGCTCCCTGTTAAGTAAATTTTATCGATATTTAAAAAAAAAATTAATTTTCTCATCGTGAAGCTTCAACAGAATATCAAGGACGTTCCGAATCCAACAGAAGACTTAATATTGTTGTAAGTTTGTAAAACATTTCTATATATATAACTCATTATTTGTAATAACTGTTTCTAAAAACCATTATTACAAATTGTATTATTGTATGTATATTATAATATATTGTTTTAAGAAAGAAAATTTCGTTGGAAAATACCATAAATTTGATAACATATAGATATTTATTTAATTTTTATGCCTAAATTACAGTTTAAATCAGTTTTAGGCTGTTTGAAATCGTATCATGTAACGTAATAAATTGTAGGCTCATTCAAGATAAATTATAATACAAGCAAGATAGTTTAAAATACAAATTCAGGATAATAACTTGCAATCTTAAAGTAATGAAAAACAAAATACCAAATCATAAAAAGAAAAAGTGACATCTTTTTATGCGTGAAAAATATGGTGACCTGATGAACAAGTTTTTTAAATTTTTTGTTTGTTTTGAATATCGTGCAAAGAAGCTACACGAGAACTAGCTGTCCCTAATTTAGCAGTGTAAGAGTAGAGGAAACTCTTGAACTACTTTTTACCAACGAATAGTAGGACTGGGCGTTATAATCTTTGATCAGCCCACCACACGTATGGAAACTCAATCCGTGATGATGAGAAAACCCACTTGTAGAGAAAAGTGTATATTTTAAAACGGCTGGTATGGATAGAGAAGGCACTAATAGAAGAGCGAACAACGTTTTGACCTTCTTCGGTCATCGTCAGGTTCACAAAGAAAGAAAAGGTTACTGACCGGTAGCTGACCACATGTTTGAAAGCGGTTGTGTAAGTGAGTGTAGGAATGTAGAAGGCGTGCTTAGATGTTGGATATATTTATTAATATAGGTATAAAGGTGTTTCTTTGTAAGCCTTTCTTTCTTTGTGAATCTGACGATGACTGAAGAAGGTCGAAACGTTTTTCTCTCCTCTATTAGTGTTTCCTCTATCCATACACCGCTTTTAAATATATAGTATGGAAACCAAGGTTTTAGCAGTGAGAGTCCGCAGACATATTGCTGTACCACTGGGGAACTTTGAATTTGGCTAAAGTTTAGATTATTGTCTACACTTACTACTGTAGTTACTAAATTTAAAAGGGCCCGGCATGGCCAGGTGGTTAGGGCCTTCAACTCGTAATATGAAGGTCACGGGTTGGAATCCCCGTTACACCAAACATGCTCGCCCTTTCAGATTACGAGTTGAACGCCCTAACCACCTGGCCATACGGAGCCTTTTTAAATTTAATAACTACAGTAGTTTTAATTGCATTTATAACTTATCTTTGTCCCTCAACTCTGATAAGCTGGTGGAGACACTAGAGTTTTTTCCCCAATGCTTCCTCAGACAACAAATCATTTTTGACTATTATTTCAACGATATGCTTAGTTCACTTTTTCTTATTGAATTTTAACCTTTAATTTTAAAATTTTAGTAATTTCGAGCAATTCACTTTTGTTATATTTTTCTAATTGTTCGAGAGAAAGTGATTCAAAAAATCTTAATCATGATCAAATCTTGTTTGTACGGATAAAAATATATTGAATTACAATTTGAATTTGTTTCGAATTTTGTATCTGATTAAGATATCTGACACGAGCCTCTAATTTATTATGTCAGGTATTATATTTTGTCTCAGACGACGAGTCTCCGATTTATTATGTTATGTACGTTAAGTATTATGATTTCAAACAGCCAGAATTTTTTTTTAATTTAGAAGTTTATCAAATACCGATATGTATCAACTTTATAATATTTGCTAAAGGATTGATACACACGATTTTCTTTTAACACACAAATATAATTTAATATATAAACAACAATACAATATATAATCACGGTTATTACAAGTAATGATCTATATACAAACGATTTACAAACTTATGAAGAATATTTAGTCTTCTATCTCGTCTGGAATTAAATATTTTATCGATAGTCCAGGTCTACAACGAGCAAATTAATTTTGGGTTAATATTGTTACACTTCGCTTGAGACCACACAGAACTTTGGCACACCTTCATCATTCCTATCCATAATTACTGTAGGTGACTAAATACTACTCCTAGGGATGATGACAGAACACTATTCTAAATAAACGTGTATGTACTTGATGAAATGTTATTTCTCTAAAAATAAAAGTCCCAACTTCTCCCACAAGTATCATTTATTTACTAACAACCTTTATCACTTTGTAAACACAAAATTGTCTGCACAGTCTACATTTAATCATTTTGTAAGCCATATATTTGACCTAAGATGCAGTGTGAATTAAGCTTTATTAGAGTCAAGAACAATTACTTTTACTTCATTCATTGCGTTTATGAGCAAATGTGTGAGAGAGTAAATGATGTATTTTATGTGATGGTTGCTATTTTCTAAAAGATAAGAGTAAAGTACTAGACTACATTTATAAGATATCAGGGAACAACACTTAATAGTTTAAAAGTATTGAGGTTTCCTGTTCAACATGAACTCATTTAATTCACGATTTTCTCTGTCACGTGATTGTTTTCCTACATATCTATGACCCACCTGTTACATTAGTTGAGATATGTGACTAAACGGGACTTGAGGGCCTATAGCCACCACAAACTTTCTCTTAAACCCGCTAGCTACCCCAACCAACATGCTGTTGATTTTCACATCAGAATGGTGAATTGGCAATCGGTTTCTTTCATGACAATTATTAAATTTTACGCAAGACATATATGGAAATCGAGAAAATTTGCTGTGATGTTTATATAATGTTACATTATTGTTTTATGTGTTTAAAATCTTTCTCTTGCTAAATCATTTATCAACGATTATCTCTGCAGATACCTATAAAGGCTATAAGGTCCCAGGGTTGTTTGCCAAAGAGATATAGTATGATGCAACATGGTAAATTTTCTGTGCTATTATGTATCTATATAAGCTGTATTAGGACTTATTATAGATTATAACATAATGTTGCAGGGTCAACTTAGCATGTGAGCTTACAAACACATTTATCAATGTCATAGGATCTAGACTTACGCTATGCTGCATGGCACTGCCTGCCAGCAATCATTCAATTTGTAAGGGAAGATGAAGACCGCAAGGTTATTATCAATTGAAATATAAGTGGCATTGTAGTGCGAGGAGTTACGATCTCCCTTAATTATTCTCACATAAGATGTTAAGGATATAAATTTAATGTATTCTTAACTAAATTTGCTTAAAAGACTCAAATAATATGATATTATCTAAGCTGGCAATCTTACTTGAAAAATGAGGATAATTTTACAATATTCTACAGAAGGGGAGGATGTTTTATCATAATTTTCTCATGAGTATTACAGTCTTATAAATATCCTCAGTTCTATGCAGCCCCTCCAGTGACGCAGCTGTATACCTGCTAACTTAAAATGATTTAAGCCGGGTGTAGGTATCCTCGGTGCCCAAATAGCCCATTATGTAGCTTTTTTTGCTTAACTTCAAACAACAACAAATTTTATGATTTTTCATACGTTCTGTTCAATCCATCGTTATGGGTAGTTCAAAGTGCCCATACCACGCTCTTTTAGAAAGTTACATTCAAATGTTAATTAAAGTACCTTATTATCACTGTATACAAACTAAACTTGGCATCGAAACGCAATTAATAAATCAATTTTAAATAATATATCTTTTAAGTTCTTAATTTTATAAGGAAATATATAAATAAATCATCAGTCTCTTATAGTATGGAAAATATGACATTGTTCTTTATATCTTTCCAATCTCTAATTTATTTAACATTCTTCTTTCTTCTCCGAAGAATGAAATTTCACACAAATTACTCAATGTAATATAGATACCACTCAAGCAAAATTAATTTTTAAAGCCTTCAATCTTCTTTGTTTACGCAATCATAAACTTTAAAATAATGTAAAAATGTTACGACCATTTGTCACATTAACAAATTATCAATAATTATCTCTGACATTTTATACACTACATCATTTATAACAAATAGAAAGGCAAAGTTCCAATCTGTCGAATGACGTATTAAATTACGTTGTTTTCTTTAGCAAATATTGTAAGCTTCATCTTCAAGTTAAAAGTTTATGTTCCTGTGTTCTGATTACATAGCCAAAGGAATTACTTTAAGCTCCTTTGTCTTAGTTAGAAATCCAGCTAAAAATGATAGTTATAAGACATTGCTTACTTTGTGCATGTTATGTTTCTGTGTTCTTATGTGCATTATTTAGTGTAATAGTTCCATTGATGTAAAAAGTAGACAGGTTTCAGTTGTGACTTACAGCAAAAATAAGAAGTCAAAGGTAAGTATCATGTTTCTTGTTTTTGGTATACGTTTATTATTCATTGTCATAAAAGTAACTACAATGTAAAAGTTGAAATATTATTTGGTTAGATAAGATTAGCTAATAAATAATAATAATGATGATAAACATTCTTCACCAGGTATGCTCGAGAGCAGCTCGTGTGTTACATCATTCAATGTTGTAACGTGAGCTAAACGTTTGCCAAATGGTTTGCTATTTCTCCAGTTGAATTATTAGTTTGACCGTATTCATAATGTAATAAAACAATAAAATAAGTAGAAACAAATGTAAAATGTTGCAACCTGCAGTCATTCTAGTAATTTATATTTATTTCGTATTTGTTATTGTGGTGCTTACAAGATCAGTTAAATGGCCTGAATCTGTATAGATCTAGGGTAACAGTTACAAAAGGAGACTTTATTTTTTAGAAAACGCTTGATATTTGTTTTGGAGTTTTACAGGTTATGCAAATGAAATTTAATTTTTTTCAGATGAATAAAATTATTTTTAACCTTAACAAAAATCGTTTTGCACTCGAAATAGTCAACATTCTTACTCCATATATTTATGAACAGCTTTTAGTAACATTACTTTATTTAAAAACTCTTTGTACAAAATGCTTCTAATGTTTACCAAAAGCTTGCCGAATTTTGTGAAGATACATAAAAAATATTAAAAGTTATATTATAAAACTCTAATGGCTATTGTGTGGTGATTAAGTTGCTCACATCAACCAAACCTGTATAGAAAAAGTTAAGAATGTTTCAGAGTTCTCAGCCTCTTAGAAAGGCTTATGCCTTATATTATATTCTGTGTAATTCGTAGGACATATTATGTTTTGATCATCTTCAATGCAGATTTGAGGTCAAAAGAATGATAGTAAGATAACAGCAGCCAGATAGATATATTTAGCGTTTGTTGGTTATCGTAATTAGCTTGTAGGCAAGTAAAATATGATTGCTTCTTAATTCCTCGAGAAAACTTGTCACATTTTAACATTAATTACCAATGACCGGTTGCCGTCACATTAATTTCCGTTAACATTGGAATTTAGAACGATAACAAACATAAGGAAGTTATTGCATTATGTTATGACAAACGAGATTAACAGCGCATCAATATTTTAAATGATAACAAGCTGACAAAGCCAAAAGTGTTACAGCATTTTATAGTGAAAAAAGACCCCATGGACCTGAAGACCCTGATTAAAGAAATATCCACCACGTAGAGTTGGAATTTAAGCGAAGTTGTTTAATCATACTTTGCATAGACAATATTCTTTTTAGAGTACTCAGTTGCAGTGATTGCAATGTTTTGTTTTGCTCGCCATTATTTTTTACACAAGGAGTGTAAGGATGAGCCAAGACGACCTTTATTTGAGGTTGTAGGAACCAGAAGAAAGAAGTGTGTCTCTGAAAGCCACGATACATATGTACCACACAAATATGCCATGTAAGCTTGGTGTGAATTCAAGATTATTGAAAATAAATAACTGGTCCAAGATATAAAATGAGTATTACTCATGGACACAGCACGATTTTTAGTTTGCCACTCCACATTGTATTCTGTTTTCAGACGCTACGATGAGAATAATACATGTTAAAGATAGAAGAATTATTATGGAGCTAAACTGAATTTTGAGCTGCCTGAGTTTAGAAAGGAAACTGAAAACAAATTTCACAGACCCCAAGCCAACACGAAATTATAACTGTTAATAAGAGGAGTAGGGGAGGTGACTAGTAACAGCACTACTTCTAATCGATCGTAGCTTCAACTATAGCTAAAATTTAACGGCATGCTTCACAGACTGCAACAACTCAAAACATAGATCTTCTGATTTACAGTCAAATCACATATCATTAGGCCACACTTGATCGATTGATCTGATTTTTTATAACACAGTATTCCTCCCGATGTAAATTTACATTTTTTCCCGATAAAGTTGTTTCTTTCAATCATTGTCAGCTTGACTACCTGAAGTTTAATTGCAAAACAATATTAAGGGTGAATATATTATGGTAAAAATACATATTCTCGACTGTACTCTTCAACTCACGTAAAAGCAGGCCACATATTCATTATACAGTTCTGTTTGTTTTGTGCAATAGGCTTTTTGAGTAATTCTCTTCTGAACTAATGATTATTGTGTTTTTATTTGTGAAATAAATTAAATTTAACAGCACCAGACTTGAACTCTTACCTACAGACACAAATGAAAGATCATTAAAACGAGAATTATAAATTTGTTCGTATGTTTGAAGATAAGCACAATGCAACACAATAGGCTATTTGTATTCTGCCCACCACGGGTATCGAATCTCGGATACCAGCGTTCTAAGTTCTTATGCATTCCATTGTGTCCCTGGAGGACTTATACGTTAAAAAGAGCGATAGAGGTAACTTAAAGATACACTTTAAAAGTTTTGTTGATTTTACGATTTTTTGGAAAATAAATTGTTAGAAAGACAAATTTCATAACATATCAGAAAACGAAACTCTAAAATAAGCAAACATTTTGATATATTCACGAAGAAAAACTAGATGATTTTCATGACTCAAAACTTTCATTACTTTGCTTTTATTTGCATTTTAATTTGTTTGATTGTTTGTTTGAAGTTAACAACAAAGCTACACAGTAGGCTATCCGTGATCTGCTCACCATGGGTATTAAAACCCGGTTTCTAGCGCTGTACATCCGGAGACAAATTATATCACTGGGAGACTAATTTACCATCAATTTCTAAAATAAACGAGATTATAAATAATACATTTTATGCGTCTTTCCAAAACAGAATTAACGTTTTTAGACATAGTTGCGTTACCCAATCCAATGTATATTGGGTGCCTAATTTGCTAACAACGAGTCGAGGTTGGAACGTTAATTTGTAAATGTGTGTGTTTTCTGATAGCAAATTTATATTGAGCTATCTGCTGCATTCACCTAGGAGAAATCGAGTCCATAATTTTAGGGTTGTAAATCCATGTACTTATCGCTATTTCACCGAGGGACCATTAATTTGTAACAACGGCTTTGCCTTATGATATGTCTACTGTCACAAATTATGATATTTCAATTGTTCTGGTTTGTTTGGTTTTTAATAAAAACGTTTGTTTAAAATAGTATTTAGCCTAATGCTATGTTATCAATTTAACTATTTCTGAGTTTTGTAGGTTATCTCTGCGTATTATCGTAAGAGAGCGGGCAGTCTTTTTTTTTTCTTGTGCGTGATTAAGATATTATTAGAGTAGAGTACAAACAATTGAAACTCTTAGTTGAAATAAATGAACCTAGTTTCTAATAGTTCATAAAACTCGTATTTACAGATTCATCGCAAATATCTTTTGTTTCATGTTTACCAAGTCATTTTAACTCATAAGAATAACAAAATACTGTAAACGTTTTTATTATACACACTGAAACCCTCTCTTTTCTTTAAGCAAGTAACTTCGAACATATAAATAGTAACACCAATTGTAAAACACCCAACACAAACTTTTTACAAATATTCAGAGATGCATTTTACAAGTAAAGCTTACAACATTCAACAGAACTTTTTTAACTACCTCAGCAGCATAACTTGATCTTATAATGCCAAAAATCAGGTTTGAGTTCTATAATATCTATGAGCATGATGTAGATATCCCATTGTTTAATTTTTCGATTAAACAGAATTAGAAATAATATTGTTCAATTTAGCTGCAGTCAGATATTTGTATATAGAAACAAAAATTCACAGCAGACGACAAAACTTCGTAAACACATTTCAAAGTTAGTCACTCATATGAATGAATGAAAACAATGCGCTAAATGTTTACACTAAAGTTTAATTGTAAACATAATATTGAAATGCCAGTGCGCTCAATTCATACTTATTAAGTGTTAGATACCTTACCAAGGTAAATTTTTGACATAAACATCTAAAACTAAAACTTAACGTGTATTAATTTTCAACATACTTTAAGAAAATAAAACTGATATATACATCGTAAAGCACTAATTGAATGGATATACATAAAAAAAGCAAATAAATAAAAGGCAGTGACGCTTTCGAGTTCCCCGCTAGTACAGCGGAATGTCTCCGGATTTACAACGCTAAAATCAGGGGCTCGATTCCCCTCAGTGGGCTACGCAGATAGACCTTTGTGGCTTTGTTATACGAAAAACCCAACCCACCTGACGCTTTTGTTAGTCAAAATATATACATATCGAAAAAACAGCACCACTATAGACTATCTCAACAAAATAGTACCTCATATAAAGGCGAAATAAAATGTAATGCGTATTTGATCGTTTCAGAATTGTCTTATTAGCATAATGACATTGGGTAGGAATATGAGTTTTATAAGTTCAGAGTTACTAATTGAGTAATTATCAGAAGTAATGAAACGACGCATACAAGATTTAAACATACTAATTTTTAATGTTTCATCTGGCATAAAATTTGTTTAATACTTTCGTTGGTATCTCAATACGCATTTAAATTGATTTTTTTATATTCTAGTGATTACACGGACGGAATAATTTCCTTATGTATATTCCTGATAACGACCTACGGGAGTCTTAACTTAAATACTTGGTTATAAAGATGCCGAGCAACGCCCTCAAGCGTTAATCCAGGTGCTATCACATTCCTTATCTCGTTTGGGAAAATGACTTTATAAAAAACTTCAAAGTATATCACTATAAATTTTACCATAAACGTTTATAACTATGTAATATTTTATATATAATGTACTAGTCTTAGAAGAAAACATTTTTTTCCAAAGAAAAAGTTTACTTCAATTTAGCATAATCTGTTCGTTATACCTAAAATAACAACAGCAAAACAATTACAGCTTTGTTTTTCATAAATTTCAATTAACAGTTATTTTACCAACATTTGTGGAGACCGTTGAGTGATAAACTTGTATCAGAAGCAGGTATTACCCGTAAACGCATAAGTTACAAAGCAATGGTGAATTCGTATATACATATTTATTGCATTATTTTCTATAAGGCTCATACGATATTCTTTTTTCATTACGTGATCTTTAAATTATGTGCAAATACTAAAGAAACTACACACTATTGTTAAAACTAGTAAGCTCTGAAAATTAATTTATAATATCTCAGAAAAATACTATTATATGTTTGAAAGTTTATTTACTAGATCATTGTCACATGTAGTCAGTAATGTAAACTAATTGTCCTTACACGTTACAATAAGCTATGTATCCAATACACTTTCTCGAACAAATATATTCAAATTATGTTTCTATTCCCATCATTTAATCATCTTGATGTAACATTTTCAAAAAACGTATTTGGTGGTACCATGGGTTACCACTTGCTGAAACTATGGTTACCGATAACTGTACGTTCATATTCTGCTTTTCTCAACATATTTGAAGCACAATACAGTGAAGAAAATAGTTTTACAGACAATATTTAGCTTCCAAATGTAGAGGATATATTCAATGACCAAACCACAACCATTTCTATTAGTACAGTAGAAACAATTTTTATGCACAATGAACGTACTGCTTTAAGTCTAGTTTATCATTGTTAAATTAGGGACACTTAACTTAAATTGCACAAAATTCAAAACAAACCAAATACTTCATTTTATTGAAAGCGTGCATGTGTTGCCTGTATATTTACGCATTTTAAAATAAAACATTAAAATGTCTATAATTAAGGGTTATAGTAATAAGCCTCTTCTAAGACTTGTGTCGAAAAGCATAATCTCACGTCTTAGTTGCCAAATATATGTTCATACGTTCCAAAATATCTGAAAAAGTAGTTAGATAGCCTAGCATGGTTAAATGCATTAAAAAAACTAGCAAAATATCTAAAACAGAGAACAGTAATCAATGTCGACATTAACGAGCAACTTTGGTGGTATTTTCTATTTTTCATATAAAAACTTGTAAGTCAGATAGAGGAATATAATACTGAAAATAATCTCTACAGAACTTCTTTTATGATATTCTTAGGCTTAAAAAATAAAAGCGATATGATATAAAGTGCTTGAAGCAGAACAACAAAATCAATGTACTTAATAAACCAAGAGATACAACAGAAGACCATTTCTGACATCACAATCAGTGAAATACAGACATCTCTAGACAAAAATAAAATTGACACAAAAAAGTACTCAGTAGTAAGGACAATGAAAGATGCACTAAAAGCATAGCTACCATTATACATTATGGTGTACATAAATCTGAAGAAAGAAGTGAAATTGGTATAATGTATCATTCTCTAGACATACATCTATTATCATAACTTCACATGGACAAAGTTGTCAACAAATACTGTGAAAAATAAAAAAAATATCCAATATTATTTCTGTCTAAGTACCTGAACAATGGAAGAAACCATATAAAATTCCATTGCTAATGTTAGTTATTTTAAACAATAAATGATGTAACGTGGCTTAAGTGAATAGAATATTATTGACTACAAACAATTATATTAAGATTCAAGTGCGATTTTACCCAACTTTTATATCATAATACCATAATAGAAACAAGTTATGCAATTTTCCTTCTTTTCTTTGCGTAAAATAACGAAAAGGAATTTAACTATTTAAATCAAATAGCCAGTAATATGGTTAAAACAATTCCTGAATACTAAATATATATGTACATTGATCAATCGCGAAAACTCATTTCAAGGATATAAAATCCTTAAAGTTTATGTTCAATTAACGGCAAGTATGTCACCATTTCAATCAAAGAATTAAAGAAACTTCGTTTATAGTTAGAAAAGATGCAAATACATTGACAAAGGTTAGTAATACATATAACACTGGCTATAAAAATATAAGCGCAGTCAATGCTTGTTACCGTTCAAGTCGTTTAATGTTATCATAGATTCCTTTTCTATAACAAAATGTAAAGTTTTGTACTCATGCACTCTCTGGAAACTCTGTTCACATCGTTTTTTTTTTTCATTTTTTTTAACTGAGGTTCTCAGTAAATGTTATGACTGTAGTGAAACAACAAAAGAAAAAGGAACACACGACTCTAAAGAGCATGGCATGTTGGTCAGAGTTGAATTTGATTTTACAGCTTAAGAAAAAAATATTATTGTTTTCTTAATTAAATTTCAGTACACAAAGTATACAGAACTTTAATGTTAAGTGTTTAGGAATATTAAGTCGTAGTACATTCACTGTACAGGGTCACACAGTTAGGCTTAGAAAGATAGAGAGGCAACATATCGCACTAACGCTGTCAGGGAAGGAAACAAATAAATACTGGTGTACTTTGTGCAAACTTAGTCATAAAGAATCTGGTGTAAGTCCACCGTAAATTCTCTGTCTATTTAGTGCAAAATTCGAGTAGAAACACTACAAAACATTTATTCACTACCAACTATTGGTCTACTGATCTACATAATTTATATATGGCTTTTAATGTTTAGTGTTTGGTGATATTAAGTCATAATACAACAGTGTGGTATAAAATTTATAAAGCTTTTAATTTTTAATATGTGAAAAAAATCGTATAAAACAATCCGTAATGACGAGAAAACCCACTTGTAGAGAAAATTATATATTTAAACTATGAGTAGAGAAAGCACGATGGCTGAAGAAGGTCGATACGTTGTTCGCTCCTCTACCAGTGTTTTCTCTATCCATACCAGCTGTTTTTAAATATATAGTCATATAAAACAGTGTAGGACTTGCAGAACTTAATGTTTAAAGACACTAAGTTATTTGGACTCCCTATATGCATAAATATTATAAATTCATTCATTCACCATTAGATTCCATCAAGGAACATAAGGCCGCAAACGCTTGCGGAGGATTCTTCAACAGGTATTTAAGTGAGTAGGTTGTTAGCCCACTGCACCGAGCCGTCCCTAATTTAGTAGTGTAAGACTAGAGGGAAGGCAGCTAGTCATCACCACCCACCGCCAACTCTTGGGCTACTCTTTTACCAACGAATAGTGGGATTGACCGTCACATTATAACGCCCCCACGGCTGGGAGGGCGAGCATGTTTAGCGCGACGCGGGCGCGAACCCGCGACCCTCGGATTACGAGTCGCACGCCTTACGCGCTTGGCCATGCCGGGCCGTAAATATTATAAATACAACTTTTAATTTTCTTATTTGGAAAATTGATGTTTTCAGTTTCAAAATTTTATATGCATTTCAATTAACACTTTATGCTTAGGCTAAATGTATTATTACTGCGTGTGTTTTCTTATGGCAAAGCCACATCGAGCTATGTGCTGAGTCCACCAAGGGGAATTGAACCAGTGATGTTAGTGTTGTAAATACGTAAATTGAACACATCAGTTGTATCATTCAATGAGCTATGTTAACCAATGAAATTGTTTACAGAGCACTAAACATTATTATAAAACCAACAACGCCAATCAAATTAATATTCACTTACAACAAAATAATATCTAAAGTAAGAATCCATTGAAAGTCTTTTTTCCCATCAGGGATATTTGCGGGGATCATGAAAAAAGTTTATAATGAGATTTTAACTTGACATTGTATCAAAAGTATTGTTTACAATGCTTATATCTTTAGTTTATAGAGTTTTATCTTTTTCATACTGCTTGATTTTTAAATCTGTGAATGGCATTACTGAGTATAAACAGCCACAGTTGACACAGCAAAAATAGCCCATTGTGTAACTTTGTGTCTACCAAGAAACAAACAATATGGAGAATACAGGGAAACTTCATTATCACAATCCAAATCGTGCTTGAAGGAAGTTACAATATTTGCTTATTTCAAAACAGCACCAAATATGTGTGCTTTCTATCATTCAAATTTAAAGAGGCCAAGAAGGGGTTCTTCTATTTCCCAAGTGTATCGACATCAGAAGTTAAGAGGACACTTTGTTGGCAGAAGCATTACTATGAAAGGAGTGACATAATATGAATACATCGTCGAAACCAGAAGGTGCACTGGTAGGAGAAGGGGTGACATAAGATGATTACGTCGTCCTCACGAAATGGAGCATTGCTAGTAGGCGTGACAAAGAGGGTATGTCATAATCTCCAAAGAGCATGTTGCATGCATCTCAGTTTTATCATTTCTGATTATAGGGTCATTATGTTTCTTATTTTTATTGGGTAGAGTAATCTGTTTGGCATCTCAAACAATTGGATGAACGACAGTTCTTTATATCAGACACATTACTAAGAGAGGGTTAGCATCGTACAACTACATCATCAACATCAGAGGACGCATTGCTAAAGCATTCAAAATTTTATTTAACTACTATTTTATGAATTTATATCAATAAGTTTGGTATCAAACTGTAGGTTATAATTCATGTGTTAATACTGTATGTTTTTATTTCTTAGATTGAAAGTAAATATTTAAAAAAAGCACTTACACGTCGATTTTTGAAGGGTTCCCTTATATATGACATGTGAAAAATCAATCAAACGCTAATAATGCTCCTCTAGTGGTTTTTTCAGTCATTTTCAAGTATTTTCGTTACCTTATTCTTTCGATACAAAACGTCCAGTTGACAGGTTGGGTCTTTAACTGATCAAAATTTCATTTTTTTTAGACCAAAACATTGCTCAGTTACTAAGCTTGATATCGAATAGCGGAATTCTATTACATCGATACAGTAATTTACGATTTGTTGGTTGTTTCAAATGTATATATTAAACCTAAAAAAAATTATGTCATTTCACGTCTTCCACGTGTGAAATTTTATCAGGCTTAGAACTTATAACAAGCAGCAGACGAGTACACAGATCGTAACTGCAAGAAATAATTAATTACTTAACTCTTCATTTATTGTTCTATGTTTTAAGCAAAATAAGTTTTAAAATTTGCTTGTTAATAGTAATAATCAATTTACATATATAAAGTATTATAACTGAAATATGACTGTATTTTACAAATTACTAGTTCACTAAAAAACAGCCAAGACAGGTCACGAGGGCTATCTGCGCTAGTCGTCCCTAATTTAGCAATGTAAGACTAGAGTGAAGGCAGCTAGTTATCACCATCCACCGCCAACTCTTGAGCTACTCTTTTACCAACGTATAATGAGATCCATAGTATCATCATAACCTCCCACAGCTGAAAGGGCGAGCATAATTTGGTGTGATTGAGATTCGAACCCGCGACCCTCAGATTACGAGTTGATCACCCTAATCACCAGGCCATGCTGGGCCTTGTTCCAATCGTGTGCATCACATATGTATCATGTTAGATCATGATGAAGGCATCTAAATGAATTTTATGACTTTTGTGACTTAAGTTGATAAAGATATTATACAGGCTGTATTTCAAAAAAAGAGCTAATAAAGTACACTTACATAGTTTTGTAAGTAACTGATTTGAATCTTTGTAGTACAGTTGATGAAGATGATTTTATTCAAGGATTATCGCCCCCGCTAGTACAGCGGTATGTCTCCGGATTTACAACGCTAAAATCAGGGGTTCGATTCCCTTCGATGGGCTGAGGAGATAGCCCCTTGTGGCTTTGCTATACGAAAAAAAAACCCACACCCACTCAAGAATTATCACATTTTCTCTGTTAATCTCTCACATTAGATTAGTTCGTTTTTTTTCTTAGAAAACTTGAATTATAAATCACATTAATATTACTTGTACGTTATTTCGTAAGTTTGAATAAAACAAAACATCCAGAACCAGATATACAAAATATAACGAATCTTCTATCAGTCATTGATGATAAAAGATAATATTCCATCCACTCATCCTCTTGAATCACGGTCTGCATATGAGTGAAAGAACATAAGCCCAGCTCAAACTTTGTACACTGACAGGACATTTCATTCGGTAGGAAAGACATTATTGCTGGTTGAAAAAAATATTTGAGATTAATGTTTTTTTTTTGTTTCTCAGTTTTATCATTTCTGATTATGGACCATTCTGTTTCTTATTTTTACTGGGTAGAATAATCTGTTTGACATCTCGAACCATTAGGTCGACGACAGTTCTTTATATCAGTCTTAACAGTCTGAAAGCTTTGTTTAGAAATAAGCCTCTAATGAAGATTTGTTACTGTTAAGTGACCATATCTTCATCCGGACATTTAACTTGAATAATTCATAATAGTTGTACATGCACATCGTAAACAACACTAGATTCCACAATATCCGAGTAAATATAAAGTCAATAAATTCTGCCATGCTGGTTAACAGTGTATGGAGCTTTAGTAGGCTCAAATGCTTAATGTCAAATCTAAAGTAGAACTGATAATGCAAAATCAAATATAATATAGAAGCGCCATCATTCAGGTTCACACCTATTTTTCAGGGGAATTGTTTGTTTGTTTGTTTTGGAATTTCGCACTCGAGGACTATCTGTGACTATCACATCATTCAGGTTCACACCTATTTTTCAGGGGAATTGTTTGTTTGTTTGTTTTGGAATTTCGCACTCGAGGACTATCTGTGACTATCAAATATAATATAGAAGCGCCATCATTCAGGTTCACACCTATTTTTCAGGGGAATTGTTTGTTTGTTTGTTTTGGAATTTCGCACTCGAGGAATATCTGTGCTAGCCGTCCCTAATTTAGAGGGAAGGCAGCTAGTCATCACCACCCACCGCCAACTCTTAGGCTACTCTTTTACCAACGAATAGTGGGATTGACCGTCACATTATACACCCCCACGGCTGAGAGGGGGAGCATATTTAGCGCCACGCGGGCGCGAACCCGCGACCCTCCGATTACGAGTCGCACGCCTTACGCGCTTGGCCATATGTTTCAAGGGATTGAATCGTTGATAACTACAAGTTTATAGTATGATCATACCAACTGATTTAAGATTCTAATTAAATTTCCTCTTTTTAATAATATGGTCTGATATAAATGATATTGTAGCAGAATGAAAGCTAGCAGACTAAGAGACCTATCCTGTACCATTAGACATGTTACGCCAGTTATGTCGATACTGTAGTATGGCCAAAGCCACTTTCTGCAAATCATCAAAGTTCATACTTCTCAGAAGATGAGTGACATAATGTGTCAGAGTATTGTTGAAAATAACAGTTTAAAGAACTATTATTAGACAATGTCACTGCTGTTTACCCATGCCCAATAATGTGTGAAAGAGTTACATTTATAGTTTTATGATGGCCGACAATTCAGATCCACTTGACAGATCCAGCTCGTACATTTTTTTTAAGATATCCTTTCCATTTTACAAAATACTGTTTGTCTTACCCATTCCTCATTCGTGGAATATTCCTTCCACAGCATATACATCGTTGGATAACTTGATAACATACTGTAAATCTGATTCGTTCTATTTAAGTTTTCTCCGATATTATCTTGCAATCAATGCAGTGGTAAGTTTCTTCTAGTCTCAAGTAAGTCATAAAGATTTTGTTTACTCATCCAGACATATAATCTTTCTTAAATTGATGCTTGACTTTTTTAATACACATATAAGTGATCACTTTGAACTAAACTTTTACTTTTGTGGGTGATTTGTAGAGCATTGTCCACACTAACAACTGATTAGTAATCATCATCGTTTTGTCTCATTTTAATACAATCGGCTATAGATATTGACTAGATTCTTCAATATGGTGATTTACTTGGATGCTCCGTGATGAGTAAAACAGCACCAAATTCTAGTTTTAACTGTGATTAAATCTTTCTACAATATGTACTGTAGTTTCATTATCTGAATTTCTTATTCCTTGAAATAACATTGAAACTAACGATAAGTAAATTTTGTTTCACTATCAATTTGAAAGTTACACGGTTTTCCACCCTGTTTAAAATTTTTTTTTAAAACCTTGGTTTTCTTTGTACGGAATAACCCATACATACTAATAAAATCCATCTATAGATGTAAGTAAATGCTTAAAATTATATTGATAGTGAGTTAAGTCAGAGAAATCCCCCCATCACACCAAACATGCTTGCCCTTTTAGCCGTGGGGCGTTATAATGTGATGATCAGTATCACTATTCGTTAGTGAAAAGAGTAGCCCAAGAGTTGATGCTGGTGGTGGCGACTAGCTGCCTACACTCTAGTCTTACACTGCTAAACTAGGGACAGCTTGCGCAAAATTCAAAAAACAAACAAACAAACATGGATATTAAAATAAATATATAATAGTAAATCCGTTACATGTAGTTATAACAATACAGAATATTCAATATGTTTAAAGAGTTGTGAGAATACGTGTAACAAGCAATATTGACCCTACTGTTGTAACAAAAAAAGAAAAAACAGTGTAACGATATTCAAATGGAGTTAAAACTACTTTTGATGACTGTGTTTGTGTTTGTTTTTCTTATAGCAAAGCCACATAGGGCTATCTGCTCAGCCCACCGAGGAGAATCGAACCCCTGATTTTATTTGATGACAGCAGCTGACAATCTGGGGAGACGATAAACCGCTAATATTTTATTAAGTAAACCCAAACTACATTGTATTCTCATATGGTTCGAATTTTGCGTAAAGTTACTCAAGGGCTATCTGCGCTAGCTGTCCCTAATTTAGTAGTGTAAGACTAGAGAGAACATTACCACCCAATGCCAACTTTTGGGCTACTCTTTCACTAACGAATACTGGGATTGACCGTCACTTTATAACGCCTCCACGGTTGAAAGGGCGAGCATGTTTCCTGTGACGGGAATTCGAACCCGCGACACTCGGATTACTAGTCGAGTGCTTTAACCCACCTGGCCATGCCGGGTTGTATTCTCACAGCGATGGGACACGTTTACATTCTCCACGTAGAAGTTTTAATTAAGAAAGTGCTTTTACAGAGATGCCAACCATTACGATTTGAGCGTAATCAAAACGATTTTGGTGTGTACATTACGACTATATGCTCATACAGACAAATATTACGACTTGTTGCAACTCCCAAATTATAATATATTATATAGGTCTATACAATAAAGTGATAAATTGTTCCCCCAGGGCTTGAAAGGGGTGAAAAAAAATTTCTAGTGAGATACATATAAATTTTGATAATAAATAAAAGACATAGCCCAAATGGCTATTTGCGATAATCATGTTTGTGCTTGAAATAATAAAAAAAATATTTGTATCTTCGACGTCTACCAATAGTTTGATTGCGGTGCTTCTTCATACAGAGTACGTGGGGGAATCCATAGTTACGTCATCAGTGCTTGTCAGCCAATCAGCGCTCGCGTGGATGGGTATTTCTCGTTTTCTAAGCGGCATAAAAACACCAATGCGATTGTTCATAAGTGGAAAAAAAGAGGTCTTGTTCACCAAATTGTCTTGTTTCTGGCAAATCTAAAAGGAATAAAACTGTGAATCAAAAATTTAGGAAAGAGTATAGTGCAAAATATCCGGTCATTGCATCAAAAGTCAGTGACAGTCATGCGTTTTGTACAATTTGTCACATCGATTTTTCTGTGGCTCATGGCGGGATAAACGATTGTTCTAGACATACAAAATCGGCATCTCACCAACAAAAGGCTGAGGCGAAGACAAAATCGATGCAGATAACGACATTTATGAGTAAGAATTCAGAATATGAAACCATCAATGCAGAAATGATGTTCACGCAATTCGTCATTGCTCATAATTTACCCCTAGCTTTAGCCGATTATGTAGGACATCTATTCAGAAAAATGTTCCCAGACTCTGATATAGCGAAAACATATGGCCGTGCTAGAACCAAAACTACAGCCATTATACAAATGTTGGGTTGTAAAGATGACAAATTGATTTCAAGCACACTTAGTAACAGTGTTTACACTTCAGCCACAGATGGATCCACAGACATGGATAACTCAAAACTGTATCCAGTGGTTGTGCGATATCTTGACCCTTTGCTTGTAAAAATTGTTTGTTCTCTTTTGACAATGGTGAAATGGAAAGAAGCTTCAACGGGAGAAAATATTTTCAAGCTTTTGGACCACGAACTGACAAAGAGGAAAATTCCTTGGGAAAACTGTCTTATTTCTTCTTCAGACATTGCCTTAGTTACAAGCGACAGTCAAGAGACAATCAATGAAAATGAGAAGAAAACGAAAGCTAGCAAGGAAGTAACCAAGAAAAGTTATGCGCAGAGCAAGTTAGATAAGTTAACAGTTTTCTTGGACAACAAAATGAACTTGTTATTTTGTCTTTTTCTTCAGTCTGCAATTCCTCTATTTGAGGAAACCAATTTGATATTGCAAAGAGAAGAACCTTGCATACACATTATGCATAGAACTCTGATTACACAAGTTAAAAATATACTTGTCAGATACATCAAGCCAGATTATCTTAAAGGCAACATCACTGAGCTTGACTACAAGAATGAATCCTTACACAAATCTGATGAGGCAGTTTCTATTGACAATGCTGCCGAAAAATACATTGTTAAATAAAAGGACCTGGACCTAATCAGCTTCTCCGCCAGTGTCAAGAAATACTATATTGCAGCTACAAATTACATGATGAAACATTTCCCTCTAAATGATGAATTTCTGATTCACGCAGAGGTTGCTGATTCAAAACTGAAAGTCAGCAAAGATTTCTGTTCTCTACGCTTCTTCACAGATAGGTATCCTGTTCTTGTCAATACACATGAAAGAATGGTGCAACGCTTTCATGAGTTAGGTATTTTACGTGTTATCAGCATTCAAATAGCGTATTTACTAAACAACTGACAAGATTAAACTGAGTGTTAAACTTGAGCAAACACTTTTTCCTTACTTAATACATTGCATGTCGATTATTTATTTTTTATTTAGGTTACACGAAGACAATATGCGCTCACTTTAAAAATACACTTCTTTGTTCTTCATCACCTGCTGGTACGTAATGATGAAAGGTTATTTATCTAAGATAATTTACTAATTCATAAGAAGTGTTTATCTTAAACATACAAGAGAGATAAGAATAACTTGTTCCAAGTCTCGAGATATATTTATTTCAAACTCATGTACATTGAAAAACAGCCAATTCAAATTAAAATGATTATGACAAGCATGTCAATCGTTGACACGATAATATTAACCATTAACATTCTAATATTATATTGTAATACTGTACAGAATATTTGGGGTAAGTAACTTTTGCATTGCACTGTATGTATTAGGACTTTACTTACTAATTACCTCGTAACTGTAAATTGTACATTTAAGTATTACTTTACATTTAAGTAAGTACCTTGCTCTGATAGTAAGTTAATATTTTCTATATTTGGGAAAAAAAGTATAAATATGGTAATGAGAATGGCTAATTAAATATATTGTTCTTTCTTTCATACTCATAAAGATTACACTGTAGTTAAGTAGCTTTGCTCCTGGCAATAATTTTGGATGTAAACCAATAATAAATTAATGAACTAAATCCCTATACTATATTAACAATGCAAAATAATCTCTATAATTAAAATATATTAAGAATAAGTCAAAACTCAGAAATACAAATGCATTAAACATTCTAACTAAAACTGTTAATGGAAGTAATACTAAAAATTAATAGTGAAAAGCTAGTTATTTGATTCGTGTGTTGTGTATAGGTTTAATCCACATTGAAGAACTTACCACTATGAACAAAACTCTGCACAGTCATCTGTAACGATGTATTATGACCAACAAAACTGCATTAAGAATCTCCGAAATTGCAATTTTAGTATATCTGATCCTTAAAATAAATTTTCACGATACAGTTTACTGGTTAGCTATAGGTTTTTATGATTCTGACGTGCTGGGTACTGAATGAACAATTTGAAAAGGAGGCTTTCTGCTGTAAACAAACCCTTTGAGATGTTGCCATTACTGACTTGCGTTAGTAATTTGAAATGTCTTAGTTTCGCACACAGAAAAGCGAATGATACTGTTTAAAACATCTAAGAATCACAGTGTCATAGATCAAAATATGGTATAAGTTCTATGCAAGTTTACATATCCATGATTTTCATATAAATGATCATTTAATGTGTGGCGTTTTCTACCTAAACCTTAAACGCGTTCATTACCGTTTATTTTCGTAGTTACAGCAACTTTATATTTACTCACTCCCTAGTTAAATGGGATAATAAAGAGAAAACAGGTTTATTTATTTTAACATGTTGATAGATTTGATAATGTTTATATTTCTAATGTGATAAATGTAATTTCTAGATTAGAGTTAACTGTACTGTTTACTATGAATGTGTGCTAGTTAAATATCATGACATGATGGATAATACATTCATCCAAAGGATGTTTAAATAATGCAACAAGTTGTCAAGATATCTGTGTATGCCTTATAAGTGTTACATTGTTTGCATTGTATTAATTGAAACAAGGCAATACCAGTACTCTCTTAAACTTCTGAAAGAAAAAAAATGTTCTCTCAGGTAACCGAGACGTCGTTGTTTATCGTTTCTCTTCTGTTAACCAAAAGAAGCTAATTTTCTTTTAAAAAATTTCTCTCCTAACTTTTACCGACATTTTCTTTCTTAAGAAACGAATTTTGGGAAAGTGATAAAAAATAAAAATGAGTTTGTTTAGCCAACCACTTTCCTGACTATTACAAAGAACAACACAACAATAATCCATAGATTTCGTAGCTGGTATTTAGCTAAAAGGTATTCTCGATAAATTTGCAGCTCTTAAGTCACAAACTTAGTTGTAGATCAACAAATGAAAAGAAAAATGCACATCTGTTGGTTGTATACTTCGCCATTCAACTACAATAGGATATTTCACCCAAGTTTTTAAAGTCTCGCTCATTCTCGGTAGTTTGTGTCAAAACGAGAACCGAGTTCAGATACGTGCATTTTGTTCAGAAAAAATATATGTTTGTTTGTTTGAAGTTAAACACAAAACTACGCAATAAGCTGTCTCTATGCTCCAACCACCATGGTATCTAAACCTGGATTTTAGAATAGTAAGTCCGCAGATTTATCACTGCACCACTGAGGGGTGTTCAAAAAGTAATATTTTCACTCTATTAATATTGAGACCATCTTTATTAACATCAGAAAAATATGGATGTTGTTTTTGTGTGTCTGTGTGATAGCCTGTAAAAATTTTTAAATTCGTAACTGATAGCCAAAAGATTCATTTTACTTAAAAACTGAATGCATTTAATATATGGTTTTCTTGATGACGAGAAACCCACTTGAAATACAAATGTATCTCAAAAAGGCTGGTATGTGTATTAACACTTTTATTGATAAACAGAAAACAACGTTTCGACGTTCCTAAGTCATCTTCAGGTTAACAAAGAGGGAGTTTGAATGTGACCGTTGCCAGGCATATGTCTAAGGGTCGAGAGTATAAACGGGTACGGGATAGTAGGGGGCGTTGTAGTGGGATGTTAGGTACTAATTAGTATAGGTATAAAGGTACTACTTTATATTGGTTTAATTGTGGTTTTAGTTGCTTGTGTAAGTAGGTCTTCTTTGATTTTGCATTTGTTTATATTTATTTCTCTGCATAGTATCTAGGTGTTTTCTATAGTTATGTTGTGTTGTTTTTTTATTTGCAGTGTTCAGAAACGTTAGAGATCAAAGCCTACAATCAGAATGATTTATCTTCTAAGTTTTAGAAACAAGCATTATTTAACAGAATCAAAATCTACATTATCAGAATTTAGACTATGCTCAGTTAAGATTAAAGCCCTAAAAAATGTTAATCGTCACAGAACATCAAGATTTTGGTAACAATGTGAACACGGACCAGTATTATTCGACGATTCGAAAATTGTACGATTTAAGCATATTAATGTAAGGTATTCACCGCCTTCTCAAAATAATCATATAATAATATTTATATTCATTTTAAAAATAAAAAAAAAACATTTAACGAAGGCTTAAGTTTGTTATGTATAAAAATTCATGAATAAATATGATCTAAAGTACCTCCTATAATAATTCTTTATATTTGTTGGGAAGGCATGTTGACTGAATTGTACAAAGGTGGTATCAATGAAAACTGTGTAGATCGCAAGAATTCTTAAAAAATTTAGCAACGTGAGACAACGGTAAATTTATGAGTAAAATTTAAAAAACAACTATTTTTTACTTATAGAAAATAATAAATTTATGAGAATTACTTCAATATCTTACACATTTTGCTATGAAAGACTAAATTTTATTTCATCAAAAAATGTTTAGTTTAAAGATTACTAAAACCAGAAGTTTCTATTGATTTGGCCTTAAATCTTTATTTTCTCTTTGTATTCAATAGTCTAACGTTACACGTCTGTCATTCTAGATTGAAAATGAAGCTCTTAACGCAATAATAAAAAAAGATAATTGCATCGTATCACATGATTGAATGTTGTTCCAAAACATGTGAGAAGAAAACTTGGATAAATGATAAAAAATAAATTGACGTGTCTAAATGAAAACTTCATCTAGTTTCTTTTGTGCGACGTTTCGAGCAGACATCCTTCGATAGCCAGTAAAGACCGTGTTACTGTTGGGTTCCGATCTGCACTAATGATGCAATATAAACTAACATTTTTGTTCCACAGCTTTTTATACAAATGTTAACAGAGGGAAATAGTTTCAACAAGAAATGAATGCATCACCAGTAGACAATTAAGTAAAATTACTTATCAAAGTAATGGAGTTAAATAAACATACAATACTATTTTTTGGATCCACACCAGCATACATTACATATAAGAACCCAAGAACAATGATATAGTTATGTATAAACCTAAACTAATACCTATCTGTAGTGGCTAAAATTATAACGCTATACTTCATGCTATATAATATAATTCAAAAATTACAAAAACGCGCGGAAAAATTTCACAAATCAATATGTATTTTAAAATGTAAAGTTTGTTGCTTTTTTTGTTTGAAATTAAGCACAAAACTACACGGTAGTCAATCCGCCCACCTCAGGAATCAAAATCAGGTTTCTGTTGTTTTTTGAATAAACTACAAAGCTGCACAATGGGCTATCTGTGCTCTGCCCACCACGGGTATCGAAACCCGATTTTTAGCGTTGGAAGTCCGCAGACATACCGCTGAGCCACAGGGAGACAAAATATAAAGTATCACCTCCAAACATAAAATATTCATTGTTCTTGATAAGGCATAAAGACTTACAATGACCAAGAAGTCTCATTTTTCTTCTGTGATTTTAAATACTTATACTCCATATTAAAGGCTTGTTCATCAACGTTTACTGGAAAAAATGGAAATGCCCTGACCAGTTTTAGTACACGAATGCAACTAAAGAACAATGGGATAAGGGAATTTTCATCCTTATAATTAGCATTATGTTATTCATTCACATAACCAGTTAAACATATAACTGGTGGAAGCCAAACACGTAGTTTCAGGTCTATATCTCTTATATTAAAAATGTAATAACCTCAATACTAATGTGTTTTAACACGTATAATTGTAATGTATTTATGTATAATGTTTTTATCGGTTTTATTATGTTTATATAACATTTTAAAATTAAACTCCAGTTCTTTATTTAAAGTTCTAATATAATTTTTAGTACAAATTAAAATAAAGTTGTAAGAATTTCATTTATAGGCTAGAGTGAGAATATATTTATTGTTAAAAACAAAAGTGAAATTCCATAAAAAAGTACAGGTACTGCGCTGAGTGAAATGGACCTATTTTTGAAAAAAGAATACACTTTACATGGAAACATGAAATAACGACAAAGCAGCAACCGGTAGAATTGCTCCCCTGGTTAAAAATGTAATTAATCAGAAACTTATTTCTTTGTTCATTATTGTTAAAAGTAAATTTAATCAAGTATTTTATCAATTTACGGATTACGTCTTCATCTGTGTTTACACATTTGTTTTAAAGAATAATTTCTTTTAACTTTTTTTTTATTCAATTTACATAAAACACTTTTTGAGAGACTTAGTAATTAGTTGTTTACTATATTTTTAATTGAATGTAGAACATTTCGATGACTTATTAATAATGTTATTAATAACTCATTAATACTTACAAAACATCATTAGTTACGTTACTTACAAAGTTAAGATTATCGATAAGAATAAAGCGAATAAACGTAAGAAGATGAATTAAATTGATACGTTAAATAAAATATAATTATAATGAAATATTCTACTGTCAATAACCATATACTAAGAATACCTAATAATTAAATATGCAGTTTTGCAGATAATACTCTTAGTGTACAACGAATTAAAGAGATAGAGAATACATTCAAAGTTAATTATCAAAGAATAACTTTTCATGATAAAAAGCAGAAGTTGATGTTAATTTAGGAATGTGTGACATGCAATAAACATAACCATCTTGTGTTTATGTAGGTGGTCACGTGAATAGTAGTTGCATAAATTATTCTAGATAGCAGTATACCAGAACCACTGATGTACAGGTGTGACCTTTTTAAAATATATATACTAGATTAAAGTACTAAAACAGTGAATGACGAATTAGAATTGATGCATAAAAAACACAAGTATACTATTTATAAGTTCGCACAAGACAAGAAAAGTAATACAACAGTTATATTTTGACAGGACTCTTTTACAGGTAGCAACACCAGCAAAATTCTTAGAGATTAAATGTTACTCGAAACTAAACTGGATACACCATAGTAATAAAATAAAAATCAGAATTTAATAAAGAGCGAGTTGCCTTAAAAGCCTGACTGGTAGCAAACAAGGATCTTTACCAGGAACCATATTAAAAACCTACAGAACATACATAACACCAGTTGTAGAATATGCCTGTATAGCATAGATCAATGTATTAAAAATAAATCAACAAACTACAGCAAACACAAAACTATGTTATAACGAAAGCATACAGGGTCTCACTATGAATAAATTCTGAATTTCTGCGCAACTACTCAAATATGCGAACTCTGTTATGGATAACTTATGGATAATTCGCTTTCAAATTATAAGAAAAAAACATTAATTCAAATGAACTTATGACAAACTATACAGTTATAAAATACATAATGAACCAAGCCTTAAGTCCTTCACCCTTCTAAACACCATAATTAATAGAGATATGGATAATGTCTCACTGAACAATATCATACCAGGTTTTGTAAAAAAAATGTACAATGTCTAACCCAAATATTTATTATATAGCCTACTTTATTATTTATTTTAATACTTTTTGAATACATTTTGAGAGTACATTAGTATGTAATTTTAGGTTTATTTATTTCAAAGTGAGATCTTAATTATGTCAGGAAAATGACTTCAAAAGAATGTTTGTTTCCAACTGAGAATCTAATCAGGTGGGTAATTTGGTAATTATAGATTGTATTTTTTAAAATGAAAAATTACCCATTATTGCAAAACATTCGGCACTTTGTTGCATAAAATTGGAGTCTTATTGGAAAGAAATGGTTTTGTTTCAGTAAAACAATTGTAAACACATTTTCAGTCGAATATAAGAGACTAAAAAAGTGTAAAAAAATACAAAAGACATACGAAAAAAAATTTTTTTGAATGTAAACCAAAAATATGAAAATTCTATTAATCTAAAGAAAACTTAGAGCATTTGCTCACAATTGAAACATTGTTCAAAAAACTTCTTAAATGTTTATAAATATTAGAAGAATTTTGGTGGTCGACTTTATTTGATACCTTATTCAAGTCTTATAGATATAAGTTTTCACGAAGTATGCATATTATATTTTATCAAAGTAACGCCAAATGTTTGCAAAACTATGTACTTATTAATAGGAATGCAGCATCAAAAATTTATTTTAAAGCAAGAACCAGTAATCATGAAGGTGAGACATTTTCATGAATCCTAAATTCTGTAAAATAATTTTGTAAGCCAAACAGCGCTAGGCTACCTAAATCGTAAACACAAACAAACAAACAAAGGGTTTTGTATGTAAAAATAGGATTATATGTGTATGTATCTCCTAAGTGGAACTGTGTTGTGAAGAGGGACTACAAGTGCGATCACACAGAATTAAAGCTAGTAAAACTGTACGAATTAAAATTACCCCATGAGTTGTACATTGCAGGAAAAGAGTATGTTCATTAAAACTGTGGACGATAGACAAAATTTAACGTACTATGAATAAAGCAACCACAAGGTAACAGGGATTATTACCTAGAATTCAGTTGTATTGAAAGCAAAATAATAATTCCAGAGCGGGAGGTAGAGGTCTAGGTTGATCCTGCTCCTCTCTGATCTAAAATATCAACCAAATTCAACTAACGATGAAGAGAATAAACAAGTAACTGACTCTAAGAGGAGAAATTTTAAAATGTGATTTTTTCTTATGATCTAAGTTATGCTAAGTTATATTCTGTACCATTTAAGTTGTTGAGAAAAAATATCAAGTAAATGTCATTTAATTTTTGTTTATTATTTTTATTCAATTTTGCTGATTTCCAAAATGTCTGTCCTCCAAAATTAAAAAAAAAAGCCGTTTCTAAAGAACAGCTATTTCTCTAACGCTTATGTCCATCAAAAGTGTACTACGTGGTCGGAAAGATGTCTGTAAAGATCACGTGCTTTTATTTATGTTTTAGCGCAAAGCTTCGCAATGGGATTTTTATAAACTGTGAGGAATCAAACCTTGGAGTTTAGTGTCATAAGTTTACAGATTTGCCAAGAGAAGACCCAGTTTTATTCCAACAAAATTAATAATCGAACAGCAACCTCTATATCAAGTGCTCAAATTAATTACAAAAAAAAAAGATGTTTTCACTAACAACAAGGAATATTTTAATGGACTGTTTAATGGTTTTACACTTTTAAATTAGCGATAACTAGCGTAGATAGTACTCGTGTAGCTTTGCACGAAATACCAAAAACAAACATCCATATTACACCAACTTAGACAGCTGCATGTGGCTCGTGTAGCGTCCTTTATATTGAATCTGTAGATAAAGTATAACCAATAAAATAATAAAACCTGCTGTTCTTTAAGCAAACAAAGTAAAATAAAGTATTATTGGAATATAATTTGAATATACACGTTCATCGTAATAGATGAAGTAAGTAAGAGTATGAATATACATTTTTTTTTACTTTTGAATTTGGCGCAAAGCTACATGAGGGCTATCTGCGCTAGCCGTCCCTAATGTTGCAGTGTAAAACTAGAGGGAAGGCAGCTCGTCATCACCATCCATTGTTAACTGTTGGGCTACTTTTTAAACAGCGAATAGTTGGGTTGATCGTCACATTATAACGCTCCCACGACTGAAAGGGCGAGCATATTTGGTGCGACGGAGATCCGAACCCGCGACCCTCGGATTACGAGTCGAACGCCCTAATCCACCTGGCTATCATGCTGCTTTGTGATAAAACAAACAAACATCTAGCATGTTCTTAATCTTCTCCGTTTTCTCTAACCTTATGCGTTTATATCTGAATATTTATTTTTATTAACATTAGGTTTGCTTCGAAAATACAAGACCTATTTCAAAGAGCAATAGACACTGAATCGATTTCAAACAAAAAATGAATTTCATTGAAGCAGATAGATGAATATTATCCGGGATTTATTTAAAATTAGTTAAGCTATCCGTGAATCGTGGCCGTAGAACTTAATGATATTGTAAGGAAATGTTGCAAATGTAAACCTTTACTAAAATATTTTTTACTCCAAGAACATTTTACGTATTTGTGTTCATTAAGCAATAATGTACCTATTAAGCATTTTAAAATTGTAAATTTAGCTTAATGAAAGAGAAGCAGTAAATTTTATTCTTCAGGATAAAGTTTTATAAAATGTGATGCAGATTTTAAAAATAAAATTACATTTTAAAGACACCATTTACTTCATGTCGACTTCAAAGTCCTAAGACAAAAGTAGAAATAAGTTTATGGGTGTGTTTTTAATTTATTATGTAGATAATTTAAACCAAGGGTCAAGAAACAATATTACTTACAAACTACTCTTCATATATACTTATCAAAATATCTACCAATAATCACTGTTCTTTGTAATGTATATTTTATCTAGATACACATTTTACTTTTCTTTATAATAACTTGTTTGTTTGTTTTTAATTCCTCGCAAAGCTGAAACAGGGCTATATACACTAGCCATTCCTAATTTAGCAGTGTACGACTAGAGGGAAGGCAGCTTGTCATCACCTCCCCCTACCAACTCTTGAGCTATTCTATAACTAATAAATACTGGATTTGACTGTCATATTTTAACGCTCATGCGGCTGAAAGGGCAAGCATGTTTGATATGACGGGAATTCAAACCAGCGAGCCTCAGACTACGAGTCGAGCGCCTTAACCCACCTGGCCATGCCGGGCCAGTTTTAACAAATTGAAGAGTTACGACTGTACTCTACATGGGATCACCAGGCAATATGAAGGGGGGGGGGGAGAAATAGAGGTGATGATGATATAGTTCTATGAAGTGAAATCACAATCGTAATGAAATCATCATACATGGACAGGCATGGCCAGGTGGGTTAAGGCGTTCGACCTGTAATCTGAGGTTCGCGGGTTCGAATTCCCGTCGCACCAAACATGCTCGCCTTTTCAGCCGTGGAGGTGTTATAATGTACCGTCAGTCCCACTATTCTTTGGTAAAAGAGTTGCCCAAGAGTCGGTAGTGGGTGGTGATAACTAGCTGCCATCCCTCTAGTCTTACACTGCTAAATTAGGGACGGCTAGCACAGATAGCGCTGGTGTAGCTTTGCGCGAAATTCAAAAAACAAACAAACTAACATCATACATGTCTCGACAAGTTATCAATAGCTAAAGATAATACAGTCACTTTATGTACAAAACACTAATTCACTAATTCTGTATATAATCATACATTTCCATACCTTTTATATGTAAATCACTTATCATCATGAAAAGAACACTTATTTAACATGCAAACCTACGTAAATCTTAATATGTCATTGGTTTATACTCATCCATATAATTATGTTCTTCACAAAATATTGTATCTTACGATAAATGACAAGAAAATAAACAACCAATTTTAATTTAATATACTGATTATAGTTTTAATTTCCATACTTACGTTATTTTTGAATCAGTATTTTGAAAATGAAGCAAAAATTTCTTATTTAAATGAGGCAGTTATTGTAACCAATAATTTACTTTACATAATTTTTTACCTAGAAGAATACCATTATTTAACTTTTCATCTCCAGAGCAAGTGGGCAGAGTAAAAACGGCTACAAGAAAGTGTATTGGAAGATTTTTTGCAAAACAATCTAGGCATAGTTTGTTATCCAAATTTTGATATAATATTATGCACCAGGTAAAGGGAAATTGCTATATATTCGTATTCTATTAGAAATATAAAGGTTTTTAAGAAAAAACAAATTAATTTTATATTGTCAAAGAATGGTATTAAAACAGACAAGTTGAATAAATATTCAAACACAAGCATTACTAAGTTCTAGCACTGTCGCCAGGATGAATATCCACTGCAAAAGCTCCAAAATCACAGGTAGACAAAGACTGTTGAAATATACATCCTTTCTGTCCATGAAACCGTCAAAAAAGTGTATTTTATTGATGAATAGTGCATCTACATACATTTTATAAAAGGAAAGTAGTAAATGTAGAAAATTAGGAACATCATTTAACAAATATATATAGTCTAATAACAGCAATAATAATTTTTGTGGCTAGTGATAGTTCTTTTGCTTGTAATAAAGCACCAAGCACTTCTTTGAACACAAATTTGTTCAGTTCATGCATCTTGTGCAAACATATCTGGAGAAACGATGTTCTCCAGCATCAGTGCACTTCACTCAGTCGAGATACTCTCCTTCACAGTCCACAATATGTGTAGCTCCAGCTACCTTCTCTAGTTCATTCCATTTCTTCATACGTTCTGTTTTATTTGATGGACAGTTTATGATGTCTTCAGGTATCACCTCTGCAGCTTTATTCATGAAACCTTCATTGAGGTTTTGTTTGAAAACTTTTTCCCTTTTAGCTGGTATAAATTGTTCAAGATGTGAGCATTTATTTTGGTCACTTCAATAATCCAGATTTAGATAGTTTTACTAATTTCGACTGCAACATTTATCAGATGTACTTTATTCATGTTGGAATCTTACTAAATTATCATTTTTGCTGTGTTATTATTTATTTGTGTTTTTTTTATAAAGCATACAGATAAGTCTATAGACATCCAATTCAAACACATTATTGGGTAATAGATTAAAAAGGAAATAATAAATTTCAAGCCAATATTCACGAATAATTGAAGTTTATTTTTAACTAAACGAGCACGTGTTTTGAAAACTCTTCCTCTCTTAAATAGGAAACATTAAAATATTTTTCGTCGGTGAAAATGAAAATGATTCTGACTTACCATTTCTGAACCTTAAAAATTTAAACCACTATCTTATTGTAAGTCATATTTTTAAGATTTATATTTGAAGTAAAGAAGTTTCAAACTTTCTGTTTTCAATAAAAAAAATTGATATTTTGGTAGTTTATACCAAACGTTTTAAATAACAAACTAATATTTATTGATGACTTAAAATAAAAATATATCTCAGAACGGTTGGTATGGGTATTAACGTTTCTATTGATAAGGAGAGAACAACGTTTCTACCTTTCTAGGTCACCTTCAGGTTAAGTAAGAGAGAGTTTGAATGTGACCGTTGCCCAACACATGTCTTAAAGACGAGAGTATAAACGGATACGGAATTGTAGAGGGCGATGCAAGGTGAATGTTAGGTTATTAATTAGCATAGGTATAAAGGTGTTCTTTTATATTGGTTTAATGTTGGTTTTAGTTGCTGTATAAGTAGGGCTTCTTTGATTTTGCGTTTCTTTATATTTGTTTCCCTACTTAATATCTGGGTGTTTTCTATGGCTATGTTGTGTTTATTTGATTAACAGTGTTTCAAAACGTGTGAAGGTGTTTTGTTTCGTGTTCATTGAATCTAGTTTTCATTTTTCTGCTTGTTTCTTTACCTCGTAACAGTTGTTGCATTGTCTTTCATAAATTATGTTGGTGTTGTCTTTGTCAGTGTAATTTTTACATAGTATGGACTTTAGTTTTGTACCTGGTTTTTGAATAAATGTGACGTTTTCCAAAATGTTGTGTTTTATTATCAGTTTTACCAAATGTTGATTTTTTTGCTGATGTCGGGAACATATGGTATGCAGCAATGTAAGTTTTTATGGTTTATTGTATCTTGGGATTTGTTGTTTTTGTTTTTTGTTGGTCTAGGCGTATGCGTATAATCTTTTCCACGGTTTTTTGAGGAAATTTGTTCATGTTTATGAAGTGTTGCCTTATTTTGTTGATTTCATCATTAATTTTATCGGGCGAGCATAGTTTTGTGGCTGTGTTTATTTAGTTTCTTAATATGTTGAGTTTTTTGTTGTTTGATGCGCTGAATCTCAGTATGGGTGATTTTTCTGTGGATTTCTGTTTTGAATTGTGTATCAGTTCTAGTGATTTGAGGTTAAGAAATGCAATTTGGCTATTTGTTTCGTGTTCGTAGTTAAACTTACTGTTAAGGTATATCAAGTTAACGTGATTGAAAAAAACTAAATGTGTGCTCTGTAGGTGTGAATCCAGCAATTGTATCATCAACATACCTGTACCAGTATAGTAGTGGGTGTAAGGCTAAATTAATCGCTTGAGATTCAATTTGTATGAAAAAATGTTGGTTAGAAATGGTGACATGGGATGCCCCATATTTAGGCTATTTATTTGTAGATAGTTTTGGTTATTGAACATAAAGTTAGTTTTGGTGGAAGTGAATTCTATCAGTGTTGTTATCGGTTACTGGGGGGTGTGCATCAATAGATTGGGGTCTTGGATATAAAGTTCTAAAGCTATCTTGCAGGCTTCAGTGTTTGGGGCTTCTGTGAAGAGCGATATTACATCCAAACTAGCCATTAAGACTTTATGATTTCATTGATTAAGAATATATCTAAAGTTGAAAGAGTCTTTGAAAGAGGAGCCGACTGATTTTACATATTTAGAAAATGTCCAAGCTATATATTTAGCGAGGCTGTAGTTAAAAGATTCGTTGGTCGACATTATGGGTGACATGGACAATCAGATTTGTCGTATAGTTGTGGTGTGTGTGAGTCGGTCTTTAGTAAATAAGAATAAATGTTTTCTGAGATTGTGTTGGTTTTTTCATTCAACATTGAGAAAAACTGTTTTTCTGAAGACCTTATGAACATGATTATGGAAAAATATAAAAGCACTTGTGTTTTACAGGCATAATCTACCTTTAACAAATATTCTTACACTTTAGGGATCCTTTATGTTTTAAAATAAAGAAAATTTATACTAAACGCTGTGAAACCTTCATATTCATAGATTTTGCTGAATCTTCTTCTCTAAATTTGTTAAAGTAAAATATCATATTCCAATACTATAGCGGTCGTAAGTTGTTTAAACATTTGCATGTAGCATTTGTAAACAGGGCTACATTAGTTCCATGATACGTTACCAAGTGGTTTGAAACAAACAACGTCTCTAATCGAACGATGGAAATCATTCCAGTATTTATCTACATTTCAACCTAAGTAACACCTTGCGATAAAGACTTCAGTATTTTCTGCTTAATGATACGTCTTCGTCTTTTCCGATATTTCTAAAAGTGCTTGGAAACCGTTTTTTATACACACAAATAATTAATCTAAAAACCTATTTATTACTAGTCTATATTTATTAAAGTAATTCTTAGCTATACATTAAGATGATCTTTCGATATATTTGAATGCACGTTTTTGATGTTCTATGAATAATGCTGTTCTTATACTTCTTTGTTTAATTAGTGTGTGCTTTGAACTAGAACATAATCATTAACGTAATAAGACTTCAGTTACCCGTTGTAATCTTCAAACATATATAGAAGACGTCTGACGATAATTACATGTACACTCCACTGTACTGAATTTACCATTAAGAACAAAATAATTAGGAACTTTGATCATTCAATCTATATTCAATATAAAATATAATTTACTTCCTCGAGCTTGACATAGAGCTAACGTAAATAGGAAATTTATGAAATTTTGAAATGTGAAACATATATTATAAAAATAAAACAAAATTGAGCAATAATTATTACCTACATATTCTATAAATGATGATTCCTTTATTTGCAGTTTATGCATCTTATAACTGTAAGAAGTAGGCCCTCTGTTTGCTTTATTTCCACTTGCTCATTGGTAGTCTTTTTCTTTCGCTAACAAAGAAAGGTTTCCTTTGTACACGACATAATTATTTTCCTACGCATCTCCTCCTTAATCGCGCCGTCAGTTATGGATATAAACACCAGAGTACGAAAAAAAAAAAAAGACATTCTCGGTAGAACTGCCGCAAGTTTACAGACTTATAATGCTAGAATACAGGGTTCGTTCCTCCCAGTGAACAGAGAAGATAGATCACTGTGGCTTTCCTTTAAACGAACTAGCATTAATTTCATTATTTGATTTTTTTATGAAACAAACTACCAAACTGACCCCTTGGTCCTTAAATTTTGAAGAGCAGAGAATAAAATATTTGTGAAACTTTTTTCTTAAGTATGCTTGAAAATCATATAGAAAATATTTTCAATTCATCTTTAGGACTTACATGAAAATTTTCAATTCTCTCTCACCACTACAGAGTCTCATTCTTTAAAGTCACGAGGAAACTTCTTATTGTCTTCAGTAGCTTGTCAGGGCATCCACATTAGCAAAACAGCTTGAGCAACGTTCCTAGGACTATTGAGTCGAAAACTTTGTGAAGTCGACAAAGACAGAATGAAGACTTCGATGTTGTTCCAACACTGTTTCCTGTGCTTGATCTAGTGTGAACATCATATCAGTAATTGGTCTAGTGGATCTGAAACTGCAGTGTTTTTCTGGAAGAGTATTATTTGCAATAATTTGTGTTTCGGGAATATTTTGGTCAAGAATTTTCTAGCTTTTGTATCTAGCTTTTGTCGGTGGGGAAAATAATGGCATATTTAAAATCCCATGAAACTTTTCTATCTCCCAACAATGAAATATTTTTATAGCAGTTGTCTCTTGAGAACGATGGTATCATGTTTAAGGATTTTTGATGAAAAACATTCCTTTCTTGGTGTCTTCTTTTTTCCAGTCCTATAATGGTTGTTATGCTTTCTAGCTCCTCTTGGATTGATACTTGATTAAAATTTTGTTGTGCACCAACACTTGTGGTGGATGGGTGATTTGATAGGTCTTGAAAGTGTTCTTTCCAGTAATTAACCGGTATGACCAGATGATTAGGGACGCTGTACTCGTTATCTGCGGGTCGTAGGCTCGAATCCCTGTTCCGCCAAACATGCACTTCCTTTCGGACTTGGGAAGTTATTATGTAACGGTCAACCCCATTATTCGTTGGTAAAAAAGTAGCACAACAGTTAGTGGTGGGTGGTGATGACTAGCTGCCTTCCCGCTAGTCTTTCACTGCTAAATTAGGAACAGCTGGCATAGATAACCCTTCTGTAGCTTTGCACGAATCAAACAAACCAATAATTAACAATGTCCTCTTTGGATGTGAGAATTTCAAAACTACCAGTATTTTTTATTGTAACTTGCAAATCCACAAGTGTTTTTAGCTATATGTGAAATACTTTCATGTTGTTTATATCAGCAAGACATTGAAGCTTATTAGAATCATTGTAGGTTAGTGAGTATTTATGAAGTTGCTTTGGGCCATTCAGTAACAAGGAATGATCTTTATGCTGAATATGTTACAACATGCAATAAGGCTGGTAGAAAAGGGGTTGTCAATGCTAGTATCTTTGCTAACTGTGTAAAGTAAGTAAATTTGACAATGCATCTTGTCTGTGAGACTGGAAAATTTTATTAGTTAAGTGTAAGAAAAACAAATGTATACTTAACTAATAACCTTTTCCAGTCTCACAGACAAGATGCATTGTCAAATTTGCTGAACAACATTAAAGTAGTTCAAATATAACTAAAAAACACTTAGGTGAAATACTTTCATGTTGTTCATATCAGCAATACATTGAAGCTTATTAGAATTGTCCTACTAGTCATTAATTATATTTTTCCCTTTACTTTGTAATGCAGTTTTGACTCTTTTAAACTTTTGCTGGGTCTATCATGCGCTTTGTCTTTTGACAGAATTGTTAGCTATCTGTCTTGCATGTAAGAGTTTCATGATTTCTGAATTATTTTTAAAACCAATCAATATTTTTCACTGGACTTTACCGATAACTTTTAAGAACGTTTGATAAAATGGGTCACGGAAATACTTCCACTAATGTACATTACCTACGAATTTGATGCTGCACACTGACTCGGAAATTTCATTCTCGGGCTTACTTTGGATGTGGACGTTCTTTTGTATGTGTACATTACGTTTTTTCAGTACTCTGGTCCCTGTATCGTTTTAGATAGTGTGGACATTAGTCTTCAGATACTGTGAATAGTGCGTGCTGACAGCACGTCGCTAATATTAAATCTTCTTATAATAACGTAATCAAGTAGGTTATATATCTTTAATCTTTGATGTTGTCAAGATAAGTACCATTTGTCAGTGACCCTAAGAAATATGATGGTGTTAGCGAGGCCTTTTTTAACTGCAAATTTCAAGTAATTTTTCACCATTCAAATTAGATTTACCTATGACAAACATACCTAGCACATGCTTTCAGGTTTTATACTCTGGCCAAACTCTGACAGTGAAGTTTCCCATCAGATTTAGCTTGTATGAGATTGAAATAGTTTCTATTGTGTATAGCAAATCAGAAAATAATCTGTCTTTTATTATGCAAATTAAAATGAATATTTAACTGTAAACTCATTGAAGGTAATTGAATTTAGCATTGAACAAGGAATTTAGACGACAATAAGTATTCTCATACTCATAAAATATATCCTTAGATGATATTGCTTTTGTGGTCTTAGGGCATCTCGTAGATGTGGCGTGGTTGGAAGCTTGATGGCCAAAATTTTTAAATGGCATCTTCAAAAATGTAGTTTCATGGAATGACATTCCTTAGTCTCGTATTTTTTCTCCAGGCTTATGGTGAGCTGTAACTAATCAACGTTAAGAGCTTTGGATTTTGTTGTGTCTTTGAAGACATATTGTATCTTATTGATGTAATTCAGTTTATTAAGGATAACAACAAATGTATCTTTATTCATTGAATGACAGTGATATTTTAGTTATCAGTTAATTCCTTTAAGACAGTATATTCCTCATTGAACCAGATTTATGAGAGTTGCAGTTATAGAGTGAAGACAAAGGCAGTGTTTTTAACCTGGTTTTTACAAAGTTCTGTAAGTTGTGGTAATAACTTCTTTTTCAAGTAGGTTGTAATTTCAAAGTTTTGATAAATGCACTTAAAGGGGAACAGATAATTAAATAATTTGTGTTTATTGGAAGGTAAGCAAAATTGTAGGCACTTAGCTAGGGCACTTTTACAAGATTCGCTAAGCACAACATCAGTAAAGGTAAAATTCACTATATTAGGATCAATACTGTTGTTATTTTTGTGTTGAATTATTTTTTTCAGTTTAACTATCTGTTTGTACTTCAGCCGGGATACAGTTCTGGTTTGTTTGTTTTGAATTAAGCGTAAAGCTACTCGAGGGCTTACTGCGCTAGCCGTCCCTAATTTAGCAGTGTAAGACTAGAGGGAAGGCAGCTAGACATCACCACCCACCGTCAAATCTTGGGCTACTCTTTTACCAACGAATAGTGGGATTTACCGTCACATTATAAAACCCCCACGGCTGAAAGGGCAAGCATGTTTGGCGCGACGCGGATGCAAACCTGCGATCCTCAGATTACCAGTCGAACGGTTTAACACACTTGGTCATGTCGGGCCACTACATTTCTGGTGTTAATGTTTTAAGCAAGTGGTTGTTGTCGATCCATGGTACGTTATTGGTCAGTTTAATTTTCGCTGATTCAAGTTGAATGGTAGCCTGTTTCTTCTGTCCGTATTTCAACTTCAGTTCTTTTTAAAAAAGACAACTTTAACGTAAGAAATAGGTAGAAGATTTCTTCATATAACAGTGTGTAGGTTTTAAATTATTGACGACTTAACGGTATTTGTAAGTTGTTAAGAAATGAGTGTGCAGTGAACATTTCCGGATTTTCAGGCCAAATGTTTCGAGTGATCGAAATAGCATATCGTCGTCTAATAATACTAACAACTAACAACAAAATCGAACTTATGATGAATAACAATACAACGACAACAATAAACATTTGATATGTATGTGATGGTTAAAAAACGCTAATTCTTAAAGGTTGCGGAATGTACTTATTCCATCTTCATCAAGCTACACTGAACAAGATAAAATATTAGGTAAAAGCATTTCTAAATTTGGAAAATTCCAATATTTTGTAAAAAATGAAATAAAGTGCAGAGAAAAAGATGAAATCAATCAAAAAATAAAAGCAATAAAGCATAGGCTCGTGCAACAATTGTTACAATACTATACAAGTTATTCAAAACAGACTTAACTGTAGTGAAGTAACCATATGCTGTAGACCCACAAAGACTGTTTGTCCCTTTTTATAGGTAAACAAAGTTACATACTGAACTTACAACTTTTTTAAGAGTAATTAAAACTTTCTGTCCACAGGTTAAACTACAAATTATATTTCAATCACCTTTAAAGATTCAAAATGTGTTCATGTCTAGAGACCTATTACCTACACCTATGCGTTTCAGGGTAATGAAACATATTTCAAGGTAATATACATGGTGAATGTAACGCAATTTACATTGCAAAACCATACGTCAATTACACTTGTGAACCTTCAAACATAGAGAAGTGTCAAACACAGCTGGTAAACAACTATAAAATTTCTAATCCTGCAATTCGCATACGCAGTGAAAACATTAACTACTCATTCTTGATAAAAAATTTCGAAGTCATCTTATCTGAATCATCGAATATTGAGGTTTTAATTAAAGAAAATAAATGAATTTTCAACTTTAAATAAAACACAAACTCATCACAATTAAATTAATTTTGAATAACTTAATAATATTGTTACAATTTTTCACTGTTTCACTCTTTCTTGTTTTTATTTTTAACTAAGTTTATCTTTTACTCTGTATTGTAATTAGTCTTTACAAAATGTTTGAACTTTTGACACTTAAAATTTTTGTCCCTTAATTTTTTACTCTACTCAGTATAACTTGCTGAAAGTGGAATATGTATGTTCAAAAACCTTCAAGAAGTAAATGTGTGTTACTGCAACACATGTGTCAACATGTGTCAAATATTTGTTATTATTGTCGTTATACTATTGTTCATCTTTGAAGGTCTAGAATGAAAATTGCGAACATTTCATATTAAGTTGCAAAAAATAATAATTTCATCTGGCACAAATTCAAATATTAAAAAGAGAAAACGAAGGCATATATAACAACTTTAACTATTCGCATCTTATAACTGTAAAAGTTTAGTTACATAATTTACGTGATTTTACTTAACATATAATCATTATTCAGTTCATAAACGCAACTGCTTTATGCTACTGGGTTAGAGGTTACATAGATGTACTGTGAGACAGTGAATACCGTTTGTTTTCATTATTATTATCATTATTTTACTTATCGTACATTTATTATTTATTCTATCGTTTAATTTATCTATGAATTAACTCAGTTTCCAGCTGATCACGTTTATTTTGAATAAATATATACTCTTCAAAACAAGAAACGCAAATGGATATTTTTATTATTTTAAAGAGAAATATATGTAATAGCGTTACAAGCTCAGAGTATGTGATGTTACACGTGTTAAGGCACTGATTGTCAGACCAAAATGACAATAAAAGTTGTGCACTTTGAAAACGGAGGAAAACATCGGATTTTTCGCCAAAACGCATGCGTGTCCAATAAATTTGTTTGAGAGATCTGCATGTTCTGCAGGTGCAACATGTGCAAAATCCCTATAAAAGTGACGGGTTCTCGGTTTCAATAGCTCAGTGTTAAGCCACCGACACGCAATACAGTTACGCCAAGACTGACTGAAGCAGAACGCAACAACGCCATTGGTCGCTTGGAAATAGGCGAATCTCGATCAGATGTTGCCAGAGCTGTGAATGTCCACCCAAGCACCATCACAAGGTTATGGAATCGTCACCAACAACATGGATCAACTTGTGACCATCCACGATCTGGCAGACTTTGTGTGACCACTCCCGCACAAGATCGCTACATCCGGTTACGTCACCTTTGGGATAGGACCACCACTGCGACGTCTTCTACCTCAACCATATCAGGGCTGCGTAGGATTTCCGATCAGACCATACGCAACCGTCGACGAGATTCTTAGGCCCCATGTGCAACCCATCATGGTGAACGTCAACGACGTTTTTCAACATGACAACGCCTATCCTCACACAGCCCGACTCACAACTGTCTTCTTGAGACACCACAACATCAACGTTCTTCCCTGGCCCTCCAGATCACCAGATTTAAACCCCATCGAACATCTTTGGGACGAGTTGGACCGACGTCTGCGACGGCGACAACCTCAACTGCAGACTCTACCTCAGCTTGCAGCAGCTTTGCAGGCTGAGTGAACAGCCATTCGACAGGATGTGATTTGTCACCTCATCGCTTCCATGGGCAGGAGATGCCAAGCAGTTATTGATGCTCGCGAGGGGCATACACGTTATTGACGTTGAGTGACGTTAAACTTCACCTAATGTGCGTGGACTTCGCCTTTGCAGACTTTGGATGTTCAGCAGTGAATTTGCAAAGTTTCACACATGTCATACAGAACTACCCGGAATAAACTTGTTAACAATTTGTCTCATATTTTGCCTTTTGCGTTTCTTTTTTTGAAGAGTACATTTATGTATATTTGAAACTGACACCAGCTTCCTATCAGTGACGTACAGATATTATTATTGTAGCAAAAGATTATGTAAATCTGTGATCATATGAGATGTACTCTTATTATCGAACGAAGTGAATAAATATCCTGCTACAAGTTTTATAAACTGAGTCACGAGATAGTTAATGAGTTATTCTTGTTTGAATTCTATAATATTATTAATATGACAAAGTGATTTTGGAATATTGTTGTTTGGATTTATTATCTTGATTTGTTTACCTGATTCCATTATTTGAAATAATTACCACTCATATTTGTGATTTATTGCTCATAAACACTGGTATCAAGTTCTGGTCTGGTATGTGTTTTTGTAAGCGCAAAATTTTATTCCAAATCTTATTACAGTTTGTTGAATTATTTTCTGTTGAACCCTGGTTTTAGCGATGTGTTATTTTAGACCGTCTACTATCTCTCAACAAATAAATCATAATAAGTAAATAAAAATGATAAAAAATCCTACACACAACAATAATACGTTGTTTAATAATGAGATTAAGGTTTACAAAGAAGAACCTTACTGCTTATGGCGCTGGGGTAAATTAAAGAAATATTATGCTATAATTTTTACAAATGCATTACCTTCTAATGGCCATCAGGTTTAATTTTGGTTAACCTCACAAAGTTTCTGTTGGAAGTGTTTAAGAAATGGAATGAACAAATTAATTTAATTTACTAAACAGTTTTTAGAGTTGCAAGAGTAGCCAAAAATTTGACAGTGGGTAGTGATGACTAGCTGCCTTCCCCTTAGTCTTACATTGCTAAATTAGGGACAGCTAGCACAGCTAGCCCTCGTGTGGCTTTGCATGAAATTCAAAACAAAACAAACAAACTTTAGAGTTGCAAAGTAACTATTAAGCAAAATTTCTATCGTGAGTAACTTGGAATCTTTTTTCTAAATTGTGTAGTTTTTATAGATAAATTTGTTTGTTTGTGCTTAAGCACAAAGCTACACAATGAGCTATCTGTGCTCTGCTCACTACGGGTATCGAAACCAAGTTTTTAGATAAAGTAGCCATTTTACTGGTTATGGTTTTGGTATGAGAAACAATCAGAAAAATTATTAGCGGGTTCATTCCAGCAAAGAGACTTTATTTATCATGCAAGTTAACTTAAATACGGTTAAAATAAATCACGTTACTTATCTTTATTATATTTCGGGCAATTTACAAAAAGACAACTATCTAGTAATGTTGTTTGTTTGTTTTCTGAATTTCATAGAAACTACACGAGGTATATCTGCACTAGCCGTCCATAATTTAGCAGTGTAAAACAAGAGAGAAGGCACCTAGTCATCACCACCTACCCCAAGATCCTGAGCTATTCTTCTCCCAATGAATAGTGATATTATAACACCACCACAGCTGAAAGGGCAAGCATGTTTGGTGTGATGGGGGATTGGAATCTGGTAATGAAGGAGAGCATAAAACAGATACATTTTGATGTATTTTAAAATCACTTCTTTCTGAAATAAAATGAACGCTTCTTCACTTTCCACATAAATTTTGAAATGTTCATGTAACACGCTATTATTATGTGGAATATCACGCTAGACCTGCCAAGGGTTATCCACACTAGCTATACCTAATTTTAGAGTGAAGAACTAGAAGAAAAACAGCATTCACCCATCGCATTTCTTGAGCTACTTTAATTAAATAGAAGGATTTTACCGTCATTTTCACAATACATCAACAGCCACAATGTGCACGGAACGAGCCACGAAACATCAGATCTACAGTCCAGCACGCTTATTTCTGAGCCGCGTCTGACCATTGAAATTGTGAATCTCAGAAATGATATAATTCATAAAATAAACCTTACTCTCAGCTATCCCATCCTGTGCACAGTTGCTATTTAAAAAGAAACTAAACTACTTTAAATCTTTAAATTTTTGATACATATCAATCTTTGTGTCAACTAGCGTCAACTAATCTTGGTTAAAAACATAAAACGATGAAATCCAAAACCTCCACCCTACCCAAATAGTACAACAATAAGTCTGAAGGCTGACAACACCAAAACACAGTACATATAGCCCAGTACATATATTGTATAGCATTGTGCTTAGCTGCAAAGAAACGGGAAAATATCCAATATATCATTCGATTCATTACTTATCACAGAATTAGACGAGTTTACTGTGATAAGTAAAATACAACTAAAACACCATAAATATGATTCATATATACTCTTCAAAAAAAAGAAACGCAAAAGGCAAAATTTGATACATATTCTTAACGAGTTTATTCCGGGTAGTTCTGTATGACATGTGTGAAACTTTGAACATTCACTGCTGAACATCCAAAGTCTGCAAAGGCGAAGTCCACGCTCACTAGGTGAAGTTTAACGTCACTCAACGTCAATAACGTGTATGCCCCCCGCGAGCGTCAATAACTACTTGGCATCTCCTGCCCATAGAAGCGATGAGGTGACAAATCACATCCTGTCGAATGGCTGTCCACTCAGCCTGCAAAGCTGCTGCAAGCTGAGGTAGAGTCTGCAGTTGAGGTTGTCGCCGTCGCAGACGTCGGTCCAACTCGTCCCAAAGATGTTCGATGGGGTTTAAATCTGGTGATCTGGAGGGCCAGGGAAGAACGTTGATGTTGTGGTGTCTCAAGAAGACAGTGGTGACTCGGGCTGTGTGAGAACAGGCGTTGTCATGTTGAAAAACGTCGTTGCCGTTCACCATGATGGGTTGCACATGGGGCCTAAGAATCTTGTCGACGGTTGCGTACGGTCTGATCGGAAATCCTACGCAGCCCTGGTATGGTTGAGGCAGTAGACGTCGCAGTGGTGGTCCTATCCCAAAGGTGACGTAACCGGATGTAGCGATCTTGTGCGGGAGTGGTCACACAAGGTCTGCCAGATCGTGGATGGTCACAAGTTGATCCATGTTGTTGGTGACGATTACATAACCTTGTGATGGTGCTTGGGTGAACATTCACAGCTCTGGCAACATCTGATCGAGATTCGCCTATTTCCAAGCGACCAATGGCGTTGTTGCGTTGTGCTTCAGTCAGTCTTGGCGTAACTGTATTGCGTGTCGATGGCTTAACACTGAGCTATGGAAATCGAGAACCCGTCACTTTTATAGGAATTTTGCACATGTTGCACTTGCAGAACATGCAGATCTCTCAAACAAATTTATTGGACACGCATGCGTTTTGGCGAAAAATCCGATGTTTTCCTCCGTTTTCAAAGTGCACAACTTTTATTGTCATTTTGGTCTGACAATCAGTGCCTTAACACGTGTAACATCACATACTCTGAGCTTGTAACGTTATTACATATATTTCTCTTTAAAATAACAAAAATATCCCTTTTGCGTTTTTTTTTTTTTTTTTTGAAGAGTATATAACCATTACAAGAGATTAAGACTACTTTTCCATAAGCCGTTGTTGAGGGTTACTGTTGAGGGATGTAATTAATGAAACCGATTTAAGTGACAAGGGATCACTTAGATAATAGATAGGACTTTGTCTTCAGCTAAGTTGCAAAACAACCAAGCAATCTAGGAAAACAAACTAGTAGCTTTCAAAATTAAATGTTTTTCAAAAATATATATAAATATACCTACATATCATTAACTTACTCTGACAAAGAACCGTAAACAAAATATAGTAAAAACATGACTCGTAGAAAACAATAACATTTTAATATCTGATATCACTGAAGACGACATACCCATGCTTGTGAAATTAATCATTTCTAATAATGAGCCAATTCAGTCATTATGAAAATGGTTATTCTTTAAGTGATATTACACTGTTTTTCGTACTGAATAAGTAAACGTATATATATATACATACATTTGTAAATATTTTGCCAAATGTTAATGTCATTGATTGACAACTTGTTGAACATTTGATTTGTAAGTAAAGACATCCATCCTTTTATAATTTAAGTGCAAAATTAATGGGTACTAAGAATGTTCCCAAGAGAAGACATTCGTTTAAAACCATTTAAGAATGGCATTTTAAATTAACATAACTTGTTTTCTTATCAATCATGTAGATATATATGTAAATCAAAAGAATTACAAAATGACTCAAAAAAACAATCCGTGTTCTTACAATGCTAAAAATTTGGTTTCGACCATGGTGGCCAGATTACAAACAAACCTTTGTGTGGCTTTATGCTTAACTTCATACAGACAAGCAATCTCAAAAATCAAAGTTAATTTTTCATTACTAATCATTGTTGTCATCTTTACATCTTATAATGAATAGGCCAGGTGATTAAGGCACTCGACTCGTAATCCGAGGGTCGCGGGTTCGAATCCCCGTCACACCAAACATGCTCTCTTTTTCAGCCGTGGGGGCTTTTTATGTGACGGTCAATCCCACTATTCGTTGGTAAAAGAGTAGCCCAAGAGTTGACAGTGGGTGATGATGACTAACTGCCTTCCCTCTATTCTTACGCTGCTAAATTAGGGACGACTAGCGCAGATTGCCCTCGTGTAGCTTTGCGCGAAATTCAAAACAAACAAACATAATGAATAATGTCCGTGGCCATAAGTACCGAAACGCATTGGACATATTCCATCTATCAGAAAAGATTCAGGTGCCGATGTCAAACTATCCAGCAACAGTAAAGTGCGCGACTCTTTCAAACTACAACTATGTATCCTCCAGGATTCGGTTATTAACCTTTCATTACATATTCTATTGGTGAATGATATACCGATCCTTCAGTTATCCACAACACATGAGTCTCAGTATTATGCTGATTACGTAACTGTTTGGAGCTCGTCATGTAACCATCTAAATACAGCTTGTAAGGCTCAAATACATTAACTGCCATACCATTATGATGTAATAAATGTCATTTCACTCTAACCTCCCCCCACAAAAAAACGTAAGCCATAGTCTTTGACAAATGTTTCAAGGTAAAATAAAGTATATTTAACCCAAGCTAGATTGAAACTTTATGATTTCTTTATTATTTTTACTATGTTTATAAAATTTTTAAGTATTACCTTTCACTCTAAACTAACATGGACAGGGTACATTAAGGATATCTGTAGTAAATTGAGTATTTCAAGAAGATAGTTGGGTTTCAAAAAGGATGAAAGCTAAATATCATCGTATATATATTTAAATATTTTATCAGACCCTTAAATGAAAATGACAATATGATCCTATATAATACGGTAAATACATTATTTATAAAACTACAAACACAACGTAGTCTAGTTTTACGAATAGCTTATAGGTTACCTATATATACATCAATAATATATCTCAACACAACTAATATGATACTATCCATTAAAGGTAGAATATTCAAGGTAGCTAAGGATTTTTAACATAAAGCAGTAAACCGCAACCCACTAACTAAGTTATTTTCATATCTATGTGGTATCCCAGAAACATGGACTACCCACCTTGAATCTAGTTAAAACGTTGTAATACGCTCATGTGCATTAATCTATATACGTTTTAGTTCCGGATAATGAAAGTGGCTTTTTCTCAGATACTCTTCTTTATCTCTCATAAAACATTAAAGGTATTTGGATCTATTGGTTGATCCCCACCCATACTGGTGCTTTTATCTCAGAAATAAGTAAAGGTTCATGTTTTGTCTAAATGTTCCGTCTTGTGGTTTTGAAGTGTCTTTTTACAACTCTTTTTTGAGTTAGAATATGATTAGCAAGTAACATTCACTCTAGTGGGGTGAAGAGAAATACGTTTTTTGAACACCTCCGTTTACATATGGCTTTGGGCTTTTTTGAGGTTAATGTCAAATAGTTCAAAATCGAAATACCTGCCAATGTTTGTATAGTACAGCATAGCTTGAACATACAGTGTATTAGCTACTACTGCCATTTACTGTTTTCGTTGAGTTGTGGGAAAGCATTTACCCTTAATGTTTAGGTACAACTCTATACCACCTCAACTTTCTAAAATATAAAATTTAACTACATGTATTAATTTTTTCTTTCCGTTTTCTTTCACAGAGCTTTCCAATACCTGCGATTTACATAAATCTTCAATTAACCTAGAACAACTCAAATATCAAATAAATCAATACTCACAGAAAACATTGGTGAATTAATAAAGGTCTTGGAAATAAGTTAAGAAAATCATTTTATTTATAATAAAGTTTGAGTTTAGAAGAAAACAAAATTCAATAGCTTTCTAATTAAAATTCTAGAACACATATGAATTAATCTTTGTAAAAATATAATAATAATTAATTGCATTGTGTGTATTTTAATTCGAAACAGATCTGACGGGCTTATACCTGACTGTGAAACTCAATTAAATATTTTTCTATTAAAAATTAAATGTATAATAATAAACGACACATTGTCAACAATTATAACATAATTTATTTAAAGAGTATTACAGTTTCAGAGAAAACATTTTAATACGTCGTTGTAAGACTAAAAAAATCATCTCAGATACGCTAGCCCAGTTTGTGATTAATAAATATAGCTATAAAATAACACGATCTTATGATCATGTTTTAGTACTTCAGAACATGCTGATACTAAATCTATATTTTGAAAATTAAAATGTTTATATACTTTTACACGAATAATCTACTAAAACTAATTCATATAGCAAATGAAAAACGTCAACCGATATTTAAACCAGATGCACTTTTGCAGGGGCCCTACAAGTGTTCTATTTCAAGAGTAAATAAAATAAAACTATGAGTAATATATATCTTTATTTCTTGCTGAAATTGAAAAATTTAACATGCTCTGTTTTACCTTACAGAGTATGTGATTCTTCTCGTGATTCGTGGCATTCGAACGTTTTACTAACGTCACAACAGTACAGATTGTAATCTTAAGCGTCCCTCATATGACTCATCCTAGTGTCTACTGACTGACAGATAGACAACACACTACTTTAAAGTGGTACATTTAATTAAAATTTTGCTAGGAAAAAGACTACAATACAAGAAGTATCAAAAGCTTTAATTGCAAACCACGCTAAACTGGCAATTTCAGTTGGCACCTCTACATAAAACAAAAGTCTAATTTCATTATATATATATATATATATATATACTAGAAGTTTAGAGGTTAAATATAATTACTCTCTCAGGTTTTTAGCAAACGACTTAATATAAATCATGTGATGATAAATAAACATATTACACTTGCACCAAAAACTTTTCCCGGCATTTATAACTTTACTTACCGATGTAATGATGCAATTTGTTTTGTGTCCTGGCGGACTAAGCCAGTAAGGATTTCTTTATGTTGATTTTAAATCTTGTTTGAGAATCTGTAAGATACCGAATCCCTTTAATTGTATCTTTCTAGATCTTTTTTAACTGTGAGCTTTCATTATTTTCCCATTCACTGTGTTTGTTAATGTTGTTATTGATTTTTTTCTGAGTCTTTCCGAAAGAAGCCAATCATTGTTATAAACTCATAAACTCAAAGGAGTTTAATAATCGATGTTATTACACAGCTTATTACGATGGAGTCACGTAGGCCATCTGGTTTTTACAACAAAACGATTATTAGCACAGAACAGTTATGTAAGGTAATGGAACGGAAATGAGCTCATGATGGAACCATAATACAATGTTAACTATCTTCCTCTTTCTAGAAGTGCTTGAACACGGTAGAAAAAACAAACATTTTTGAAACTATTAGCACTAAAGCATTTTTAGCTGTAAAGTTGTAAGAAACGGAAACTTTTTTGTTTAATGCCCAACGTTAGAAATATTATCTAACACAATATACGACTAATAAGTACATATGTTAAATGCTTTTTTTCTGTTCTCATATTTACTTACTTTTATCCTCTCGAAGAAGATCATAGAATACACATAATTTTCAAGTGAGAGTGGCTTTTCTAAAGTTGTTTTTTTTCCTGGGTGATGTATTTATAATCCTTATTTCGGGTTGAGCAACCGAATTTGCATATCATTAAAGTTTTATATCTAATATGGAATACAATTAAGATTCTGGGGTGTGTTTGGTGAATATTTTTATCATTGCTTGCTCAGCAATTCAAAGTTATAACGTTAATACTTTAAAGTAATTGTAGGATTATCATGCTGGAATGTCTGCCTTCGTCAAGACTGTAAATGTTCCAATAAAAACTCAGTTAACTTCTTAGTTTGTATAGTTAAGAAACACATTCAAATGGTGATATTACATTGTCTGTTTCGATGTACGAACGTTTTTGAGCTTTTTAATGCGATATATATAATCAGCATTGTTATCGTTTATTACACTATTTTGAATCTAGACCGTGATAATTTTCTACTCTATGTAGCCTAAACATAAATAATGATTTTTGTATTTAGCCTTAGAGAAATAAATTTCAGTGCAATGAATCCACTAATCCGAAAAAAATAATTAATTTTTAATGTTCTTATTGTAGATTGTATAATTCTAATAGTATATTTTAGTATTCTTACTAAAGAATATTTTTCTAATATTTTTGAATACACTAAATATATCTTAAATATTTTACTGTGTAGCCATAAAGAGAATACATTTTTAAATCGCGTTGTGAAAAGAAAACAATGAAATTAAGCTATCTTGGTGAACTTAATCTATACTATATAGCTAAGTTTACGGACTTGCAAAGCAAAAGTCTGTGATTCGAGTTCTGACTGTAGACAGTCTATAACTAACCCATTTTGTATCTTCGTTTTAAGAATACAACAAGATGTGTAGGAAATTAATGAACACATGTAGTATAATTATATAATGTCATATATATAATATCTTACTAAAAGCAGAAGGATAGTGCTTGTTGTGGTGTTTTGCAAATAAATATATATCTTAATAAGTTGTGGTCCCACTTTTCTCAGTGTGAAGTATATTACTAGCACTTAACACCATTTATTTGTATTCTTCTAACAGTGAACTAGCTAATGCAAACTAAACCGTGATAGCATCATTCATTACCAAGCTTCACACATGAAATTCCACAATCATACTCAAAGTGTTCTTCAATTCATACGCTATTCATCCTAAATAATAAAAAAATGCAGTGATTTATTGCCCATAAATGGTAGATTTTCATAACTATTCACTACGATAATGACTCAAAGTGTAATGATAGACATTACATAAGCTACAAGTCGTGCCTTGAAACCCATCATTAAGGAGCCCTTTGCTTCTAGTGGCGGTACTGTCCCGTTTATCTGAATTATCATTATAGTCACACATTGTGGATTAAATACAAATTATCATTAAAGACACGGATACTAACTAGCAATTTTGTTTCTTAACATATATGAAAGATTACATAGACTGGGAGTAATATATTCGATTTTTTTATTCATCTTCCGCAGTTTTCTACTTTTTCAGCACATTCCTTACAATCGAGACGCGAGCAATGCTACACGAGTGCTACCTACGCTAGCCGTCCCTAATTTAGAAGTGTAAGACCAGAGGAAAAGCAGCTAGTCATCACTACCCACTGCAAACTCTTGAGCTACTCTTTTACTAACGAATAGTGGGATTAACGTCACTTTTTAACGTCCGCACGGCTGTAAGGGCGATCATGTTTGGTGTGACGAAGATTCGAATCTGCGATCCTCGAATTATGAATCGAGCACATCAAGTACCTGGCCATGTCGGGCTGAACGAAAGTAAGTCAAACTAAAATATTTTGTACACTTATGATATTAATGCTGCATTTTATAAATACTCGTCTTTGGACATGCATAAAATCTTTCCTCGTGGCATCTTGTCTCTATAATGATATAGGAAAGAGTGTTCTCTTATCGCGACCGCATTCATTGAAAAAGAAAAGACCAAATGTTATTTGAGGAGAAAATTTAATTTGTCCTTGTTTATAATTTATTTGGATGAAAAAAAGTATATGACTGATTTTCAATTTCGCTCAAAGTTTCACCAAGGCTATCTGTGCTAGCCTTTCCTAATTCAGCAGTTTAGGACAAGAAGAAAGAGAATTAGTCATCACCACCTACCAAAAACACTTTTACCAACGAATAGTAAAATTGATAGTCAAATTAAAACGTCCTCATGGATAAAAGGGCAAGCATGTTTGAAATGACAGGGATTCGCAACTGTGACCTTCAGATTACGCGTCAAGCGTCCTAGCTACCTAACCAGGCCAGGCAAAGAGCATACTAGTAGTATCATTTGAAAAATGTTGTATTTATGTTACGAATTGAGACAATTGATTTTACATTGTCATGTTCTGAAAAACATTACGTGCATATTAATGTTATAAGTAATATTGACGAGAAATGTAACCGCCATAAGGGATTGGTATTTCTGTTTTTAAACTTGTTATGTCATCTTTCTTTTAGTTCTCAAACTGTGGCATGTGAAAAGGTAAAAACTTTAAAAGTTAAAGCTCATTTTAATACCTTATCAAAAAGCTACAAAAATGTACCAATTTCTCTGCTAATATGAATACTTAAATCAAGATTAAGTGACTCGCAGTTGTCCTTCTTTGTGGTTAAAATGTTATATTGTCATATGTTTTATTACAATTACGTTAAGTTAATTTTGTTAACGTTGTACGTATTTACATTAAGAATTGACTCACACCAATTCTCGACATGACAATTTTATGTTTATTGCCATAATTACTAATACAAAGGTTTAGAACTAATTTCGATTTTTATTTACAGCATATTTTACTTCGTCTCTCTGTTCATTTGTCTATATTCCAATCTCCTAGTCTTTCCCTATCTCAATGATCACATTTCCCTTATATATCTTTCTCTTAACAACCCCAAATAAATCTATTTTGTATTAAAATGTCTCATGATCATAAGAAATTCGTATCTTCCAATTCTGCCGAACTTGCAAAAGCGAATGCTCTTTCTAACCATTTAGTGCTTTAATCCCTTAGAAACATTAGAATTCTGCAGCTTGTTCGCCATTTTTAACCCCAACCGAATTTTATAACAATGAACAATAACTAAAAACACTCTCATTAAAGCAGTCGTAATGAAATGAAATCGGTTAAAAGTGCACAAAAGTGTCTCGAGAATAAACAGATAATAGCAAGATATAAGCTGACTTAGTTTGTTTATGTAACTGTTTACGAATAATTTATTGTTTAATTTAATTGTTAGAAATTGCATCACATTACTCGAAACTTCTGATTTTTCTCATTTATTTAACTGAATATTGTTATCTATTATCTAATAGCGTTTACAAAGTTCTGGCTTTAGGTGGATTATTTTTAAACACACTTATAAAATATAATAGGATATCAAGTGAAAAGGCCTAGCGCGTTAAGGCGTGCGCTTCGTAATCTGAGGGTCGCGGGTTCGCGCCCGAGTCGCGCCAAACAGGCTCGCCCTCCCAGCCGTAAGGGTGTTATAATGTTACGGTCAATCCCACTATTCGTTGGTAAAAGAGTAGCCCAAGAGTTGGCGGTGGGTGGTGATGACTAGCTGCCTTCCCTCTAGTCTTACACTGCTAAATTAGGGACGGCTAGCACAGATAGCCCTCGAGTAGCTTTGTGCGAAAGTTCAAAAAACAAAAACAAACAATCAAGTGAAAAAGAAAAAAGAGTTATCGACTGTGTAATCTTGAGTTTAGCCATGAGTGTGTATAATGGCGACTTTTAAAGAGTAATAATAAAATATTATCATTTGGTTTATTAAGAAATTGAGCCAACCCGTGTAAGCTTCCGATGAAAAAGAGGATTATTTAAAGCTCCGGGTGCAAATGTATATGCGTTTGACTTGTTTTAATATAGTATTTTAAAACCAACGAAATGTAAGTCATTTGTTTATTGTTGAAACCTGTCGCCTACTGTGGCTCTACAAAATATAACAGTGGCGAGCCAGCCAAGATTATATAGAGGTAATTGGCAGTATTAAAAGATGTGAATTACAGCGAATATCACCTTATGTACGTAATGCTGAGAGTGATGGTGAAAACATTGTAGATTAAAACCACGTTACATAGAAGTGAGTGATTATAATTTATGAGAGCTTATTAGAAAATGGATTTATGTGCAGCTAGTCAAAGAACGGGTCAAGAATTATAGGATTCTTACACACAATGATCATCAGCATCGGTACCCCATGGTGGTAGCATAATTACAGGTTGAAGTGTTATTTCCAATCTGTATTCAAACCTTGTGAATAGACTAATTTTTCAAGTCATAATATGAGACTGAATTGCTTAACTGTGTTTTAATTATTACTTCGATTAAATCATAATTTGGTTAAAATTATATCGTCTTGTTTGTATTATTTTCTAGCGCAACACTAAACGTGGGGCTCACTACGCTCTTTTGAGTGCGGAGAACTGAGCCCAAGATTCTAGCATTGTGAATCTATAGACTATGGATTTACTGCTGAACTCTCGGGGAACATTGTTATTAGTGTTTGTCTACACTGTCGTTCATCATCTTCTATCTCTTGTAGTAAAAGTGGCTTAAGCTCATTTGACATACAGAAATCCAATATTAGGTTTCCAATTTTGAAATGTCAAATAAATAGGTGACAAATGTTTAACAGAATGAGAATAGTTGTGTATAAAACACGTGAAACATGTGTTGTGATAACATTTAGTTCATACAATAATTTAAATATTACAATATTTCAGAGAATAGGAGATATTGGGTTTGGTCGAAACAGATCACCTTTAAAATTTTCTGATAAGATTCTTAAGTTTCAGCTTCTGATATTAGTAGGAACTATAGAGCTTTTACTCGCATAAGCCCTAAGTCCAATTTTGCTCCCCAAAAACGAATTTTTAAGTGAGTAATATAGTTTCAAGGTTTCAGATAAGTTGTCGTTTATCCTGAAGTTTGTAGAGAAAACAATTTCAAAAACAATCACATGAAAGATACTACGTAACTTAGGCTATACTTTCGCTAAATCTGATAGGTGTATGACTATAGCATCACGTACTTTTTAAGCTTTTTTCAGAATGGCGGGAGGTGGAACTATATACAACCAACTCAACATTAGTCAAGTGTATTTTCTCTTAATTCTACTTTAAAATATTACATGAAGAACACAACGCTGCGGGTAAAAAAAAATGTCAGAAATATCTTCCAGTAAAGGATGACCATGCAAACGTTTGGTATATTCCAATTAAAAGAAACTGAAAATCTTGATTCAATAAAACGATAATGACTCAATTTCAGAGTAAAAGTAGTCTTGTGTAGTACATGGAGACCAAAACAACAAACCAATAAAACCGGGATGTATTGTCCAGTGTGTAAATGTTGGGCTCATGAACTGTGGGCCGATAATGGGTGTATTAACTGTGAATCTAACACTGATACGAATGTTAATGGTGAGTCACATCAAGTTGAAGAGTTCTTAAAGCACCTAACTGTGATTTAGATTCTTGATCTCATTTATTAATACCTTGTTAATGTTGTATTCCTTGCATGCCTATGTTATATGAATTTAAATATCAAATATACTCATGGATTAGATATGGAAAGTGTCACTAAAACACTTCGAAAGTTATAAAATTTCGTAATATTTAAATCTCTTAGCTTGATTTCTAATAAAAGGTAATGGTAAGTTGTGTCACGTTAGTCTACAAGCCTGTATCAACGATAGAATGAAATAGTGCATGGAGAAACATTACTTTAATATGCAAAGCAATTATATGTTGTTCAGATTACATCCAATGTAATATTAATTTATAATATTTATTTACTTGTTAAATATAATTATCATAATAAATTAATCAAGTAAAATACTTAAAGATTGTAATAATATGAACAAAAGAAAAAATTTGTTTATTTTTACTGCATTTTGTTTGAGTTTAATGAGAAATAGATGTGGAGTGATAATGGTTAAAAAGCAATGATAATAAATTAACTATGTATTCTGACAACGTTTTTTTTCTAAAATAAATACCTTATAAATTACAAACAGATTTTACAAATCCCATATATTAACTATTCTATAAACATTGCTCAATTTCTCTATAACATTTTTTTTTCAATTTCCTGTCATAAAAGAGCCTATAACTGTAAAATATAAATAAAAAATATTAAATAAATATCTTGTACCAATAAATATAGCGTATTTATATAATACAAGGTGTTTTATGTGAAGTAAACATTAAAACGATTACATAATTGGAAATGCACGGTAATGCTTCTTTTACCACGATACTCTGACAGGTAGATGCAAATAGCCTGTTGAATTTTGCGCCAAAAAATGCCTAACAACCAACTAATTCTCTGACAACATATTGATTTTGAAACTTGTCCCTAAAGGAACTGTTATTTCATTTATCCAGTATTTTGAAAGATTTTTTCTAGCACTTAAAGTTACGCTAGAGTGTCGTTTTGTTGTTTTGAATTAAGCACAAAGCTACACAATGGACTATCTGTACTTTGCCAACCACGGGTATTGAAACACGGTTTTTAGCGTTCTATGTCCGCAGACATACCGCTGAGCCACTGGGTGGCGCGCTAGAGTGATTCACAGAAGAAATCAAAACCTGCTTTAAAGAAGGCAAAGTTAATATCAGACTAATTATTTATCACTTTGTGTTACGTACAACATTGACAAATTACCTTTTGTCACTCACAGAATAAGACATAATTTCACGACTTTGAAATGTATTTCGTTGACACAACAATAAATCCTAATTTGTTTGTGCATAGTGTAAAGAAGAGAAGGCATTTAGAATGTGATTTTAAAAAGAACAATAAAAGTTAATATCTGGTCTTCAACAGAATGTATATTTAATAAGAAAATGCGTTATAAATGAATAAGAAAGATAAATTATTGTGCGAAATTCACAAAACATATTTCGAGTGTAACTGCCTGACTTTATATGTGTAATTACACAGAAAGGATGGCCCCTATGTTTTTGTAATTTCTAAAACTATGTTATATTTTTTATATTAAAAAATGTTTCCGTTAATATAAATTTTCACTGTGAGTCGAGATCTACTTAAAAAATATGTAAAAAACTAAAAAAATCAAACGCTATGTATTCAAAATGTCAGTTGTTTATAAAATGACGCAATCAAGAAATGTTTTTGGCGGGAAAGAGACAATAATGTTTCGATATACCACAACTCTCAATCTGGCCAGGCAGATGACTACTAAATATATCAACAGCCTCAATAACTATGTCACCAAGAACTCAATGAGCAACATCGAGTTAATAAGGAGGATTGCCAACAGAGAAGTCTGGCATGCCATGGTCGTCGACGTCTGCCGCAGATTTGACACATGAAGAAGAAGAAAAAAGAAGAATACCACAACCATGACACAAATGAGCAGAGAGTAAGAAAAAATTACTGTTTTTAATTATAACAACTCAGTTTGAACAGTAAATTATAAGATTTAATTTTAAAATATTAATCCACAAGTAAAACATTTATATTAAAAGAACTATTAAATGACAATACGGTAAATTAATGATAAAACTACTTTACATCGGTTATAGAAATAAATCTTACCTGCAATTAGAAGTTTTTACTTAAAATTGTAACAAATCAAACCTTTTGTTATGTTGTTGACAATAATGGTGGACTTTATATTTCTTAAAGGGTTGTTTTATCCTCTAAAATAATCAACCTCTTTTTTTCCAGAAGTCACTTCAATAAATATGCATCTAAAATACTAAAGTAATGTGTTTGTGACGCAACGTATTTACATCCATGACAGAGGTTTTGTTTCTTGTTGCTAAAAATTAAAGAAACTTTGTTTCAAAATTTTCACGCAAAAAAATCATGTTATTTATCCACTGTAATCCTTAATTTTGAAGTGATACACTCGAGAATATGCATGTGTGTTTTCTTTCTTGGAAAGCCACATCAAACTATCTACTGAAACCACCGAAGGAATCGAACCCCTGATTTTAGCGTTGTAAATCTAGGCACACTAGGGAGACGGCAACTAGTCAACAGTAACCAAAACCAACTGTTAATTTACTTAAGTCTGACCGCATAGGGTAATTTGACTGCCTTTGAACCTAAAGCGCAATCACGCGTGAATTCTATGTTCACAATCCAAACATACAATCAAACATGACAGGGTAGTTTACATTTTTGTAGAATTTTTTGAATTTACTAATAAAGAATACAAAATTAATTTGATACAAACATTGTTACTAGCAAATGAACCCAGGCCTGACATGTCCTGGTGGTTTGGAATTCTTGAAACGCAACCTGCGGGCCATGGGACTGAAGCAAGGTGCCGAAAATGCTCACTCTTTAGTTATTTTTTATAATTTTCCATTTTCTCTGTGTACAAATAATTAGTTAAAACTCATGCTAAATGTACTTAAACTAGGGCAAGTAAATGATATTCCTAGGCTGTTCAGCTTTAATAAAGTTCTTCCTTTCACGTTTTAGTTTCAAAATACACTTAAATATCAACTAGTAATGCTTTACAAAAGCATATAGACCGAATAAAACTGAACCAGATTAGGTTCTAAAAATAAAGATAGATATATGTTTCATAACAATATTTGTTGATGTTGGTGAAACAACTTTGATGTGATACTGTAAAAACATGAAAGTAAATTCTTAGAAGTTAAATAATGGTCCAAATAAATAATAATCAAAACAGTAGTTCAGAATAGTGTAAAGGTTCAGTAAAGTTGGATCAATTATTTATTAATGTTTGTTGTTAACCACAAAGTTACATATTGGATTTTCTTTGCTCTTTCCACCACAGGCATAACAATAGTAATTGTACCTGTATTATTCTACAGACTTATCGATTGGTTACAGGGGGGGTAAGAGAAACTTTTATGAAATGTACGAATACAATTTCAAATTAAATACTCATAAAATATTATCCTTCAGCAATAACATCTTGAGATCAACTCCATGAAAAGTATATGAAAATAATGTAAATACTTTATTTAAAATCTTGTAACAAATTTAAAACGTTCTATGGTGTTTAGCGTACACGAATAGAAAGTTGAGAATAAAATAATTATTATGATCACCTATGAATCAAACGATCTTCCCCTGTCTCATATTAAAAGAGCATTTGAACTTAACTGATTTTACACCCATCTGACATATAGAGATCTGTTATGTAACATTCACTGTAATCGACTGATGAAAGCTGAAATAATTCGAAACCGTAATTCTGCAGTCTGTTTCTATATGAAACTACTATACGCATTGTCTATTCTGAACAACTCTAATATGTTGGAAATATTGTACATAATAGAACACTTTGTTTTTAACTTACCAGTTTCCTATTGTTGAAAGGAATAGAAAGAAAAGCAGCGGTTTACTAGAAAAGCGATTTATGTATCCAATATAATATTGTTTTAAAATAATTGCAAACACGTTCAAAAGTTTCTGGGTAAAACTTAGGATTCCAAAAGTTTATTTTGAGAGAATACGTTTTATTAGGTCATGTTTTTAAGATATACCAGTTTTCAATGCTGGATCTTTCTCATGATTGTTGTAATGAACTAGTTTGCCATAAGGCGCCCTTAATAGCAATGATTCAGAAGTAAAACACTTGATATATTTCTTGGTTAATTCAACTTCATGATAAACTATGAAATGATTAAACAAGTCAGTATATACGCATTTACTTTACAAAAAGTAGTTACCTTCTTAACCCTAGGATAATCGATAGAGTTTATGCGGATACCACCGACTTTTAAAAACATTTTTCTAAATATCTAGATACAATACACTACAATAATAAATTCTGTAACGTTAAAGGGGAGAACAGATACAAAAGTAATAACAGAAAATCAGTATAAATGTATATATCGTTATTGAACAAATAAACTGTCCAGCACATACAAGTTCATTATTCTCGAAGCACCTCTGATTATTAAGGTTCCTACTCACACACAGGAGTCGAAAAAATGTAAAAAAATAAATAAAATACGAATTACTGTTGAAACCAACGTATATATTATGTGATGAAGGAAAGGAATTTCACCTAAAAGTTTTGGTCAGTTCGCAACAATGAGTTTTACAAAAGTTAAAAACAGCATTACTCGATATTATGCAATATTTAAACGACATTCAAAGTGAACGGTATAAACACAAGCTGGTAATTTGAGGATTATTGATAGTAAATAAATCATTTATAATTGATAATCATTTTTAAAACGTTTATAATCATCTGTTTCAGTCATTTTGTGGTTTGGCATTGTCAGATGGTTAGAGCTCTCGACTCGTAATCTGAGGGTCGCGGATTCGAATCCCCGTCACACCAAACATGCTTATGGGGGCGTTATAATATGACAGTTGATTCCATTATTCTGTAGTAAAATAATTGCTCAAAAGTTGTCATGAGTGGTGATGAATAGCTTCCTCCCATTTAGTCTTTTACTACTAAATCAGGGACTGCTAGCACATTGTAGCTTTGAGTGAAATTATAAAAGAAACAAAAAACAATAATGCATTTTGTAATACGTACTACGTAGTATTTAGATCATTCAAACTGGAGATTATTTATAGAAATAAAACACTTGTAACAAGTTAAATGCTTCTAGATTTCTATAGTTGTAAAAGAGGAGAATCAATATCCTAAGTTAAAAGTATAAAATTATAAACAAACCATGGAAATATAGTTTTCTTGTTGCATTTTAGGCAAATGCGTTATTTGCGAGTTAATCGTCTGTTGCTTTTGAAAATAAGTTTTTTTGTGGCTCATGACTTGAAATATACAATTTCACAGCAAAAATTCGAAGAAAAGCCTCACGGCGAGAAACTCGTAAAAGCTCTATTGTGTATAATGGTAGTTACTCTAATTGACTTTTAACGCGTAGTTTTATCAAACAGTTAACAACATCTGTGAACATGTATCAAAAAAGTTACGTAACATTAACTTTATGGTAGTTTAACGTTCCAAATAAGAGCGACCAGAATAAAATTTTCTACTGATAGAAGAAACATATAAGAAAAACATAATATTAAACATTATGATATAATGATTATATTAACAAGACAAATGAATTTTCAAAACACACATATGGTAATATAACTTGTTATATAAAAATATTTATATGCTCTTTTCAAACTAAAAAAAAAAGTGAAAAATAAAATGTTTAAATACAATTAAGGAGTAATTTGAAAATTCCTTTCAGTGATTACCATAAAATATTATTTTTTTCGCGTATTTCGTTCATTTTAAAAATATATAACAAACATATATCTAATCTATTTTATTTCTTTATACATATTAAGTTAGCAAAGTATCAGTTTAATAAACCAACCAATTAATACTTTTCTATTATTTTGTTTTATTTACTTTCACTTCGAAGCCTTCAGTGTTGTATTCAAATTTACTTACTTTAGAAATACCTTTTTCATACTTTGGAACTTTGAAATATATACAGAGATTTACAGCGCTACAAATTTGGTTTTGACATTTATGGTGAGCGGAGAGTAGATAGCCAGTTTACATTTCTTTCGGTACAGACTGTTCAAGGTGGTGTACTATAATAGCGTTAACACTTTATATCAGTAATATAGAAATATTTTTAAAAATCATATTTTTCGGATCTTATAATTGTAAAATTTTGATTAACGGAACACAGTTGCAAATGATTCTTTTCAAATGCGTATTTTAGAGTTATTTTAGTTATTTAGAATATAAAAACAAGTGAGGTCAATACTCATTTTAATGACGTTATTGTAAAACTTATTCAACCAACTTTGTTCTGTAGACAATGACACGCCATATATTCAAGATATGAATCATTTTATCAGTTATCATTTTCTTATATGTGTGGTTGGTTTTTAATTATTACTTGGTGTGTTTTCACTGGATTTTACTTAGCAATTCTGGCAACCTAATTTCACCTAAAGTAGTAAACCAAAACAGCTGTTAGGGTCACGTGATCGTTCTTATTCGTGATTGGATGTTTACTTCCATGGTCAAATACTTCACTTGTTTCATTCTTAAGCTTAAACATAATTCGTAATATATCACTGTTATAAAAATTAATTTCTTTCCAAATTAATTATCCAGCGTTTCACATCATTAATTCAACATTTTTTTTCCAGTTTGCTACTCTTTCTTTATAAATAATTAGTACCAAATAAACAAGTCTGAAAGTTGTATACAGTTGTAGGATATAATTTATGTATAGCTTTAATTTTCAACTTTAATATCCCACTGTAATTTTATCAACCTTTTTCATTTAAATTGTTTACAAGTATTCTCCTAGTTAAAAGTTAATACGATGCTTTCTTATTTTGCTATGTTCTTGTTACTTACTCAAGTGTAAAAAAAAAAGGTTTAATATCACACTTTCCGTATATAAATAGTATATACAATTGGGACTTTATTTCGAGTACCTACATTTACACTTTATCAGGAAAATATTTGAGGAAGACTTGTTACTGGAAGGTAATAATAGCACAGCACTAACGTCAGAATAGATAGGTTTGTTTGTTTTTGAATTTAGTTCAAAGCTACACGAGGACTATCTGCGCTAGCTTTCCCTAATTTAGCAGTGTAAAACTAGAAGGAAGACAGCTAGTCATCACCACCAATCACTAACTCTTGGGTTACTCTTTTACCAACGAATAGTGGGATTGACAGTCCCATTATTACATCCTCACAACTGAAAGAGCGAGCATGTTTGATGTGACGGGGGATTCGAACCCGCTACTATCGGATTAGGAATCGAGTGTCTTAACCACCTGGCCATGCCGAGCCGATATTATAAGTAAACCTATCATGGTATTAGACAGTACGAGCACATTACTTGAAGGAGTCACTGCTGACGTATAAAAACTTGAACAGGACAATCAATAAGTTTGTTTGTTTTGGAATTTCGCACAAAGCTACTCGAGGGCTATCTGTGCTAGCCGTCTCTAATTTAGCAGTGTAAGACTAGAGAGAAGGCAGCTAGTCATCACCACCCATCGCCAACTCTTGGGCTACTCTTTTACCAATGAATAGTGGGATTGATCGTCACATTATACACCCCCACAGCTGGGAGGGTGAGCATGTTTAGCGCAACGCGGGCGCGAACCCGTCTTACGAAAGAAGATAAAAGAAGAGGCTTGCTCAATGTTGTACAAGATGCACTAAATTGGAAGAAATTAGCTTACTACTCAGTACACAATAATAAAGATTATTACTTAAAAGTAGGAAAAAGTGAAGAGGGAAACAGAGAAAGCTAAGAATCAAAACTCAAATTAAAAGTTGACTACTACAAACAAAATTATCAAAGTAATCATTATTCTCTTAGATGGGCAAAATTAGTTTATTATTGAAATTTAAATGTAACAAACAAATTATAGAAAGAGAGAAAATCAAGAACCTGGGAAAATTTAGTGCTGATACTGTGATTGTCTATTTGTTTGTTTGTTTTTGAATTTCGCGCAAAGCTGCTCGAGAGCTATCTGCGCTAGCCGTCCTTAATTTAGCAGTGTAAGACTAGAGGGAAGGCAGCTAGTTATCACCAACCACCGCCAACTTTTGGGCTACTCTTTTACCAACGAATAGTGGGATTGACCGTCACATTATAACACCCCTACGGCTGAAAGGGCGAGCATGTTTAGCGCGACCGGGATTCGAACCCGTGACCCTCGGATTACGAGTTGAACGCTTTAACACGTTTGGCCATGCTGGGCTTCCGATACTGTGAATCGAAGAAAGAAAGAGCTTAATGCAGACAAGTTATGATACAACGTAGCCAGAGTAATCAGGAGGATTAAAATGTTTATTTTAACAACTCGCTTCTGGTATACTTAGGTGCTGTACTTGACTTTCCTTTTGATTTTAATGTTGTACGTATTCCTTAGGAACTGACCCCTACTACAATATATAATAAACATCTCTTTATCACTATAATCAACATCCGTAGAATAAGAGTATTATTTCTTATTGGCATCATATTAGTTCTTTCTTTCTCTCAATTTATTCATTTGTTCTCACACCATCCGGTTTCTATTTCTTCTGTTAAATGCCTAAGTTTTATATATATCCCTTTCTTAAAAGTTACAACAAATACGCACCTGTTATCTTGTATCGGAATACAATGTCTTATAATCAAAGGGTTTTCTGAAACTGCTAAACAGAAAAGATAGCCAATCACTCCAATAATATGCTAACAGCTTAAAGTGACATTTCTTCCACTAAACTTAATAATGTATGTGAGTGGATCGTATAAAAATTCCTAAAAGTAAAGAAATTAGGCAACAAAGCCATATCGTACAGTTGAAAAAAAGGGAACAAAGTCTAAACAGATAACATAAAATAAGTTGAAATTCTAAACTAAGCTGCTGGAGAGAAGAAAAAATTATGGAAGATGAATGACATTATTTTTGTACGGGTTAAAATAACTGGTTAAATGGCTTTTTCCCACATGTTTGTAATGATCCAGGAAAGAAAGATTCTTGATGTAATATTCTTTTCAGTATATTGTATATAAAACAATACTCTACACTTAAACATTATATACATAGATTCAAATAATAGATCAGATGTCAGAATACATAAAGCAGAAACAGTGGTATTTCTACTTAAACATTTCCAGTAGCATTGTGGAAGAACATCAAGTTATAGATTTAATACCCATACCAGCCATCTTGAGGATACATTTTCACTTCAAGTGGGTTTCTCGTCATCATGAAATCCTAAAATCTTTATTTTTAAAACCAAGAAAATCTATACACCTTCCAAGTAGAGTTCAGAATTTAGGTGAATATCCAAATAGTGACAGAAATGCGTGCAAAAAGATCAGAAGAAGAAAACGAAAACAATTTGCAATTAGTAACTTTTGTATGTGATTATGAGTATAAATTATATCTTATCTATTCATGACTCATAAAAAATTTGATACTAAAAGAAGACCACTTTTACTACTTTTTTCTCAATTATGACTTCGACAATGATGTAACTCTCGAGTTACACATATGAAGTACCTTAAACTCACCTATGAATAGATTGAGACTGTATCGAATCTACATGGACTCAGAATCACGTAATTACTAAAAGTTAGAAACGAAACTTTGTACAAGAGTACATAATCCATAAAACTTGAAGTCCCATATAAACTTTCAAATCTCCATGTAATCTTAACATAAAAATTAAGACGTTTCCTTTTCAAACAAACTTCGTCAAATCTATAAAATATAACCAAATAGTCCATGATGGACTTTTGCCTACAAACTCTAAACCAAGTATTGATTAAAAGTTCATTTAAATTAAGGTAACAAATAAGGCGAGAATTAATTTTACTTTCTAAAGATCGTATGCAAACAGATAGTGATAGTATACAAATTAACAGTCATTAACTTTTATTCCATTCACAACCATTACAAAACTATAGGCTACAGAAAATCTTCTCATATTAACATTAAGCCTAACCAGACAGAACAAAGCAGTCTAGCACACAAATAGATAAGTTAATTTCAACCTTGTGACTACTCACTCTTGTTTTCCTGCTAGAAAATCCTGCATCTAAAAACCATAGATAACCATCACTAATATAGGTTACTTTTAACCTAACTAAATTTACTCAACGAAATAAATGTTAAGAAGACAGAAAGACTAGACTCGTGAAATTTATAATTAGTAAAAGAATGGAGTAGAAATGGTTTATGTCTGATTATCTTCACCATTAATCTAATCTCAAAGTTACACATGGCATAATCCTTCATTCCCAAATCAAATGTATAGAAAATACATACTCTCTCCATTCGGGAAACACTTTATCTTTTAGAAAGGAAGAAAAGATTAATGTGATTATTTATTACAAAAGAATTAACATCTTTTTCAAAGTGATAGATTTAAATGCCTAAAAGAAACAACTTATATTTGAGCAAATAATAGTTCTTTAAATATAAATATAATGCATAATTATAATAACGGTGTGCAATAGGTGTCAAATTAAATTATAAGTTTAGCAAATTTTATAACATCTAAACATTTAACAGAATGAAATGTAATAGCAGTAAATTCTAAGAGCCTTAAATTTCTAAAGAAGTTTTAAAAATTAATTATTTTTTTAAGCACAAAACTACACAACTGCTGACAACAGTGAGTAGTCGAAATTGTAAGTTTGTTAACTTACAACTGATCCGTCAAGGGACAACACTTGTAAATATTTAGTTAGATTTATATATATATGTTTTTTTTTACAATAATTGAGATATTAAAGATATTTGAAACACCTAATTAAAAGTTACAAAATAATAATGTTTCTTTTTGAAATATTATAATGCATTAGTTTATAATGTTAGTAGTAAGCACAGCGATAGGTCAACATCATTATGTTACCTTATTTTGTTGTAAAGTACTTCCGCCACAATTTTGTTTATTATAATATTACACTCGCAGTTTGATTTTCATTTAACCCTATAAAGGTTTTTCTTATTTTAACCATAGGAAATTGCTACTTACAACAATAACCAGCAATACACAAGAAATTCAGTTTCGTTTCTTACTGTAAGCATTTTACTTTCTCTTCTTTGTTACTGTTAGCTTATTCACTTTCTCTCACATCTCATCGTCTGCCTTCTGTTTTATATCTCTTTTTTAAAAGCTATGCCAACCACACCTGTTTTTCTTATATTGGATTACACAATGTCATAATAATACGGGCTTTAATAATCTTTACAGAAGCTAAATAATAAAAGCAGTCATTCCTTCAATAAATTCTGTAACGACTTAAAATACTGTCATAGTTTACTCTCTAAAAACTTGTGAGAAGTAAGCTATTTTCTCATCTCTTTTAAATCCAATAGACATTCCTTATACTAGCACGGCATGACCAAATGGTTAAGGAGCTCGACTCGTAATCCGAGGGTCGCAAGTTCGAATCTTCATCACATCAAACATGCGTGCCCTTCCAGTCGTGAGGGCATTATAATATGATGGTCAATCCCGCTATTCTCTGGTAAAAGAGTAGCCTAAGAGTTGGCGGTGAGTGGTGATGACTAGTTGCCTTCCCTTTAGTTTTACACTGCTAAACTAAGGACGGCTAGCACAGATAGCCGTCGTGTAACGTTGCGCGAAATTTAAAACAAACTAAACCAATCCTTAAACTGAATTTTATAAAACATCTTCCTAGTTTTCCTGAATATTTTCAACAATGTTGTTTGTATTCAATCTCGCTGCGTTTCTGTTAAAACTTGATACTATCTTAGAATATTAGAGTATTAGCACTGAAAAGCTAACAATTTGTTCAGAAGTGCACTTTTATCAATATATTACAATCATGTTTGCACCAGCACTGAAAAAAAAACTCATAATTCGTTTAATTGTGTACTTTTATTGATTTATAAAGTCTAGCTTATCATGACACTCTTTGTTAACCTGTTTCACCATTTACAGTATTTTACAGAACATTAATAATATCACTTGTTTTCACGTATATATAACATTAAGTGTCACAACTTCACAATTTTATATTCTAATATTGCAAAACATTTACAGTCTTTTCTTTATGTACATAACTATAATTAAAAAATAAGCTCAGTTTCTTATATATATATATATATATACATAAACAAGTACACAAATTCTTATCTTTCATTCATATGCATAACAAGACATTCACACAACATACGTTTTAATCTCAGCTGAAATGATCTTAAATCTGCATCTAACAGGTCAACCCATAAGTACTGTCCGAGAATTTAATACAGTAAGTGCATTATCATTTCTATCTTTTTACAAGGCTTCAATGACAAAAATATGTAGTAGGACGTGTATAAAAAAGTTCAGACAAATAAAAGAAACCAACCCAAATCCACTTTTTCAGATCATTAATCAAATAAACCCTTATCAAGATGGATGTGTCTGAAGAGCACTTTAGGCATACAATGTTTTATGAGTTTAAAAAAGGTAAATAGTGCAGTAGAAACTACATGAAACATTCAAGTTGTTTATGATACGGAATCTCTCAATGAAAAAAATGTCGAGGGTGGTTTCAGAAGTTCATATCAGGTGACTACAGCTTAAGTGCTACGCCACGTTCAGGTCGTCCTGTTAATTTTAATGATAACTTGCTACTGGCTGCACTTGTTGAAGATTATGCTGTAACAGTTGAATAACTAGCATAGAAGCTTATTTCTACCCATTCAACAATTCACCGTCATATGCAACAACTTGGAAAGGTATCAAAAATTTGAAAATGGGTCCCTCATGATTTCACAGAAGCTAACCTTGAAGCAAGAGTGGATATTTGCACTTATCTGCACTCTCGTGAACGTAACTCACCCTTTTTGGACAGGATAGTGATTGGAGATGAAAAATGGATATATTATAAAAATGTTAAGCGCCGCAGACAATGGCTCAGTGCAGGTAAACTGGTTAAAGCACAGCCCAAATGGACCTTCCCTCCAGGAAAGTCTTGTTAAACGTTTGGTGGGATATTGTTGATGTGATCCACTTTGAGTTGCTGCCACTCAATGTAACTACTATATCAAAGTTCTATTGCCAACAATTAGAGCGCCTGACTGTTGTACTAAAAGAAAAGAGGCCTGCCTTGATCAATCATAAAGGTGTTGTGTTACACCAGGATAATGCACAGCCCCATACAACAAGGATCACATCTGCAAAGATTGAAGAGCTAGACTTGGAAAAACTTCCACGTCCTCCTTATTCTCCAGACCTTGCTCCATCAGATTATCATCTATTCCAAAGTTTGCAGAAATATCTTGATGAAAAAGAGCTTGGAACACATGAAGATATCAAAACTACCCTCTATACATTTTTCTCCTCCAAACCCCAAGAATTTTATGGAAGTAACATTCAGAAGCTTGTGAATCGTTGACAGGAAGTAATTGATAATAATGAAACATACATTATTGATTAAATAACATTAAAAGCGTTTGAGCTTCTTTCTTTCTGAACTTAAAATCGGACAATACTTAAGGGATAACCTGATATATGCATTATTTTTAATCACGGGAAGTCGCATGTTGTTATTAATCAAGCACAAGAGGGTGTTTGTATTTCAATGACCACTCGCTGTTCTATACTTTACTGTAAAATTAAACTCTTATAGACTCCACTGGAAAAAAAAATCTATTTTCATTCTTCACTCTGTCTGGCCACATTATTATTCATTTTCACGAGAAATGCTGTATTTAAAAGAAAAAAATTAAGTTCTTGTAGCACATATGATTACCCATCACTAATTTTCAGCAGTATATAATGCTTGCTTATGTTTTAGTAATTGTGAGCTGAATTATGCCTCTGGATGTTTTATGCCGTCTTCACCTTAATGACTACGCTACCTCAATAGCTGCATCTGACACATCAGTTTGCACAATGGTGGCTAAAGTCTTCTTATAATTATGTAAAAATTGTTCTTTTCTTAACCTGAAGATGACCTGGGAAGGTCAAAACGTTGTTCTCTCCTTATCAATAAAAGTGTCAATACCCATACCAGCCGTTCTGAGATACATAGGTAAAACTAATTTATCACTCAGTGCCTCATTTAATTAATTTCCTAAAAGTTCTCTCACAGGCCTCATCCACACACACGTTTTGGACACATTTTACAGATTAATCTTTCTACAAGCCAGTTAATAAATGTCCTGTATAACCCTACCATCCCAATAAAATATCTAACTCTCTTCTTTGTCTACAGGAACAATAAATCCCTTACACACCATGTGACCTAGACATCCATGTTGTCTTCTTTAATGTAACGTTTGTATGGTTTGACTATTAAATCTGCTTTACTCAACTTATCTTTATGCTTTTTGGTGTGGTGTTCATCCCAATTATTGGTGCATATGCCATTGTCATCCATGTAAGCTGTGACAGACTTCTGTAAATCCTATGAGAAGTTAGCCATTATTCTTTGAAGATACTCGATTATTTTTGCTATAATGGGCATTACAATAAATTAATATAATCCACAAGGAGTTGAAGATGATTTTTCTCTTCATCCTCTTCCTCTAATTTGTTTCGACTTGGAGATAACATTCGATCAATCTATTGTACAACGTACTTTGCTTGACTAATTTATCATATCCTTCATGTGAAATAATGGATAGAAAATGACAATAATAACTTCATTCACCCTCCTTATCAGTATATAACCTTATCCATCAGTCTTAGCTACGCTACTACAGCTGATGCAAAATGGCTAGATGTAGTAGCTGTTGTTTTTGAATTAAGGACAGAGTTACATAATGGGCTATCTGTGCTCTGTCCACCACGGGTATCGAAAACCGGTTTTTAGCGTCGTAAGTCCGTAGATATACCGCTGAGCCACTGGGGGCAGAAGTAGTAGTACTAGATTTTGTAGAAATTGATAAAATAGTTCGAGAACTGATAGTGATATCCTCATGGATCGGATTTTTAAAGAATTCTTATCAGACTTATACATTATTTTTCAGCTTAAAATAATAGAAGAATTATGAACGTAAAAGCAATAAACATGAAACACACTAATTCTTATAGACCCGAAACAAAGAACAAATGAGACAATTAAAACCATATTAAGAATAATGGTGCAGAAGGCTCCTGTTAAATAGTATACGAAAGGAAGTTCCCCACGATACATCAGAAGCATCTTTTTTTTTTGAGTTACTATACTTATCGAAAACTTGTTTCTGCTAAAACAAATCTGAACCAATGAAAGAGTTAGCACACGTAATTACTTTGAGGCAATTTTTAGCAAAGGAAGAGAAGTTACGGGCTAGGGTCACTCAAAATAATTAAGTTAAACAAAAGCTACACCATGAAAATAATTATAGAAAATTATAACTTAAGAAGAATGTGTTAGTTAGATTACAGAACCCAGGATCTAAATATAGTTCAGAAGAAAGTAAATAGTTTATTTCCCTATAATTAAGTGAGTTGGAAGTGACATATGAGGTAGATGTAGAGGACAGATATATAGTGGATCAAATGTATCCTGTAGTTATGCTTAAGCCATGTCACGCTAGAGATACACATGAGATGTGAGTGATGACATCTATGAAATACAGCCATTTATTTGATGGGTAAATAGGCTAGTAGTAACGAGAGTAAACAGAAAACTATATTTAATTCTAATGAGTTACAGGACATGTTAAAATATTTGAAGAATTTACTCCTACATAACAGGAGTTATGTTATAATCTCAACGATACAACAATATTTTGGAGTTATATTAATAATTGTTAAATTAATCACTGATTCTTTCACTTTCATTTCCCTCTTAGTAGCTACCTGACATGCTGGACATCTTCAAATTTATTTGGTCGGTGATAGTTTTTATTGATCCTGTCTTTAATTTTATTTTTACTTAAATGTCTAGCCAACATTGTTTCATGCTCGAACTCTACTGTTTACATCCCTTTGGAAGTTCTAGTTATTTCGTACCAAACATTACCTCATTGCCGTTACATTTAGGCCTCAACACTCCTTCCCACAAGTAACAATAATTCCTCCAATATTCAGTTACTGCTGATTCCTCTATTACAGCTTCACTGCAATATTTATCAATATTTATTCTTACTACCATTTAACTATTTGTTCTCGATCAATATTTACTATGCTAACAACAGTTTAGAAATGTTATTATTTCTATTATTTAATTCTTCACGAAGTTCTACTCACGTTTCGGAGTTATATTTACTCCTGTTTGTTTCCTAGCTATGTTGGTTATGTGCTACCTTTGCTTCTATTAATCAAAACTGGTTGTAAGGTGCCATCCACCACCCTCTGCGACTATTTCACCTTCAGAAGCCCGACATTTCAATGTGACTTTAGGTATTGATACACTACAGCAAGATCCTCTTGTTGTGATGTTAAACTAATTAAACCTAATGTCTCATTTGTGAGTTTATTTTTTTTACTAACTATTTTTCACCATAGTTTTCCATCTACCAGTATTCCTTAATGCTTTCACAGTTTTCACACTGATAGTCGCTTCTTCTAACTACTTATTAAAAAGTTTTGGAGAAGGTGAGTAACTTCTCCCCTTATTTTGAAAATCAGTCCTGAGGAAAGGTTCTCATTACACTTTCTGAAACAGCTGATCCAGTTTCATTTACTTGTGATAAGTGTCTTACTAGCTTGATTTTGACCTAATTTCAACCAACTGTGTTTTACTAAATTTTCATCCATTAATTTCACTGTTTCACGTACGTTTGATGGCTTCCAATAGTTTAATCATATCACTGTGTTAGCAATTTTGTTTAAAGTTGCTTTTGAAACACGAAATTTACAATATTTTCAGTGCCTCCACTACTTTTAAATCTTTCAATCTAATAAAATAACAACTTTTGCGGTCTTACTCTTTAAACGTCTTAGTTGCAATTTTTTCCAATTTACTGTAATAAGTCTTCGAACTTAAATAGGTGATTTCATTGCATCATACTTTAATTTGTCTGTGTCTTCATTTTTATTATATCTTGCTAATATTTTTTCAGGTAATGCAAGAAATAATTTTCTTGTCATATCATGTGGCTTCCATTCTTCTGCTTTTTCTAGGTGTTTTTTATCCAACAGCACAAAAATATTTGATATATCTATACTGCTTTCACACAACTTAGGCAAGCGCCCTATTTCCAAAATTACCATGAACTGCATTCGTCTTTACCTTGAATTCTATCTGCGTATGTTTACATTGTAACTCTAGTTCTAAAAGTTCTATTACCTTTTACTTTCAATGATTTATTCTCAGCGTTCAATGTCAAACACTTCATTTCTGATTGTATCTTAACAAATTCCATATTCTTACCATAATGACCTTTAGGAACACCAATCGTAGTTCTCGTATTTACACTATGCTCAAAGCTTGAAAAATCTCCTCGTAACTCCTGCCTCGATTAAGATGTTATATATCTCATCTTTTTAACCAATTGCTACTACTCAATTCTCTATACTTATTTAACAATTGGCTTTCAATCAGTGATTTATAGTGTCGTCCATAATATTATTAATTCTATACTTTTAAAAAAGAACCACACAATTTATAACCAGTAGGAATTAAGTGAATCACTGTCAAAATTAAAACGAACAAAATAAAAATCGACTTCACTGCTTCACCCAATTGACTTTCTTATTCAGCTTTTTTGTTGATATGTTTTTAGCTTCAACCTCTTCTTTCATGGTTTGATTTGATTCTTAACGAATTGATGAATTCCACCATCACTTTGTTATAATCGTGCTACACTCACATTTTGTTTTCTTTTAACTTTGTTAAGGTTATAGTTACTTCTAAAAGGAACAGTCTCATGCTAATATATATATACTACATTCCTGCTTATTAAGATGATCAACAACACATAAGAAATTAGGTTCTGTTTCTTACTGGTAGGATTTTACATTATTCTTTCCTAATCTTGGTTTATTCTCATGGTTTCCCTTTTGTTAAATACTTATTCTTTATATACCTTTCTCAAAAATCACGCAAGAAACACTAGTTTCTTCTTATCGGGTTACAACTTCTCATAATCGTAGGGAATTCAGTTGTCTTCACAATGACTAAACAAGAAATTGTGTCACTCCCTCCAATTATGTTCTAACGACTTAGAGATATGTAATTCCGTAATATCTTAGAGACTGGCCACTTCCTACCTCTCTCAATTCTTATCGATGTTCTTTACACTAACTTTATAGCATAGTCTACGTCACATTCACCCACTAACAAACTTAATCTGATAGGTCCATTCTCATCCACAGTGGTCTATCAACAACGTTTTTTAGAGCAAAAGTAACTTTATTAGGAACAAGAACATGCAGAACTATATAGAAGATGTCGGTCCCACATTTCATTAGGGATAGTCTAAAAGAGTTGCTGCACATACGCGCACAAGAACAGTAATGATGCTTAGATGAACAACTTCATGGTCCATTTAATATTTTGTAATATAAGGAACCACCTCATTTTTATGTAATATTTCGCTACTTTGTCTCATTTAAAAGATGCGCATGCACAAACCCGTAGATAACATAAGTAATAATACCCAGGTGCACACCTTCAGGGTCCATTTAGAATGGATACAAAACGTCGTGTTTCTAGGTTCGTTGCTCTTAGATCTAGGGTGCTCACATAGCGACACAGCATAAAAGACACGTCCTTTCATTGTTATACATTATTAAATTGTTTTTTGAAAATCTAATGTACCACATAGAATTTTCACATACGACTCGAGTGGCTTAACTTACTTAAAGCTCTCGGTAATATACTTAAATCTATATTACAATGATTTATTATTATTATGCCACTCGATTCCATGAAGGAACATAGGGCCGCAATCGCTTGCGGATTTATTAACTGGCTGGTTTTTAAGTGGGCAGATTGTTAGCATACTGCACAACCCTAACCAGGAGGAGAAACATGAGCCGTCCCTTATTTTGCAGTGTAAGACTAGAGGGAAGGCAGCTAGTCATCACAACTCACCGCCAACTCTTGGGCTACTCTTGTACCAACGAATAGTGGGATTGACCGTCACATTATAACGCTCCACGGCTGAAAGGGCGAGCATGTTTAGCGCGGCTGGGATACAAACCCGCGACCCTCGGATTACGAGTCGTTCACCTAACGCGCTCGGCCATGCCGGGCACATATTACAATGAATTACACATTAACTTTTTAAATCAAGGAATATTGTGAACTACGTGTGAAATAGTTGTTCCATTAGTGCTGTTTCATTTCGTTATTTTATAGAGCTTAAAAATAGCTACATGTGTTTTCAAGAAATCAATTCTACATCTTACTCTAGAAACCATACGTTGGAAAGTGCCACAAAATCCTAACTTGTTAAAAGAACGTTTGAACATATTGCAGTCTTATAAATTACACTACCGTCTAGAAACTGGATTTCGATACCCGTGGTGGGCAGAGCACAGATAGTCTATTGTGTAGTTTTCGTTTAATTACAAACAAACAAATCATTGTCGTCTTTCGTTTGTCTGAATACAGATATGTTAGTTTCGTTGTTTCTTATTTTGCACAAAGCTAGACAAATTGTTATCTCTGTTTTGTTCACTGCGAGTATTGAAACCTGATTTTTGCGTTACAAGCCCTCAGAGTTACTGTTACAATTTATTCTTTCTCGTTCTACATAAGTTACATTTGTGTTTCTTTAAAAGATCTAGTTTGATAAACTCGAAAAGATTAAAACTATGAAGATGAAAGTAATTGGAAATGTTGGTGCCCAAATTGAAGAAGGACGTTACCATAGCAATTAATAAGCGTGATAGTACACCCCATTACCAATGATTGTGATCTTTACTCCCAAAATTATTGTCAATTATTTTTGTTTAGAGGAGAAAATTGAATAACATAATTTGAATTGCAAATTATATGTTGTATGCCAACTAGAAACTCGCTAGACTATTACAGAATGGAATAACAGATGTAACGAAGAATTCTGATCTGAAATCCATCATAATAATGCTATTCATAAATCTATTGGAAAGGCTTATGGAGAATGTGACGAATTATCACTGGCTATTACCATTAAAGTTATCATGCTTGATGATTAAACTTTGTCATATAATTAGCCACAGCACCATGATCTCGATATGATAAAAAAGGAAAACACTTCTTTGTTCTTCACACTTAATGGTAATAGTATTTGTCCGAAGGACTATAGCATATACCCTGCTATGCTCAAACGTCTTCATTCCACAAAAAAGGTTATTACCAAATATTCGAAATTATTGTACCATAGACAAGAAAATATGTTGTATACTTAAACTAAGCAACAATTAATAAAAAAAGAAGATATTTAAAATACACCAACGAGTGTTCTGGATGAAAAACTTGCTGATAAAGGCTGATAAAGCTTAGCGCGAAATAAAAAAACAACAAATAAACAAAGAAGAATTTCTCTTTAATGACATGATAAAATATAGTTTAACATAATATATTTGAATTGAAAGACCCCAAATAGAACCATCAGAAGAGAAACGGAAAAACTGAAGTATGGCTAATAACACTGTCATATAAAAGGAAAATAATGAACATTAGAAAAATTTACAAAGTATACTACATTGTGTAAGAATATAGTGTTCCCTTCTCTAAAAGTTATGCAGAAAGTATATCCAATGCACAAATCACATAACCTAATTAATGTTATAAATATGACACCATCACGTCTTCCAATTCAATCGTGTTGATTTCGTCGAAACATGTTTAATCAACATATGAAGATCATACACTGGTGTTAATTAAAAATGTTTTTAATGTACCTATTTTGACGTGCGTATTATTTATTATTATAATGTTATACACAAGTGCCACGAAGTGTTCCTTGAAAGTATTAGTGTAGTAGAGCATATATAGTGAAAATGAAAATATTAAACACTTCATAGGTATGACTACCAAATAATCCACTAGAAATTTTCATTCCATTAATAGCTGTCGAAGTCTGGTTAAATAAAATAAGCCTGAATATTCTACTTTCAGGCCTGTTTGCACTACATATTTAAACATATGTTTCAATGGTCAAAACCATTTGAATGGAAAAAGAGGAGAACATTTGCTTTTGGAAGCATGTAAAGAAAGCTTCATGAATAATACACCACTCTCAGAAAATCATATCTTTAGATCAGTAATAGTGCATTAGAATTCTCAGAGATGATAAGCGTTGACTGACATTTCAAGCAGAGCATGTATAACACTTTGAGGACGTCGTTATAAATGTTGATTTCAACCGAGGATAACCATTATTATAACTTTTCAAACTGCAAAACATTTAAACATTTTTTATTACTAGGTAGCAGATAAATAATCAACTCAGTAATTTGAAATACATTTTTTACGCTAATCATAAATTAGAACTTTTAAAATGAATTATTCAATATAGTCAGCTTGTTAATCCTAACTACCAGGAAAGTGCTCATATAATTTGATATTACAGTTTAGGCTACATCATCCATCACGATTGTTACCTCTAACTAACAGGAGAGGACCAATAACACTTGATTTTAAAGTTAAGACAAAATCAGTCGCCCATCTAATTAATTCCATATGTTAAAAATCTCAAATTTGTCGGTAAGCTATGATGAAAATGATTTATGGCTTTTGATGGCAAAAATTAGTATCAAAGCTGATGTTTTCTTAATTCAAGATTGAACAGTCAATATTAAATAATTTCTCGTAAACTAAGCTCACAATATGAATATTAGACTTATCAATAGAAGAAAATAGTTCATTCAGTTATTTTAAAGTATGAATATCAATAAATATAATTCGTAAGAGGAGGAACACCACAATTTCTTTCACGATATTTTGACATTTTACGTATGACTAAGCAGACCATACAGGTTGTGTAACAGATCCAGGAGACAGAAAGAGTTGGTAAACTGAAAAAATACATGAAGTTGAGAATCTTTTCTGCCCTCTTTTTCTCTGTAGGAAATAGTAAACAAACAGAAAATCCGTAAAAAATAATTATTATCAAGGCTACACTTCGATGAGAAAACTGAGAGAATACCAGTGGGCTTTCTGTTGAATCACTGCAAAAAGGACGCTTATTTAGCAAGTAGAGCTGCTTCTAACTCTTAAGAACTATTGCTACGGTCTTTAAAATACAGCATCTATCACCAGAGCAGCCACAGGAACAGCTTACTTATCTGAACAGTTGCCATAAAGCAAACCCTCCAAAATCCACATCAGAATACACACAAAATATGTCAAATTCTATTTCTATGTATGGACTGCACTTAAATGTTAAGTTGTGGTCTACATACAGTATGGTTGCTACACACGTTTAGATATTTGGTGTTTTTTTAGTTTTAAGTACTTTAAATGGTAAATATTTATATGTTTATTAAAATATCTCTGTTTTGGATAAAAACAACAAATGGGTAGCTAAACAGAAGAGATTTCTTTCATAAGCTTGGACCGTAAACCACGCACCACAGGTGGAATATTAAAGAAACAGAGTTGCACGTTAGGAATAGAAATACTAAACAAATTCCAAGAAAAGAGGGAATAGATTGTGGAATTTATCTCAGAACTTCCTAGAGGATAATGGGTACTTCTTCTATAATTCGTACTTAAAAGCAAAGAATATATTAACACAGTATAAATTATTTTTTCTAAAATTAGCATTAAGTCAGTAAAAAAGACGTGAAATTTAGTATTTATATCGGTAAGTTTTCTTCGATTTTAGAAACATCTTTATCTCTACAGTTATCTTGTACTTCATACCGACGATTTGTTTAAAATTTTTACCACTGAATCTTCTGAACTACGCTGCAGGGCTATTGTCAAGACGTACGGTCCTAAAACAGAGCATGACAGAATGTAGCGACGCAAATTATAACGACATGATGACGTTCCAAGTTGTTGTAATGTAGCATATTTTGTCTCTGTATATATACATATATATCGTGTGTGTGTGTTTATATACTTACATTTTTATACATAAATTTACGTAAATTAATTGATGCTTTATACCAAAGGTTACTGGTCCCTTCTAATTTGTAGTTCACAAAAAATTCGTTCTAATGTAATGAATTTAAAACCACCTGACTGATAATTTATAAAAGTTCTTATGAATCTGAAGAGAAATCTGAAGCTTTAAAATTTGACACTTTTTTAGTTACTTAAACTGAGTTGTATAATATGAAAATACGATTCTTAAAATAAAAATTAAAGTGTTTGTAAAACGAAAAGTTTATTGAAATTCTCTGTGGATAGTCTTTAGAAGGAATAATCAATCAAATTAACTATGTATTAATAAAATAACAAGTCTTAGTTATAAAATAGTGTTAAGCTGAAAGCTCTTTTCGATAAGGTTAGTACATAGTCACTAAAGGCTCTAAAGTCTGTCTTGTTTAGATCAATTCATAAAGCTACACTTCATTTTCATCATTTTAGTGCATATATTACAATTTTTTTAATATAAAACTTTCTTCAATTTGTTTATTTTCATAAGTCAAAAACTACAGAGGAAAGACAAAAACTGTAGTTAATTTGTAATTTTTAGTAAATAACAAAAACTATGTAAAACTATATGTTTTTAGAGAGCGCTCGACGAGATCTGTTGAAATATGATCTTAAATTTTAATTTTAGCACTGGATTTTGTATATACTTTAAATTTTCATCATTTTAGCTACATGTTTTCATAAAAAGTGTTGTGCATCTTCTGTATTTCTTTAGGTATTCTTATTCCAATTAGACTACAAAATGATCAAACAAGTTTTTCTGCAATAATCGAACGTAAAAAGGCAGCTTAAAATAAGCCTAACCAGTTTCACAAGCTAATATTTAGTCGACATTCTCATGGATTTCAATACTGCTTTACATCGACGTGGCATGGTTTCAATAAGTCTGTGCAGATATTCCTGAGTGATTGACTACCATCCTTCTTTGAGTATTTCAGAAAGTTCATCTTTCGTGTTTGGCTTGCGATCTTTGATTAATCGGTTTAACTTAGCCCATAAATTTTCAATCGGATTGATATCAGGTGATTGACCTGGCCATTCGATAAAACCAAATCTATTATTTCTAAGATATCTTTTAACGACTTCACAATTCCAGAGAAACTTGTGTGATCATTTTGTAAGTTAATTGAAGGAAGGTATAAGAAACTACAACAGGTGCACAACACTTTCTATGATAATATGTAACAAAAATCACAAAACGTTTGGGTATTTACGAAGGCCAGCAAAATTTAAAATTTCAGATCATATTTGAACAGATCTCGTCTAGTGTGTTCTGAAAACGTATAGTTTTACATATTTTTGTTAACTAGTAAAAGATATAATAAATGAACAACATTTTCAGGGAGCACTTTTCAGTCCACTCCTGTATGTCAATGATATTTATTCTGAGTGTTATATTATAAATGCCTTTTAACCGGTTGATTAGATCGTTTTACAAATGAATTCATTGTGTCGACATGAAACGCAAAGAAAATGATCACCAATAACCAAAAACGTTAATAGTATTACAAATAATATGACTTTAGTATGATAGATGGCAGCACATGGTGTCCATTTCTCGAATAATTCTCTTTCTCAATCATTCCTCTATCTCAACAGCAAGATAATGAATAAATTTTGCAAGTCATTAGTATTGATTATATGATGTCAATAAAAACTTAATTCAGAAGAGTTTTGAGATATCTGCCACAGTTTTTAAATTACACTACAAGAAATTCTGTGAAAGTAAAACATTAATGTTTAGGTATCGGGTTTTTAATTAAACTCGATACCTTACTTTTTAATTGATAAATTTCAATGACAGATAAAAATATTGAATGATTATCTTCACTTTCAGAGACATTATCGCTAGCATCTAATGTTATATATTTTTACCTATATGCTTTGAAATGTTATCCTCTTTTTTCAATTTTCTCCTGCAGACTTACATAACTTTAGGGTTAATAATACTGTCGTAATGTGTATTAATACCGACGTTTCGAGAAACTTTTGGATTGTTTTTGAACGCATTCTTAGTGTCTGCAACATTCTTTTCAATATAAAAATAACTTGAGTCATACACAGAAAACAAGTTAGGCTAGAGTTAGTAATTATATCTGAAAAAGTGGAGCATTGAGTATTTTAGTTTGTTAGTCAATTGGTTAGTAATTAGTGTATAATTTAGTCAGTTTATATATTATTTCCAACAATTTAGTCAGTCACTATGTGCGAATTTTGAAAAAAAACTTCCACGAAGGAATAAATACAGAAAAATAAAAAAAATAAATAGTATTCATAGTTTATTTTTGTAGTTAAGTCTTTTGGCGAATTTTTATTACGCTATGGACCTTGTAGTCCAAAAAAGGTAATATTTTGTTATTGTTATTCTTCCTGTTGTATAATCTAAAGAAACTTAGCCAACAATATGCCCTCCAGTGGCTCAGCGGTATGTCTGCGGACTTACAACGCTAAAAACCGGTTTACGATACCCGTGGCGGGCAGAACACAGGTAGCCTATTGTGTAGCTTTGTGCTTAATTTAAAACAACAACAACAATAGCGAACCATATAAAGTATTACATTAAAAAAAATCCATCTAACTTTTGGCTGCAACCCGTAGTAATTGTTATTAGCGAAATATGTAAAAAAACAACTTTATAATAAATTTTCAGAAAACGTGTCAGAAAAGCTTAAACTGAAATGTTTGGTGAATATGATTAAAGATTTAGAGCTTCTGAATGTTTATTTTGTTCTTGAAGTATTGACGTTCATCTATCAACAAAGGAAATATTCGGCGAAACGTATAAAATATATGTAAACAGTAAAAGACGCATTTCGAATATTTTCTTTTCATTATCGAACATAATAAAACAACAGTCAATTATAAGCAGACAGGAAATGGTTTCTTAAACTTGTGTTTGCGCTGTTGTCACTTCATGATTAATAATCTCACAACTTCACCCACGAATGTCTTATTTCATTACAGTTTACATAAATCTAACATTGAATTCCGCTTGCCGAGCTTACGAGTGCCAGAAAGCGACGTAAATAACAAAAGGAACGTATTTTAGGATTCCAACAGGATCCCTTCTATGTGCATTTATGATGTTAACTCAGCAATCTGGTGCTTTATAGGTACATAAAATGTACGAAGAAACTCAAAAAAGACCTGGATTGTGACAGCATACTTCCGCTACGACTAGCAGGAACTGTTAAAATCCGCAATGGTGTTTAAAATATCTGAGAAAATACATTGTGCTATGATTTCAAGGTAATTGAAAGGAATAAAGAAAAAGGATAAACTTTTTAAATATAAATATATGTTAACATAAAAATAATAGCTTTAGAAATTTAAAAACCTACATTTTGAGCCGACAGAATACGAACATTTAACTTTCAATGAAAATGAGAGAGAGAAATGTTTTCCAATAAAAAATCAATAATTTATTTCATTTTTTGCGCATTCTAAATTAGATTTTTCTTTGTCATATTCACATTACTTTTATAGGCTCCCTTACCCCAAAACATATGAAAGTTTTTATCAGTAAATGGCATCGGAATACAAATTCTATCATATTTTACCCACGTATGTATTAAGATGTAAAACACTTAAGCTGCGTTACTGAAAAATTATTTCAGGCTTATTGCATGTGATGAAACATCGTGCTAAGCTGCATATGTTTTCTGTGACAAGCAATCGGCTAAATTATGAGCATTTATAAGCTAGTGCGCATATGACAGACCAGTTAACCTTGTTTTGTTTGTTTTTGGAATTTCGCACAAAGCTACTCGAGGGCTATCTGTGCTAGCCGTCCCTAATTTAGCAGTGGAAGACTAGAGGGAAGGCAGCTAGTCATCACCACCCACCGCCAACTCTTGGGATACTCTTTTACCAACGAATAGTGGGATTGACCGTCACATTATACGCCCCCACGGCTGGGAGGGCGAGCATGTTTAGCGCGAGTCGGGCGCGAACCCGCGACCCTCGGATTACGAGTCGCACGCCTTACGCGCTTGGCCATGCCAGGCCCACCAGTTAACCTGTCGATGTTACACAGTCTTTCGATTTAAACGACATATAGTTTTCCACGTCATACTAACTTGCTTTTGTGAAAAAACATTCATAGGTATTCTGTAAATGTCTTTAGATGTCATAATTCTGTGTGATAAATAGAACGTCAATTAACATGAAGTTTATTTTAAATTCAAACAAACTCTTAAAAATTAAAACTTTTGTCAACGAAACAAACTCATAATAATACAACATAAATGCATATTTATTAATAGGTGAGATTTTGATGACAACAAAATAAAATAATAATACTATTTAATTTGAAGATCATTCATTCTCTTTCCAATTTAAAAAGGAAAACTTCAAACTAGAAACAGTTTCAGCAAGTTGACGAAAACGAGTCATCCTTTGGTTATCTTGTTTATTTGCTTTTATGGCTATGGTACATGATTTCGTTTTTTTCATGAAATGTTGTTTTATTATACAAAGAGGAATGATAAGTTGAACAAATTCAGCCACGTTCGATGCCGACAAGTTTCTCAAGGGAAGCTATGAATTGTATGTATAAAGCATGAACCGACTGATAATATTTTTCAGCGTTTGACACACATCTGAAAATGTCCCCTCATACTTTTCTAAATACAAAAAGGTATATATACGCCTTAGGACTTACACTGCTAGAAAGCAGGCTCAATCCAAGCGGCAGTTACATCACAGATCGTTTATTGTGCAACTTTGCAATAAGAAAAACAACATATTTATATTGATATAGAACGGTAGCTTCTAATCATGTCGTTATAAAATAATGTAATAAGGTGTTTATGTCTTTTGTCGCATTTCAAGTTAATTAAAACCATAACTGATAAATCACGTTCTGAGAACGTTCATGCTCATTTCTTTCTATATTTACACGAGCTCTTATGTCACGCAATGAATGAAGTTTGTTCCACTTTGTAGGGCCTAAACACAAAAAAATAATATCTGTGTTAATGTTGCTCGGAGCCGCCATATCATACATTTGATCATAAATAATAAAGTAGGTTTTTGATTTAAAATTGATAAAAAGTCGGCAAATATTTTCATTTCTTGTTTGATCTTATAGAGAGTGCTGTTTTTTTACCAGTCGAAAATATTATATGTTTTACACTACAATACTATAAAATTAATGCACTTTCTAGAATTATGTCATAGAAGCAATAAATAAAACAATTTCATGACTCTTTTTTTTTTGTTGTTGTTTTTCGTTTTTATAGTTTACTGTCTTTCCTGAAAGAACTAACTCATAATAGTATCTGTATTACATTCATATAAAATGATAAATTAGGTCCGTTACGTTTAACAGAGAATTAGCGTGTAAGCTTTGATGAATACAACATAATCATTAAAATCCATCTGAAACATTCTCTATTGAATTATTAAACAAATGCGCTAGTTTAAGAAGCTCTTTTTACGTTACTTTTAATATTTGCACTGGAACTTACAATTTTTGTAGTTTTTAAAATAAAGTCATGTCTCTGATAGATTGTTTAGGCAGAGTATTCATGACGAAACTTTGTAGAATGGACGGCAACTGCCTATTGTAGAGATACAAATGTAGAGAATAACGTTTCGCCAGTCTTCTGCTTTTCGTCTTCAAGTCCTGAAGAAGAAAGGCAGAAGACTTTCGAAACGTTGTTCTCTACACTTGTGTCTCCACAACAGGTAGTTGCTGTCCATTCTACAAAGTTTCAAAATCATATATTATTCGCATGTAAGATAAAAAAAAGATGTTCTCGAAATTATACGGATTACTTAAAAGTTTCTCTTCTGTAAAGCAGCATATAGAATGTCTCTAAAACTTATAGAATCTTATACTCTACTAAGTGTCTATTAAGAACATGTATTGTCCCCTACTGGGACAGCTTAAGTCTTCAAATTTACAATGCTAAAATCAGGAGATTCATTCCCCTCGATAGACACAGCAAATAGCACGATGTGACTTTGCTATTAGAAAAATACAAACAGAGAAAACGTATTTTGTTCCTGAACAGGAAGTGTTGTAGTTATTAGCTAGTCTTTATGCAGATAAGAAGTTCAAAAGTTGGAGTTTACGTTATACCGTTTAACACGCTCAACTTTGCTCACATTACAAGAATGCCAACCAGTTATGTTATTTGGTTAAAAGAGGAAGGTGCTGCAAACTGATTACCTGCCTTCATTTCCTCAGTTTGGAGGTAAAGACTGTTGTACCTGAACCTTGGACTCTCTTTGTCTTGCTTGCCATTTACTTTATGTTTTACACTTTTTATAACATAGACAGTAGTTAATACATTATTACAATCTTCTTTACTTTCACTAGTAAGTTGTTAAAGCAAAGTGTCTTTGCGACTGAAAATATCAAATATCTTTCGTTTCTACTCATAGACAAAGTATAAAAAATACGTTATTTAATATAAGCAATAAGCTTCATCAAACAGGAAACGGAAGTTTTGTTTCGACATCACAACCGTCCTAAAATTAATTAGATTGTGTTACATATGTTTGTTTGCCGCTGGAAAAAAAAAAGTTTTAGAAAAATCCGAAAGGATGTACTAGTTTCCTGAGTCGTAATAATACACTAGAATTTCTGTAAACTTCATGAAATGCGTAAAACTGTGTTGATTTAAACATCTTTGTTAAGCTTTCTTCTGGTAGCCATTAAGAGTCTCGATAGATTTAACATGTTTCACTACATTTCGCAGAGAGTTGAAGATTCGTTGTTGCAAAGTTTAATTTTATTGGCACTTAAGTGGGAAAATAAATTCGTCTTTGTTTATCATAGGAAAGCACAAGTATACTAAATCCTTTTTGAATATTATTTTGAAAACATGTCAAGACTTCTTCAATTAGAAAAGCTTACCATATCCTGATTTAGCATATTTAATAGACTAATGGATACTAACTATATTAAGCAAACGTGTTAGAAAATTCCGACTTAGTAAAATCAAGTTATAATAAAGTTAAAAACGAGCAGATAATGTATGTTTCAAGTACACGACAATACATATCTAAATGTATTTTATCAAAATAGTATTCTAGTTTTTCTAGTTTGAACTTTTAGCTTTTATGCTTTTATTTGATTATAGTATCTCTTCGATTGGGGAAACAGTTTGTCCTTTCTTTCTAACATTAGATTTCTACTCAGACACATCTACAACAATCATTAAAATATTAAATAAAGTAACAAAATTAAATGCTCAATCACGTGAGAAAAGGTAATATAACTAAAATAGTCTATTAACGGTTCAAAACATTCAGCAAATGCCCAGTTAGTTTCAATTCAATCTTACTAAGGTTTTAGAGACCACATACATTATAAAATTTTCATTACAGATAAGTCAGAATAACTTAAGTTTTTTTTTAAAAACAACATTTCTACGTAATAATCATTAGCTGAAGTGCATAGTGTTTTGAATTCAAGCTATTTTACGAAGTGAGCATTTGTAATCAATGAAAGCGTCCTTCTTATTATTGGGATAAAAAAAATTATTTTCTACCTAAATAAATGTGACCTATGAGTGAATAATATGCGGATTTTGTCAAGACATGCAATGATTGCAATATATTTTAGTTGAGATATACAACTTTCGTTTGTACTCAAAAACAAAATACTCTTGTGATTAGATTATTGATATTCATGAATTGACTTTAAATTGCATGTCTTTCTGTCGAAAGTAAATTAAATAACCATCTGTTAGGTCCTCGGTGACTCTTTGGTATGTCAAAGGGCTGATAATGCTAAAAAATGGGTTGAGATATCTGCATTGCAGAGTACAGTTAGCACACCATGTGGCTTTGTGCTTAACTACAAATAAAACCCGCGGCTCCGCTTTACTACTGTCTTCCACTGGTACAGCAGTAAGTCTTCGGATTTACAGCGCTAATATCAGAGGTTCGATTCCCCTCAGCAGATTCGTTAGATAGCCCGATGTGGCTTTGCAATAAGAAAACACACACCCACAATAACATTCTTGGCCCGACATGTCCAGGTAGGTTAAGGCATTCGACTTGTAATCTGAAGGTCGCGGGCTCGAATTCCCGTTGCACCAAACAAGCTCGCCCTTTCAGCCGTGGGGGCGTTATAATGTGACGGTCAATCCGACTATTCGTTGTTAAAAGAGTAGCCCAAGAGTTGGCTGTGGGTGGTGATGACTAGCTGACTTCCCTCTAGACTTACACTGCTAAATTAGGGACAGATAGCTAGCGCAGATAGACCTCGAGTAGCTTTGTGCGCAATCCAAAACAAACAAACCGCTTTACTACACAGTTGATGTGTGTCTACAGTGGCAAAGAGGAAATATTTTAACGTTAATTTAGATGTAAACTTCACATTAATTTAGATGTAAACTTCACATTAATTTAGATGTAAACTTCACATTAATTTAGATATAAACTTTTTATATGATAATTTATTTTATGCTTTTAAAATATACATACATATATAGGGCGATATAATTATGAAGTCAGAAATTATTTTAAAAGTTGAAACGCGTACGATTCTTACAAGAAATTCGTTGTACAGGTTTGGTTGGTAGTACTGCCTCTTGAAGAAAGAATCATGGGATTTCATCTTCCCAGAATAAAATAAATCAAATAAGTTTTAAAATAACAATTATTTTATTATAGTTCAGAACCATCAGATGAAAGTATTTCGACAAGTAAAGGTAGAATTTATAAAGAGTTTACAGATATATTTTTACATTCAACATTTCATGTTAAATTGGCGTTATGGAGGAATTGAAAGTGATCAAATGAAAACATGAACGAAACGTTGAAACAAGATATTATCGTGGAAATGAGTAATTTTATAGGATTATAAAATATTATAATTTCAAGATTTATAATTCAGAGCTCAATTAAAAAAAAAAAGACAAAAAGTAAAATCTGCAAATAGTATGTCCGTTTTTTTTATGAAGAAAAAGATAAGATAAAGTTTAGAAAGTAAGCCACCAGCTGTCATTTATTAATATTATACTAAAATTGGTATACAACCAAAGTTTATAAAAACACATATTCTGATTACCTGACTATATTTCTTTATTGTAAATGCTACAAACAATTGAATTAATTTCATTTATTTAGTAAGTTACCTTTTTACTTGTGGTTATTGGACTACATTGTGAATCAAGCACTGCCAGTAACAAGTTCTGAGTTCTTTGTTTTAGCAAAGTTATGTAGAAATACTCTTCTGTTTTAATATAGACTAGTCTTACGTGCTCGATGGTAACTAGGCATTACAACCTGAATTAGCATCAACTCAGGGTGCATGACGTACCTTCTAGCATCTTATTAAATATAATTATATATAGCATTGAATGTTATGTAAATGCATGGTTTATTCGTATCTCTAAGTGTTTTCTCTGCATTATTGTATTATATTCTTGAATCTATCAGTAGTTCATGCTTCATCTATATTCATTTAAATCAGCTCGTTGTTTGAAGGATTTTGTAATGATAGTACTCCAGAGGAGTAGATAATTGGCTAAAACAATCAATTTTTAATTATTTATATAACTAAACGGAAGTTTCTTATAAAAATCTAGAAAATATTCAGTCATTCACATAAAGCTACAACTACTTCTCACCACTTCTTCTTCTATACTTTGTTATTGTAACTCATCGCAAACTGATATTGAAGAACAAAGGAATCTATAGTGACGGCAGAGTATATTACAAAAGATTACTTCTAATGCATTTAGGAGGTATATCATATACAGAAATCAAGTAGGTTATTTCTAATGCACTACGAAGGTAAGTCATGACGTTGCAGGCTCTGGATTTAATAATTGCTAAAACGGATTACGAGTCACGCAGCATTTTTCATATCACATCAGCGTACATAATTACGAGCGCAAAGCCTGCAATGATGTTAAATAGTATTCATGTTGTCAACCAAATTGGTTTAAAGATTAACAGTATTTTACAAGGGTACAATTAAAATTATTGCTAAGGAAGAATAAAAACGTATATTAAGCTCATAGTTTCCGCATTTCATTTCAGTTTATGTCCCTGCCCTACCCCGTAAACAATTTAGTGGTACGTTTAAGACTCGATTATGTGCAGTCGCCAAAGTACATACAGCCCATTGTGCAGCTTTACGTTAAAAACATCTTAAAGAACTAAATGTGGTTTAAATAGCTGATGCATTTGATATTGTTTAACTATATGAAATAAATAAATATCTTACTTTTAATATGTGTTGAAATAACGCCATTTACCTTTATCAAGATTTAGGAAAACATACTACTTTATATACACCATGGCCAGGTGGTTAAGACACTCGACTCGTAATCTGAAGTAGCGGGTTTGAATCCCCGTTACACCAAACAAGCTCGCCATTTCAGCAGGGGGGACGTTATAATATGATGGTCAATCCCACTATTCGTTGGTAAAAGAGTTGCCCAAGGCGGTGGGTGGTAACGACTAGTTATTTTCTCTCTAGTCTTACACTGCTAAATTAGGAACGGATTTACGCGAAATTCAAAAACAAATCATATACACCGAATTTGAGAGGAAATATTTTGGCTAACATTCTGACGTTCGTGGTTTTTCATCATAGTGTTACAACGTCGTATTTGTTATTAACATCTTAGCCTTTCACACTTTATTTGTCCCTGTAAGAAACTTGTCAGTGGAATATCTCTTGAACCTACTATTCCTGAAGCGTACGAATAAACTGGGGGCGCCTTTCACGGAAGTCATTATGTTTTGAATAAATAACTTTTTAGGCTTAAACTGCTTTTTGTTTGGGTTCTGGAAGTCAACAATATTCTAGAATGGCTAGAAGAAAGATATTTTAAGCCAATGCTGGGATGAATTGTAGTACGTACAGTAGTACATGAAAAGAGTTCATGAATTTTCCGCTTGGCTCAACATCTGTAAATTAAGTCTACCTTCGGTTACATGGTAGGATTTGCTTTTCTTCGTATACACATACACACACACACACACACACATATATATACTTTATTTTCTGGGCAATCAATGAAGAGGCTACACAATACTTTGAATAAGTATAAAATAAACGTCTAGCCAGATTATGAACCTCAAAGATCTAGTTTATCACAAAAAATAACGGTACCATGTTATATTATTCCGACTTTTAATGTTTTGCTATACAATATTTTATGTAAGGTTGTTGGTTAATGTACAGTTATAAAAACATTCTACCATTAGAACTTTGAACTGCTTTTCATTTCAACTAAACAGAAATCAAACAAGAAAAGCAAGCAAATCGTATTGTAGTTTTCAAACAATTAATGTATATTCTTCATTTTAAATATTGAATCCTGAAATGGTTTTTGCTAGTAATTAATTTCAGTAGAAATGAGATGTTTGTTATTAACTAAAATATTAATTAAAGACCACTCTCCTACACTATATTTACTTTATAGGTATTTAGAAAAGTTTTATAAGTTTGTTTGATTCAAGTTGTTTTATTTCGTCTTTTAATAAGGCCGCCCAGAGGGATCACCTGTTTCAAACACTTGCATCATTATATAGTAGTTTGCCGTCTGTCAGTTAGTAAATCAGTACACGTTAAAATGTCGTCACATAAAGGAAGTATAACGTTGGAATTTGTACTGTTCTAACATCAGTTAAACGTGCGCGTGCCATGAATCACGAAAAGTATTATGCGCGTTGTAGGCTACAACACAGCATGATATATGAACTTCAATAAGAAGAAATAGATATATTTGTTAATTTTACTTTTAATTTTATTTAATTTTTAACAAAATACTTTCTGAGACCATGGGGACGTACATCTAGTATGTATATATATATTTTTTACACTTTAGTTGTTGTTTTTTTGTCAAACTCTTTCAAGGTTTTTACAAATATGTCGTTCAGAAGAAATACGTTAACGATGTAGCAGTGAACTAATTTATCCTTTTTTAAAACTAGCTTTACTTAACACGTGTTGTAAATATCTGTACTTTACAACTATTTCATATTTCTAATCAGACTATGAGTTTAAAAGACTATTGCCCTCTTGTGGTTCAGTGGGAGGTCTGAAAGCTTATAACGCTTAAAATAGGTTTTCTTTATCCGATGTTGACAAAGCGTAAATAGCCTATTGCGCTTAACATCAACCAATCAGCAATCAACCAATAAACGAATAGTAGCATAAAGCATATTTAGTATGAAGCACTTTTCCTTACTTTCTAATAAAAATTTAAATAAACTAAAACATAGTTAAGTCTAGATAATTTGTCTGTATTTTTCTTTCAGGTTATAGAAAATAGCACACATTTAGTCTTTAAGTACACACGAAGTTTATTCAAATCAAAACGCATTTGTGACACAGAATATTGTTTTACACATTATTATAGTAAAGTGTTTATCACTTAATTTTTGGCTTTCACAATTCACTACAGAAACGTTTGTAGGTTGAAATTTAGGTAGATAGCTTTTCACCTACTCTGACCTGCGAAATATGTTCCTTGCAAAATTTATCGACATTATCTGTGAAAGAAAGCAATGTGATTGGATCATTCATGGAATAAGTTTCTTCTTATTTTTATTATGTACGGGACTGTGAAATTATTATTTGGCAAAAGTTGAATAACATTACTCTAATGAAAAAATGTGCTTCCTTTTACATGTTGTATTTTCTGTCGCTCAGTTCAACCATTAGATTACTATACGTTCGCCTAATGATGACAATAATACCCTTCTATTTTTAAAACTAATTAGAGTTTTGAGAATAATATAACCCGTACGGCTACAGATAAAGACATTTATAACATTACAATGGTTTGTGATCCCCTTGTGCATGAGATATGCAATAAACCGTTTTTTTTTCCTGTTTGGTCTTTCAGTAGTTAGCCAGTCATTTCATTTCCAGGCACGCCGATGGGCTAGATATCTGGAAACTTAATGTTTCTTCTGCGAGACGTGTACGGATTTGAAAGTACTAGTTTACCGAAAGTGAGAACCGATCAAATGAATGATCCAATCTTAGGTTAATTCTCTTTTGACTTTTATGGCTGAACATATTTATACCTTACAAAAGAGAGTTTTAAAAGCCGTTGCTATATCACCAAAAAGAAATTAACCTTGGACTAGGTTGTCTGATAGAGCATTTTGATCGACACTTTGGGGTAGTTTATTTGTTGATGTTGTGGATTATTTAAAATTAATTCTGTTTGGAGCAATCAATATAGATCCAAGCTTAAGATAGATTAATGATTTATCTGTGAATAACCGTCTCTGAACTCAAATTAAAACTTTATGTTTCACTACTCTCTTCAGTAATGTTTCATCCAATAGTATCATCCCATAAAATCTAATAATAGTGGTATGCAAATGAAACTAGAGTTTAATTGACATGAAATATTTAATATAGCGTCATAAGCAACAGAAACGTTTGTATGTTTTATTTTAACGTTATTTAACCTGTTCAGTGCCGTAGACGAGATAATTCGTCCAAGCCGATCGGTAACACAGTGCCACGGACGAGTTAATTCGTTCTCAATGATACCTAACTTCAACGCTAGATGTCAGCACCACACATGCATTTGACTGACTTACAAATTGTTTCACTTTCGATCCAAAATGGCGTCACGAAAAAGTTACAAAATGAAGAAGCATTAGAGTTGTATTGTAGCAGCTGAAATCTTTGGCAGTCAACAGGATTAACAGAACAAGCGTCATTTGTAAATCACAAATTTTTCTGTAAATGTTTTCTAATTTTCAACTAATTAGTCCTGAAGTCCTATTTTCAGTTATATAGCCATTTAATGTCTATTGTACACAAGGTATACATAAAACGAGTTTTTTAAATAAATCAATGTGTGATGTATCAGAAGGTTATCGTGCTAAATACATTAAAATCAGCATATGAAGTTTCATTTCAGCCGGGTATTTTGCAAGTGCATGATAAATAACACGTTTTAGGACACTTGAAGTATTTGCATATTTAATGGTTTTTTGTGTGATTGCAGTTCGTGATTTAACTATATGCATATTGATTTACAGTCTTTGTTTCTGAGAGTACTTTAATTCTATCGTTTTCTTACAGTGAAAATCCATTTTTGTTTTTTTGTTTCTTTGTGACGAGGTAGCTGTGGCGCTCGACTTCTAATCAGAGAGTCATGGATTAGAAACCCCGTCACTCCAAACATGTTCACTCTTTCATACGTAAGGTCTTTATAACGTGAAGGTCAATCACATTATTCGTTGAAAAAAGTAGCCCAAGGGTTGACTGTGGGTGGTGATAACTAGATGCCTTTCCTCTAGTCTTACACTGCTAAATTATGGACACCTTGCAAATCAGCAGTCGTATAGCTTTGCGCAAAGTTCAAAACAAATACCCCTTCTGAATTAAAAGACGTATATTCTCAAGATCTATGTGAGGTTCGTCCTTTGTCAAAACTCTTTTTGTACTTCACTGATTTTATGGCATATAATGGATGTATTATATTTGATTAAATAATAAACACTGTTGCTCTTCAAAAATTTAATCAAACTTTCAGAAAACGTTTGTGTTAAAGCGATAGATGAAGAAAAAACAAAATAAACCAAAATGAGTAATTATTTTTCATACTGAATGGGTCATCTTATGAAACAAAAAAAGGTTACTTTTTTAATTAAAAATAACTTCTGGTAGTAAAAATAAATAAATTATTATTACATTGAAAGAAAAAATTAAATCGGTAAATAAAACGGCTAGATATGATAGGATCCTTCTCAAATATATATATATAACCTCTGTCGATACATTATAAAACGTTATATTTGTTCCCTTTTTTTTAAACTCGCGTTCTGTTTTGTATTTGTATTAAAGCTCATTCCTGTCAATTTATGTCGAACGAATTTCACAAACATCCTGATAGAACACGCCACTGAGCATGCCAGTTATGAAAAGATATGATTTAGAATAATGGAAAAACAGGAAAATGTCTAAAAATGTGAAAGGCTTGAGCAGATTTCCTATATCTTTTATTTTCTGTTGTCTGATGGAAGATTCTCGTTTCTCTGTAGCCTTATGGTGCTATACTTATTGGAAATGATGACATTTAAGCCTCACTGGTCTTTCCATGAGTCCTGCTGTGTCGATATTGACCTAATGTGTGCTTGGACGTAATCTTGTCGAGCTTATATTGATCTACACTAAACTTCATTGGGTTTCTCCACTCTGTGCTTACTTTGAACATGACAGAGGATTTTTTGTCCATACTGATCCTGTTAGTATAGTATGTTTCTTCTTCAAGACCTTTCCTTTTCTGTCGTGTTTTTTTTTTTTTGTCAATTTAATGCAAGCGTTGACTTACAAATGATTGGTGAAATTTTCCTTCTGTTTCATTTTTATTGTCCATACGGTTTTTAGACAGATAATATTACTTACATTAAGATTTTTTTAAATATAATTGATCAATTTGGTTTAGGCAGAAGAATGGATAGTACATTTTTCACGTTTTTTGTTAGTTTATTATATCAACCTGGTAACACCAAAGGTAGTTGAATTTCATTTAGTTCTTCAACAGTTATTTCTTTATTGGATACAGGTCTAAAATATTTTTCTTCTTCTTAATATAAAGTATCTCCCACATCCCATTTCACTTTTTGTAACTTTTAGATTTTGCAAATTGTTTTAAATGTTTATACCATGATGTACATAAATTGTAACTGTCTGTAAGATAGGAAGAATAACTATACAATAAAAGTCAAAGTAGAAATAACAGTGATAAATATATGTCAGTAGCACACACTGATACCGAAAAGCTATCATTCACATGCAAAATTCTATTTAAAATTCATGAGTATATGTGTATAAAAAATAATTTGATTATAAATGCCGTTTCTATAACAAAACACGTATAAAATATGACCTAACAAACTAACATTCTAAGCCTTTAAAATAAGGTAAAGTTTCAAATACGATTATATCTAGTAATTAATGACATTCAAGTACGGATTTATATCTCAACCTTCTCTGCAGTAATAAACTATCGCCATTATACTTAAAGCATCAAAATGTTTAAATAATAAACTTCATTTAAATTATAAGTAAAATTTTTCATGCAATCACAAAGACAATTATTTTTAACCTCCAAACAATTCCACAGGCAGCAAATCAGTTATTAAACACAACTTCGGATTTTCATACTTCAGTTGTCTATTTTATTCTAAATGCACTCGAGAGTAATGAAAGTTGAAAATCGAAGGTGATTTGCAGCTTTTCTGATTAATTATAGCGCTGCCAAAGCATAAGAAGGTTGAGTTGATCCTACTATAATAAGTCATACTTATTTTTGAATTACGAGGACACCATCTGGAACAAATTCTGCGAAATTCTTTGAAGTGCTTATGGTTCCATATTTTATGGACACCTGTACAATAAGATTACAGTTGAACATCAATAAGTTTGTTTTTCTGTTTGTTTTTGGAATTTCGCACAAAGCTACTCGAGGGCTATCTGCTCTAGCCGTCCCTAATTTAGCAGAGTAAGACTAGAGGGAAGGCAGCTAGTCATCACCACCCACCGCCAACTCTTGGGCTACTCTTTTACCAACAAATAGTGGGATTGACCATCACATTATAACGCCCCCACGACTGGGAGAGCGAGTATGTTTGGCGCGACGCGGATGCGAACCCGCGACCCGCAGATTACGAGTCGCATGCCTTAACGCGCTTGGCCATGCCGGGCCACGAACATCAATAAAACCATCACTTTGCGTTCTTAAACATCTTTAATCACAATAAAGAAGCCCAGTTTGATCGTTAAATATTAAATAAAAAATACTTTCACCGGTCTGTTATTTAATTTTGTTAGTTTTCTATTATTTTTTGGGCTAAAATGTTAGTTCATCATTTACATTAATTAATCAGCAAGTATGAAATTATGAATGAAGTATTAGAAAATACCACAAAGTTCTTATTCAAAATATATTTCTAATAGGGATAATAAATCATTATAAATCATATTATTTAAATAATATGAATGTTTCTACAAGGCCAAACTATACAGTTACTAAAGGAAATATTTATTTTGTATTGCTATATACATGCCACTAAGTTGTTGTTTTTTTTTATTAGAAATCAGTCAGGTAAGTTATGTCAGTATCACATTTTGAAATGACATGTGTCTTTAAGCGTAAATACAAATTACAATTTTTTTCCAGTTTAAGGATCAAATATTTATATAATGTACTTTGAACTTCAAATGTGGTTTATGACTATAAATGTCCTGAACGCTCGTTAGATTCTGTTGCATACACCATCAGATGGTTACAAGTCATGTACAAGAACATACCAATTTAAAATCTGCTTCATTTTCAAACATTAAGAGTCATGCACTGTATGAATACATTTAAGCCTAAAGCTGGAAGATGATTTAAGATTATCGCACAGACAAATAATGAATAGCAACTGCGTACAAAAGAAAGTCTGCTCGATTTAGATTTTAAAGTACAGTTCGTTTACCTCTCATTCTGTAAGAGTTTATTTTGTCATAAAGCTGTATCCTACAAAGAATTGTTCACTTGGACATGGACTAAGAAGCTGTAGTCCGAAAACACGTGTTTAATAACTTATAGTTTAAAATTTTGATAAACTATTTTGTACAATGTATAGGTATAAAAATGATCATAAAAGGAAGTTCAGATATTATTCCATACTTGAATATCATTTATTGTCGGACGTAATCGTTTTCTTTTGGAGTAAATCTACGCTTGAATATGGTTCTTAAACAGAAACTTATAACTTAAAGATAATATTTTGTTTCACTTTGGGTCCTTTACTTCTCATTTAAGACACAGAAACAAAAATGAGTTATATGAAGCAATACTAATACTAAAACATATTTCAATATTTTATTATTTCGCATACGGATATAATATATTAATTATGTTTCACATGAACAGCTAGAACAAATAATTGCAAATATATTAATATCAACTAAGTTAATTGTTTTTTAACGATTACTCAGCTAAGCCATAAATTATTTGGGACTGTAAGTTGTATTCCTCTGAATGCCAGCTTCATGCTGTGACAGGGTTATTATTTATCGGCGAACGCATATGGTTTTATTGGGTTCGTAGCGGTATTGCGTGATATTCTACACACCTAGATATATCTGTCTGTATTTTGTTTATGTAGTGATTGTTGTGGTTCGTGCAGAACTACATAGAAACAGAAGATTGACACTGTATGCATGAACATATATATAGATCCAGCTAGAAGAGTTTCCATCTTCTGATTTAGGTTTTTTTAAAGATAATGTGTGTTTCATGTTTATGCTAGTATAAATATATGTAGCTGACAGGTCTATAAAAGTAAAAATAAATGCCCATTTACCTATTCGTAGTTTGGTAACGGTACGTCTACGTAAAGTGAACTTGTGAAGCACGCAATATTTACCTCATATTACGAATCAAATCTGTTTATTCTATTTTTTTTTGTGTTTATCAAACTATCATCACTACCTTTTCTTATAATAGACAAGTTCTACGACTATTATACATCAATAAACTATAGTTTTTTATGGAAACAAAATTATTTTATTGACAAAAGTTATCGTATATCTTACAATCTTGTCGAAAAACACATTATCTGTATATTCTGTTATTCTTTGTTTCATAGCTTTAGCATATTTATATTTAAGTCTTAAAGCAGTAATTGAATTTAAAACATTCATGATTAAGTTAACACACACGCAAGCTAATATTACCATGTTTGTAATTTTGTGCAATACTGCTAAACCTTTGAAGAAATTGGCATCTTTTGTACTTCATCAATTTTGATAACACTTTTCGTATTTTCATATATAATTTTATATACATTACCCTTATTGAACCTGTAGTATAAGTTTAAGGACTTATAAAGTTAAATCTCTCCAATCGGCGGCTCAGAAGAGAGTCTGGGGGTTTCTAACGATAAAAGTTTCATTTCGATAATCCAGGTGGGCAAATAATAGATAGCTGATTATGTAGTTTTGCGCTAAACAGCAAACAAATATGACTTTAAATGTTGAGTTTTGATCATTGTGGTGAGTACAGTGCAAACAGTCCATAGAGAAACTTGAGAAACCTCACACGTATTATCTGTCGCAAGAAGATAAGAAAAACACATTTTAAATCTTATTTTTTTTAAAAATGATGAATAAATTAACCGGGTTTTCAACTGAGTCCATACTGGTCTCAACATAAACTAAAATTCATCTGATTATAAAATAAATATTAAGGTTTAATCTAAGATTATTTAGAACATAACTTTAAGCCACACCCAAATAAATTGCAATCTGCTTAAAATGTAGATATTACTTGCGCTTTTCTTTGCTTTAAATTGTGCCATGTTTTACAATTGAAAAGAGTTACCTACTATCTAAGATTTGCTAAATTAAAACATATTCGTTCTTAAGAAAAAGTAACATTGGGGTTAGGTCGAATATAAACTTATGTATGATCTATTCTTGCTTCCCAAATATTATCAGCTTCCAAATATATTTCAACATATTTTTCTTATTTGTATTTTAGATTATTTGGAGTAGTACTAAACATATGTAATAAAACGTAAAGAAAATTACTTTAAGTTGGATGAGTTTGCATTTGAGATTATGTGTTCTTGTAAAGTCATCTTTTACTTGGGCAACACTAAACCAAGAAGTAACTGTAACAGCATAATAATAAGTGTAAAGTACACTTAATTCCTTAAGTAAGTTCATAGTAGAGGCAGAAGTGCGGGCCTGGCTCACCCTTTTAGCCGTTAGGACGTTATAATGTGTCGGTCAATTCCACTATTCGTTGGTAAAAGAGTAGCTGAAGTGTTGGAGGTGGGTGGTTATGACTAGCTGCCTTCCCTCTAGTCTTACGCTGCTAAATTAGGGACAGCTAACGCAGATAGCCCTCGTATATCTTTGCGCGAAATTCAAAAAACAAACAAACAGAGGTTCGGATTTGCTGTTTTTAACGCAGTCCTTTCTTTTGATTTTGTTTTAATTTACTTAATTTTTCACTATTAATACTCTCTTAAAATACATATAAATCATATAAATATATGATGTAAATATCAACTATATGTTGTATACATTAAGGCAAAATTTTCATTATATCCATATTTCATTGCATTTTCTATGTAACTATATAAGTAACTTAATGAGTATGTCTCCTTTCGACAGTTACAGTATTATTAGTCATAGTACTGTATAACACTCTAAATGATATAAGTACTCATTCCTGATTACCTATTTTCCCTGTTTAAATTTCTTTTTCATAAGGCATTTCATGGTGTAGACATGCCCAGTGCATGCAATGATTTATTGATTTTAAAAAAACGCGAAAGACTGTTCCAAGGCTTGACGTCCATTTTTATCTTCCACAAAAATTATTAGATATAACGCCAACATTTGCATATAATGGTATCTTTGACACACATTGATTACATAAATGAAGTAATAGAAGCGCTTCGTCGTAACATTGTCCATAATCATGTTTAACTCAATATGAGAGACAAATGAAATTTCCAAAACGAATGAGAAGCTAAAAAAAATTGCTATATTCAAACCACAAAGTAATTATTTTTGCAATTGTGATGTTGCTAGGTATATAAACTTGAATTGCAATGATTTTAATATTTGTTTTCGAATTTTCCTGTTTTAGCCATGAACATTTGACTATACTATTAATGTGACTCATTCACCGTAATCTGATTGTAGCCACATCAATAACGTCAGGTAACAAAAATCATTATTTGCTACTAGAGAAACAATGCGAATATTTATGAGTAATTTGATGTTGCCGATTATAAAAATCATGTTAAAAATTACTGATCACCTATTTTATGATATCTCGACAAAATAATCTGTATATAACCACAGCCTATCATATCCTCGTCAGAAGACTTTGGAGACTCTCTCATTCTTATTCCAAAAATGTCATCTTTCCTTTAACTTTTCTAAAGAATTTCTATATCTTCTTGTTGCCCCATTTTCTAACTTCCTTTTTCAAATATAAAACTTAAAAGAGAGTAAAGTAAATTACGTATTCTTACATATTTTTGTATTCTACCCTCTTACAGATAGCAGGAAATCGTTGAGTAATCTTTCGTACTTCGTTGTTCTTAGTGTTTTTATAATTAAGGTCATTTTTATGCTCAGGCAGTTTTCATTACGAATCTAAATCAAGATTAGCTAAGTTTTTCCTCCACACACAAAAGTAATTGTTGAAGAATTGTCTATCAAATTTCAAGACGATACTCTTTGGAAATTACTTTGACTACATGTTTTTTGTATTTAATGATTCCTATTAAACAGATCAGTATTTACATTATCTCAGTAGTCATAAAAACATAACATTTATAAGAGAACATAAAAAGAATATTAATTGGACTTCATTGGTTCTTTGGTACATATTAATAACGGAAGATCTGAATGTGAAGTTGTATCTCAGAACGATTAGTATGGGTATTAACACTTTTACCAATAAAGCAGAGAACAAAGTTTCGACCTTTCTAGATCATCTTCACGTTAGCAAAGAGAGAGTTTGCAACTTACTGTTGGAATACACTTTTATTTCAAGTGGGTTTCTCGTCATCATGAATGTGAAGTTTATCACAAGTAAACATTCACAACTTTGTCTATACATTTAACAGTTCTATTCCAAAAATATAGACTGTATCAATAAAATAACCAGTGCCCATGAATGATTGTGGGCTGAGCACGTTATATCAAAATGGTGTTGAATATGCGAATTAGCATTTTACGTGATAACTACAGATCAAATCAATTTGAATAGAATATATTAGAGTTACATTTAGACATTGTTTAGAGTACAAAGATAGTGGTACCACTGAAAACTGATTGCTTTCCAGAAAGGTACGTAATAACTTTTCGATATAAAATATTCATACACTCAGATATATAACTGTGTTATTATTAGAAATATTCTTTGTACGTAATGATCTTGGGAAAAAGGAGTATGAATTTACTTTAATACCAGGGCCTTTCTGAAACAAACATGAAATAAGAGGTATCCATGCTGCGGTACAAAAGTGCGCTATGGTATTTGGTAAAAATACATGAAAACAAAGGTCAGTGGCAAAAGTCGCTTATGTTTTCCAGGCGATACCACAGAGTATAATAAAAATAGAATCTCCATCTGGAAACGAGACCAACAAGACATTGATTAACCAAGATAGAACTTCTAATTATAGGTGTTGTTCATTCTCCTCATGTCTGAATCAACAAGAGAATTAATCTGGTATCCATGTTTTACCATTCGAAGATACATATTAAAAGAGTGCCGAATGCAGTGTCTATTAGCTTCTCTGTGTGTTCGTAAATTTTAAACCGTTGTTGTCGTACAGAAGATGGGTGTTGAAAAGCAGCAGAAAGTAATATACTTATGTCTAATTTAATTTAAATGAAATGGACAGTTAAGTCACTTATATGTGTATTTGGCAATCCTCAGTATTGTAGATAAATATTTTTTTGGGAAAAAGGGGGTCGGCGAATTGTAGTAGTTACCACTTAATTATAAAGTGTGGTGGAATCTCCACAAATATTCAAAGCCAAAGCATATCACATTCGTTCTTATGTTTGGTAGAATGGGAATTCTAACTCGTGGCCCTAACCATTTGACCATGTCGAGTCACACATTTTTTTTTTTCATTGATTGTGGTGAAGCCATCACGGATATAGTCAAAATTGAACAGAAAGCTCAAAGGACTCGAAGTCCTATAGACGATATTGAATATCAACAGACAAAGGTTGTTGCGAAGAGTATTGTTAAAGTTATCAAAAGAAATTATCAGAAACAAAAAACGTTTAGTTCTTGTATTTGTACGAGAACAAACTTGGGAACATTTGAGAAAAAAGAATAAATTAGCAAACAATGTTCAAATAATATTTCTATTCCTACCCAAAGAGGTACAAACAGTATTTTCTACTTTAGCGAACCTGAAATACACACATAGTAGCAAAACATTTTATTGAAATTAATAGTACTAAAAGCTATTTTAACATTTGTATACACATAAAAGTACGTTTTAAAAGTAAAAAAAACAAAACAATATTTCTGAATATCGCACAAGCACTGATTCTTCTTTAAATAAAGACTTCACTTTGTCTGAGCTCTGTCAAGCACAAAACAAGCTGAAATCTAACAATTTTTACGAGAGAAAGGACAATATTTTAAATGAAATGTTTTGACACATGTAGAAAGAGTGATTTTAAATTGTTTTACTTTTATCTGTTAGAATATGTTATTATACCTTCATCTTCAAAACATGCCATTTTCTTCTAGCTTTAAAAAAAAGTGATTCATGTGTCCATTGTCTTATAGACTCATTGCTTTCAGTCTATGTATGACTATGGAATGTCTCGTAGCTAAAATATTATAGAGATTTACAGAAAAATAAGCTTTTTCATCGCCTTCACTACAACGTTTAGTAAAAGTATCACGGATGATATTTTTGACTTTGTTATTTTATTTAAAAGCCTTAATCTACGAAGTATTCTGTATCAGTTGTATCTCTGTAAATTTTGCAATTTGATCATAGATAGAAGTAAATACTTTTTTTACATAATCGATCCATTCAAGTTAAGGTGTAATAAACACTTTCTTTTAATTTTAATATGTTTTTTTTTTTTTGTTGGCTAACATTGAGTTCATTTTGATTAGTAAGGCCTCATTATATATTTGTGTTTACGACACGAATATATGGAAAGAAAGAAGTATTAAACCTCTTAAGCAGGTTAGGCAAAACACTTAAATGAACTTACACATCATTGTGACAATTGGAATTTTTAAATTTCTTCTTCTCAAACGCAAGCTATTTTCTTCATTACGTATAATGAATTTATTTCACTTTTTTTAGTAGAAAAACAGTTTTAAATATTTTGGTAGGTAATTTGCTTACCTCCTTTCATGGAAATATCTCGTTCAAGAGATCTACAATAAACGTTATCAAAGAATTAAGTTACTGCATAATGTTCTGTATTTTTCACTACTTGTTTTAAGTACGGTAATACTTAACAGTCTGCAGACTTACAACCCTAGAAATCAGATATCGATACCTGGGGTGGACAGAGCACACATAGCTCTTTTTGTATAACTTTGTGCTTAATTACAAACGAATAAACAATCTGTACAAGTATAATATAAAAATTAAACAAACTTAATACTTTTGTCGAATTATCAAGCACTGAAGTAGAATTGTCACATGGCTTCGTGTACCATTCCTGTTACGATTTGCCAATGTGATTATTACCATTTAAGAAATTGACTTGTATATGTTATATTTCTCTAACACTCTGTGAACTAAATTAAATGTCGAATTATTAAACTGAATACTGTAAATTAGACGTGTCATTTACGCAGATCATCAATTAACCGACTTCTGAAAACGACTTTTAGTCGAAGACTTACTAATTTCATTGATTTCATGTAAAGGTAGGATCATATGATAGTTGCCGAAATCAAATATTTCAATAGCTTTAAGTGGAAAGAGTTTGACTTTAGTTCACATTCCATGGAATTTTCAATAGTTTCGCATGGTTCAATACCTGATCTTTCCTTTATAATGGTACTGCATTTTTCAGATATTGGTTGATGTACTTATTAAAACAGATTATTTCTTCTACTCCTTCGAATCATTACAAAAAATGGTGGATTTGTTTTTATTTTTTATTCTGATTTGATATTAAACGCTTAAGTGATTGCATAAAAATGTTTTAATACATTTGTACACCCACTCAACATATTATTTCTGAAAACCTTAGCATCGTCCAAAATAAAGATTAAAGACTTTTCATGAGTAAAGGGCTTAAGTGTACCGAATATCAGAAAAACTCGCAGACAATCGCAATCTGAGAAAGAAATGTTGTTAAGTTATTGATTATTAATATTATCTTAACGCTATTACAATTAAAAATCATGTCAATAGTAATTCCTATAAGTACTTAGTTATTTCGACAAATGCATTTCAGATTACTAAGTTGTGTGGTTTTGTCAAATTTGATTTATAGTATCACAAACTCCTTAGTTATTTGTGCAGGACATGTTGCTGTTTCTGATAAAAGAAAAACAACAAGTGCAGATTATTTAGATTTTTATTCCAATATTTTATAACATTAATAAAAGGGAAAATTAAGATAATAACAGATAGACGGAATCGTTGGTTATTCGTGGAATTGCTAAAAGTATTGTTTAAACAAAATAAATGTTGCAATAAAAAGTACACGAACAAGTAAAGTGATACAAGCTGTATAGATTTTGAAATTGTTTTCAATCTATTTTGGTTAGCAGATTAAAACTGCTTCATTTAGCTCTATGGGCCACAGTGCTGACCAAAGTAGTGACTGAATATCATTGTTTTGTTAATAATTGTATAGGGTTTAACTGTATACTTTAGTTGCCTCTCGTTGCGTTAACTGTCAGTTGTTCGATCATATGGTTCAAATATTAAAAAGAAAAATAAATGATTTTTGTTCAAAATACAGAGGGCAAAATAAAATAAAAACATTTAAGGCAAATTTGATAAAATGAAACTTTTATGATGAATCTGATCGTACTTATGGCATGTGTGTTAAATACACAAAATGCATTGAAATAAAAAGTACTGGCCACAGATGAAATTACTTACGCAGAAATAGCTCATTTTTTTCGTCGTCAATATCAATTTGTTTCACAATCTCTCTCAACTTCAATGGTCTTTGTATCTAAGTTTATTAAGAAAAACCGTTTCGGTCTTTCCTCCTTCAACATTTGTATTTCTTCCACCTGGCCCGGCATGGCCAAGCGTGTTAAGGCGTGCGACTCGTAACCTGAGGGTCGCGGGTTCGCATCCCGGTCGCGCCAAACATGTTCGCCCTTTCAGCCGTGGGGACGTTATAATGTGACGTTCAATCCCACTATTCGTTGGTAAAAGAATAGCCCAAGAGTTGGCGGTGGGTGGTGATGACTAGCTGCCTTCCCTCTAGTCTTACACTGCTAAATTAGGGACGGCTAGCACAGATAGCCCTCGAGTAGCTTTGCGCGAAATTCAAAACAAACAATTTCTTCCACCTACCAACAAGGTTAATGTTCGTCTTTGTAAACAAACAACATTGAGTGATGGATCACAAATCATTCAAATACACTTACACCCTTGTGCAAATTAATTGAAACAAGACGGAAAATTACGATTTTTTCATTTTTTTGCGTTTTATTTCTGAGAATCCAAAAATTACTCACAAATTAGTACATGATATGACCGCTTTTATTTTTCAGAAGATCATTAATCCGCTTTGGCATCGAGTCCACGAGTTGACTGCAATCTTTACTGATTTTTGGATCGCGGTACCACATCTCAATTATAGCCTCAATTAGCTTACCTTCGTTGTACAGTCTTTTTCCCGAAGTCTTTCTTTACAAATCGCCCAAAGATTTTCAATAGGATTTAAGTTCAAAGAGTTTCTAGGCCAGTCCAGCACCTTTATTCGCGTTGTAGTCATAAAATTCTTCACAAGTTTCGATGTGTGGCACGGAGCCAGGTCTTGCTCAAAATTGCCAGATCCATCTGGAAATCTCTTTTTCAATTCTGGAACGACTCTTCTAGCAAAACTTCGATGTACTGTGATCCTCGCATCATACCTTTTACGATATGTAAACCTCCGACGCCATAGTAGCTGAAAAAGCCCCAAAACATCTTCTTCAAGGGATGTTTTACGAACTGATTGACGTGAGAATCTCGAAGTTTCTCACCTGGAGATCTGCGAACATGCAGACCTTTTTGACCCTGTATGAAGAAATGAGTCTCGTCACTGAATAACACCTTCTTCCATTGTTCAAAATGTTATGAGTATGCGATATAAAGTTTTTTAGCATATTTGAAGATAAATTAGTAAATTATGTGTACAAGATAATTGTGAAGTGTGTAGTTTTTTAAGAAGATAGTAAAGTGAATCAATCAGATGGCTATCGCGATTACTTTCTAAAAGTAAGTTAATTTGATTTTAAGTTAGAAATTTTAAGGAGGTAATAAACTAATGTATTGTAATTTAAGTGGTCTCAACTTTTAATTTTTACACCAAATAAGTTGAAAGAACCTACCAATAAAACGTTACCAAAATATTGTTAAATCCTATGATAATTTTGTTGATACTTTATTATTCATGTTAGATCAAAGTATTCATTATAGATAGAATAAAGGGCATAATGTGTGTGTGTGTTTCTTATAGCAAAGCCACATCAGGCTATCTACTGAGCCCACCGAGAGGAATCGACCCCCTGATTTAAGCGTTGTAAATCCGTAGTCTTACCGCTCAACTAGCAAAGGGCATAATACCTCTTAAATTTTGATGGACTTAAAAAAATTGTCAGATCTGTTGATACCACTTCAGTAAAGCACATCATACATTTTACCATCAAATTGGATTCAATATGAACTATGTTCTGTGAAGTAAAGATTATTATCAGAAAAAAAACAAACGAAAACGTTGGCGTGATTATTTTTAATGTATAGCTCAGTTTAACGTCAATTTAAAAACTAAATTAACAAATCTCAGAGCTATGAAATTATTGTCTTTGGTAAAACAAATTATCGTAGTCCGATGGTCGAGAGTTCGAATCCCTTCACACCAAACATACTCGCTCTTTCAGCCGTCGGAGCGTTGTAATGTGACGGTCAATCCCACTATTCGTTAGTAAAAGAGTAGTTCAAGAGTTGGCGGTGGATGTTGATGACTAGCTGTCTTCCCTCTAGTCTTACACTGCTAAATGAGGGGCGGGTAGTGCAGATAGCTCTGGTTTAGCTTTGTGTGAAATTCAAACCAAAACAAATTGATTTCGACTGTTAGAAAAAATACAAAATATTTTAACAAATTTTTCTCCAAAAACAACAGCATTTGTAATTTTGTCTTGTTTTTTTCTCGTATAAAGCTAATTTTGTAAATGTTTCTTCCTTTTATAGTAAATGTTCAGGAAACAATAATGTACAATACAGTGTTCGTTTAGTGTCGCTTAACCTGCTAGCTGCGTTAAAAAGATATGCTAACTCTGGATATAATACCTTGTAGTTTAACATGTTTAAGCATGTTTCTAATACTTGTTTTGATGTCTTTCTTTACCACATTTATTATACAAAATTGTATATGTTGGAAACATGCTGTTTTAAATTCTGTTAATAAAGTCGGATAAAGATCTTTCAGTTCTAATTAATTATAGTTGTCGTAAAATATTAGTTGAGGATTATTAATTTTTAAAAACTGCATTCTTAACCTACTTTCTTAGGTATTTTCAAAAATTAGAGGAGTGGCTTATGGTAGTACTTTAAGTACATTATATTCGTCATATTCTTTGTCCAAGACGCGTTTTACTCAATCCAAAACTCCTGAGACCAGCTGGAATACAACACCAAGGTGGTCGGAACACTATTTGTAGAGAATATTTGTTACGAAAACAATTGCTATGGTGTGAACGCCCCTTATAAGCTGACAAATCACGAGAATAATTTATTAGACTTCTCATAAGTTATTAGATGACACCTGTTACTTTTTAACAATGCATTCTAACTCTAGGCATTGTAGAAAACTGTGATATGATTTATAAAACGAGTGTATTGGTGAAACATTTGTGATCTTGTTTGTTTTCGGTAATATGGTTCAATCTTAATCTCTCAAAAAATATTTCTTAAACAATTCAAATTTCCGGGTCATTTTTCAATATAAAAGTAATTGTAAATGGCGCTCTTCGGGGATGTATCACAAGTCCTATACTTCTAGTCTGGACGTTATATTTAATCAACGACTAAACTAAAAGAATCGTGCAGAAGCTATAGTTACAATATATTCAAAATGTCTTAATCTTCTAAGATATTTTCATATAAAACAAAGTTTTAATTTTACATATTTACTTTATTTTTAGTTTGTACTCTTATTCGTTTACGACTCGACTATGCCTGTAAGGCTTCTTATTCAGTTGATGAAACAGCATTAAACAAATTGGATCGTATCCGAACTAGAATAAGTATTTGTACTGAGAACTTTTTTACATCCCCAATGTATATATTCCAAGTACAAACCTTAGAAATGTCGCTTGATGACATATAATATTTAAAATGTTACTTAAGCTCAGAATATTTAAGTACAATTCCATTTCCCATATTTTTGATTAATTTGTTGATTATAAATATATGATACATGGCAAAATGAAAATGAAATTTTTCGGTGGAAAAATTACACCAGTGTATGCTGGTCTAAATATTGTTAATTTCCTTATTGTTGAGCTCCCTATTTTACCATAAAAAACCTTCCATTTTGTTTCTACCTTGTGTTTCATCTGATTTTCATATTCAAAGTTCAGAAATAAAACTCGTCTGCTTTAATAACACTTGTATTTCAAGAATTTGGTTTGGTTTGTTTTAAATTTCGTCCAAAGCTACACGAGGGCTATCTGCTCTAGCCGTCCCTAAGTAAGCAGAGTAAGACTAGAGAGAAGGCAACTAGTTATCACCACCCACCGCCAACTCTTGGGCTACTCTTTTACCAACGAATTATTGGATTGACCGCACATTATAACGCCCCCATGGCTGAAAGGGCGAGCACATTTGGTGCGACGGGGATTCGAACCCGCGACCCTCAGAATACGAGTCGAGTGCCGTAACCATCTGGTCTTGCCGAGCCTTTAAAAAATTTATTGGCACATTTTCACTGACGAATCTAAACGTTCCACATGTTACTATAAAGTATTCACCTTCCTTTTGTTAGTATTATGTTTACTTCTGTTAGTATTAAATTTAACGAAGCTTTATGAAGCTGGATAATACAGCCGCTTATCATGTTTTTCTGTGGCTTAAAACATTCAGTACTGGCTGAAGTATTTATCTATATTTAGTGACATTTTAATTGTTATTTTATCGGTACAATTTGGTGCGTTCAAGTATACGTAAGATACACTAATGAAAATACTTTATATTTATAATGATCTCGTTCAAAATATTGCTTTACTCATATCATTTATATTCCTTCTGTTGTTGATAGTTTGAGGATAAAAGGGGTAGCATGTTTAGTGGGTAGGGAATTCGAACCCGAGACCCCCGGATTAGAAGTTGAGGTGCCTTAACTCCACACTATGAACTGTCGTTACTTGCATTTCCAGAATTATCCTATCCTAAGAACGCCTATAAGAAATAAGATGAAATATTATTTTAAAATATAAAATGGATATATTTTATGCTTAAGCATGTTAATGTGTTTATACAAGTTCGAAATATTAACATTAACTATCCAAGATTCTGTGTCTTGTTATTTCAGAAGATGTAAACAATAGTTATTGAATAAATCAACATTTCTGTGGTGATTACTTAGTGAATCGTAATGAATTAATCTACTTAGGACTGCTAAAGTTTCCTTTTGACTTTTTTATAAGTAACAAAACTGAGCGATATGAAATGTACAGGGAGGTAACTATCACTACAAGGTTAAAATAGTTCTTTTCCACAATAAATGTAGACCTTTTCTTCTACACAAAGAGTTGAGTAACATATGAAAGTTAAGTATTTATTTAAAACGTCAGAATATCGTAGAGTTTTTGGAATATTGGACAGGTCATTCGACACCTCCTCAATATGGCTTAACGCCTAACATGAATAAGAAGAAATGTTCGACTGTCAGCATTTTTGGAAATACAATAATGATACACTTAATCCTTCGGTCCGGCATGGTCAGGTGCTTAGAATGTTTGATACACGATCAGAAGGTTGCGGGTTCGAATCCCTGTCACACCGGACGTGTTCACCCCTTCAGTCGTAAAGGCGTTGTAATGTTACATTGAATCACTTGATCGTTGGTAAAATAGTAGCCCAAAAGTTGTGGATGGGTGGTAATGATTAGCTGCCTTGCCACTAGTCTTTCACTGCTAGAAAAACAAACACAATCTTTTGGCCAAGATTACATTTAAAAACGTTGTCACGTTTGGTGATTAGCTTAAGCAATAACAAGCATATAAGAATTTGTTTTAAGATACTTCCACAAATAAAATCTAATGAAAGACATTTTAGATGTGAGAAAAAATGTGCGGCCAAAAAAGAACAGCGTTAAACGTAAAGGAATGAAACCAAATCTAACATTTCTTCACACCTATAGAGCATTTTATTATATATCATGATGTTTTGGCAAAAGACACCAACAAAACAGAACAACTAGTGAAGTGACACTCAGTAGTAACCAATATTGACTATAGGATCGCAACCCTATTATTCGGAACAGACCTATACTTTACAAAACCAACCAAATTATTTAAAATATATGGTGGTAATTCTCCTCTATAATGTGATGTTAATAACTTCCTTGTTGCTTGTCATCACGGCATGCAATCGGTACAGCCTTATCAAGCATCATTATCTAAGCTAATTATGTAAGCAAATATCTTGTGATAATAAATGCTCTTTAATTAAAATAATTTCATAAACTTTACCACACTTGTGCTTAAGCTGGCAACGAATAATGAATGTTAACCGTCCATCCATATGATCCTTTTGAAAACTTAAGCTAGAAACTGCTAATCTATTTTGCATGGCATAATATTTATGTATCTGCACATGGTTTCACCCTATTGTTTTACTCCCCTATATTAGCTGTCTTCAATCCAAATAGCTAAAAAGTCCATTTTTACTATTACCTGATGCTGTAACAATAATTTAAAACCGACAATTCACGTGACTTTTTGTGTAAGCATGTGCAAGAATTTTCAAGAAGTTCCAGATGTAGCTTATATTTTCACCAAATTTGGAACCTAACTGTAGGTTGTAGATATTTATCACTGTGCTACAGTCGAAAAAAAATCCGTTTAAGTTAAATATGGTTTTTTAAAAGTTTCCTAACTTTCGGTGCGGAAAAGAAGAAGAAATCCAATCAAAATTTGAGATTCTGTATGTCGCGTATTTTTTAATGAATTACCTTAAAACTTCATATGTGAAGTAAGAATCCAGTAGAAAATATCGACATAAAATATGTGATAGTTTTTAGTATCACGTCTGAGCAAACAAAAGTGGAAAATTGCTAAATTATCACTCCAGTTAATAACAAACAGTGTGTCCTGCAGGTTATATTAGCCGCACGACTTACTACTGTGTTTCTTAATGTATGTATACCTAGAGTATAATTTATATCTAAACATTAAATAAAACGTGAATGTCAATTTGATGAGTATTTCTTTCGAATCCTGTTCTACCTGTTTATGACGCTGTTTCACTTTTGTAAGGCCATAAGTAATGAGGAAATAGTTTTGTCTTTACCGTGATTGTTTTGATAAAAATTATAAGCTTTTAGTTGTAGAATAGAAAAATTCATTTTTTTCGGGCATTCTGGCAGAGATTTAGTATTCGAGAAATATTTTAATTATAAATGTGTTTTCCTTATTGCAAAGCCACGTCGAGATATTTGCTAAGTCCACCGAGGGGAATCGACCATCCTGATTTTAGCACCGTAAATCCGTAGATTTACCGCTGTACCAGTAAAGGACTTTATTCTAAGAAAAACTGTCTATGTATTTATGATTTGATATTGAATTAAATGGCTTCTTGTATTCATAATCAGTGGCGGTTTAAAGGAGTATGGTTAGCCACCCTAATCACTTTTCTCCCAAATCTGCAACTATTAATACATTACAGATTTCAGAAGTATCCACTTTAGTGACATATATTTTGTTTATATATATAATTGTGTCTGATAAATATTTCAGAGAAACAAGATTAACAAATTCGTATACATGTATTTTTACCTATTTTAGAGAATATAATATTGCGACTTCTTTGAAACCGGGCCGACATGGCCAGTTGGTTAAAGCACTCGACTAGTAATCGGAGGGTCGTGGGTTCGAATCCTCGTCGCACCAAACATCCTCGTCCTTTCAGCTGTGGGAGGTTTATAATGTGACGGTCAATCCCACTATTCGTTGGTAAAAGAATAGCCCAAGAGTTGGCGGTGGGTGGTAATAACTAGCTGCGTTCTCTCTGGTCTTACACTGCTAAATTAGGGACAGCTAGCGCAGATAGCTCTCGAGTAGTTTTGCGCGTGTCCCACGCTGGTACAACGGTAAGTCTAGAAATATACAACGCTAAAATCAACAGTTCGAATCCCCTCGGCGGGCTCAGCAGATAGCCCGATGTGGCTTTGCTATAAGAAAACATACACACACGCTTTGCGCGAAATTCAAAACAAACGAAACCAATCGTTGGAAACCTGGTTGAGAATATCTGATTAATGTCCATTTAACAACATAAAGTGCATTGAGGAATACTGAAGTTAATTTTAAATTAACAATTGTTTCCTTTCTCCCTTTCATATAAGTAAATATATGTATTTGTATTTATTTTGTATGTTTTCAGAAAAATGTGGGCAAGCGAATTTTGAATAAATTACATTTTTCTGTAATAGCACTATTGCTTAAAATCATTAAAAAAATTATTATGACTTGTCAGTTAACTATATTACATAACATTTAACATAGATTGTCTGAAAAATAATAAATATACATTGTTAAAAAAGAGTTTCGATAAAATGCATAAATTGTTAAAAAATCAGAAAAATGCCTAGAAATACGTTAAAAGATTATAAAAGAAAATGTTTTTTGCGTTTAAAAATACTTCAGCAAGACAACGTTTAAATTTTGATAAGTAAAGTGTTTTTTGTAACGTAAATTTGTTCCATACTTCGCCAACCTCACCACCTTCAGATGAGTCATCTTTGTTTAAAGCATAGATTAATTCAGCGTTCCGTACAAATGCTCATTTATATGTTGGAATTCTCATGTTTCATAACAGTATATTATCTGGTGTGTTCGTGAAACCTTTGATATCAAATTGTCCAAGTTTATTATTATCTTTAAAGGCTTCTATCTCTGTGCTATGTCCCAGCAATGCAAAATTTCTCTATTCTTCCATAAAATACAAATAAACTTCTGATGATATTATTGTTAATAACTTCTGTTTTTTAAAAAAAATGAGGATGTTAATTAAGTAAACTTATAGAATGACAAGCATTATATTTCATCACATATCAATTATTTATCATTTATTCAAGAAATATGCTTACTATATTAACATTTAAAACATCGATCATTGAACTCATAAAAAGCTCTCAGTAGATTCAATTCTTTCTTTAGTTTATTCACCTTTGTCTTAACATTAGTGAGTAAATACTTGTTTACTTATACATTTATTGTATGTAAACAAAGTAGTTGGTCTCCAGTAATATGATATGAAGCAAGGAAACTGCAAGGAAAGACTATTACCTGTATATATGAACCAGGCCATCTCTAAGTAAAGTCACACGAGAAAGCTGACAAGCTCACAAAAGTATCCCCTCTATAAAATGGTGTACTAATCTACTAGTAGGATATCGACCTCATCTGCACTGATAATGTGTAAGCGGCAACCACGGAAAGTCTTCATCGACGTACAGATGGAATGAGTTTGCTTCAAAAAGTATTGTACGATGTAGCTAGGAAATGCCAAAGATTTGGAATCAATAGAACAGTAAACAACCAGAATAGCGTCGGTATCGTATTCTACTTCAATTGAGACAACATGTTTCCTAAAAGGGATCAGTGCCTATCGATGTCATCCCTTGGATTCTCATCATCTAGTATCCAACTCATTTCTTATGGAATAATATCTGCCTTAATTTCTCAAGATATTTTCAGTGTTTTAAGTCTAAAGTCTATACAAAAATGTAAGTGCCTTTCTATTTTAGCAATCATGAAAAAATAATTTTCTAGAAAGTGAACTAGAGGAATATGTAACCTACATGTATCGAGCGGCCACATTCGTTACAAGCATGAGAATTTACTTCTCCACCCAGAAATAAAACAAGTATACTTTTCACTTCAAAATCCAGTTAACTCATTTGCTGGTTTATTTGTAAGAAAGATTACTAATATTCTGTCTTTTGGATTGTTCTAAATAAAAGTAGTATCGAAATAAAATTAACAGAATTGTCAGATGTCAACCACAGATATTAAAATTTGCACCAACCACGTTTTATCACACTTCTTTTATGACTTGGAGGTTTGAATTATTAATTATTTCTGATGAGAAAGAAATTAATTACATAGGTCTGAACTTCAGAACAATTTTATAAATGCATGAGGTTAATTTTGTATAGTAAATTGACAAGAAGTACATAATGCTGTAAATCAATAAACAGAAAAACTAAACCTAAAATACTTGAAAGATGAATCAACAGTTCGATATCCTCGCTCTAAACGATTTTTCTGCAGAAAACCCAGTAAGATATCATATGTTTTTAATCACGTTACAAAATTAATTTTGCAAAATAATTTTTACACGTGTAAACGTTGATAATATATAGTAATAACATAATTTTTTTCGTATGTTGTTAAGTACAAAGCTACACAAAGACCTATATGTACTATGCCCTCTGAGGGTATCATTTTCATATTTTTAGCGTTATAAGCTCTTAATACTTCCTTTGAGCCAGAGTGAGGTGGAATAACAGGCAAATTTATCTCAAACATTGTAACAACTTATACTACTTAATATTTTCTATATGTCTCTCATCTCTATTCATGTTCATGAACACCTAATATTGACTGTTTACAAACCAATGATGAAAATTAAACAATAATAAATTGTTTCAATATTGTTTCCACAATAATAAATCAGTGTTTATATCTTCGGCTCATTTATCACTCAGTGAATTACTGGATGTTCAAGTAAAGGCATTTCTCCAAAAAGGACGTTCTGTGCCACGTTGCCTATTCTTGCAATTCTTACTTTTAGTTTTCCAATATTTGCTTGACGTAATGTAGGCTCAACTATGACCTATTGTCGATATGCTACAAGTGTTTCAATATTGCAAGTATTTTTGCTACTTTACGTATGAACCAAACTATTTTTCTCATGCTTAAAAGTGACACAGAATTGGCGATACTGTATGTAAAAAGTATAAAGGTGATAGACTCTGGACAAGACTGCTTTCTGAGCATAAAATGATGACCAAGTACAGCAAAAGCTTCCTTTTGACCTACAAAGTGTTCCTAGAGTCATATCATTAACAAAACACGGTCAATATTAGATTATAAAGCCTTGTTTATAGTTATGGAAAGCTTGTATCAGAATTTTATTGAACGAATGTTATTGCTTTGGACCACCTGGCTTGACTTAACAAAATTCGTACACCACAGTTCTTCATATATAAGAAAATATTAAATTCTGACTTTATAAATTATAAGACCAAAATGCTAAAATGCTTTTAAAAGCAATCTCATAAAACTATCGTTATTTAATACAACCATTAGTGGTGATATTTCTACCATGTGTGAGATGACATCAATTTTAGTGACAAAACTAAACCACATGAGTCCCAAGATAACCTTGTGCTATACAGGAATGAAACTGTAGACATTTACATGATATATACTAACGTTAATGACGACGACTTCGTTTTTAATTATTACGTTAGTAGCTCATCTACAGGAAACTACTGTCCGTATAGAGTGCTCTGCCCGATATCTAGACAAGAATTAGTTGAGAACATCTGGAGCCTTAGACATGTTTTCTGACCAACCATGCTCAGTCACAAAACTTTCCACAAAGTGGAAGACGCCCTATTAAGGAATTTAATCGACTGATGCAAATTAAAGTCAAAACGGTCATCAGGAACATGCAAAGACAACATCAAGTGGTGATCAGTAGACTCACATTAGCTGCTGATAAGATGTATGTTGTTATTTATTATATATGTAAAAACGGCTTGTATTGGTAGAGACAATTCTGTGTAGAGGAACGAACAACGTTTCGACCTTCTTTTGTCATCGTCAGGTTCACAATGACGATGATCAAAGAAAGTCGAAACGTTGTTCATTTCTCTACCTAAAATTTTCGCTACCCATACAAATCGTTTTTACATATATATTTTCCTCTACAAGTGGTTTCTCTCGTCATCACGAGTTCTCACTGTTGTTTACTGATATATTAAACAAATCTCAAAACATAAAATAAAATACACTACCATTAATTGGTATTAATTATCTATTGTTCATTATATCTATTTTAAAAATAATACCTACACAATTTTAATAAATGTCCATAAAACATCTCATTACTTACTAATCAGATTGACAAAAAACAGCTCCTTTGATACTATGAACATTTATAAATTGACATTCTAGACTGAGCGTTCAATGGAATAAAATTTCTTTCAAACAACAAAATACTAAATTTTGAATCTCCAATGCGGCAAAAACTCGGCCGTATCAAAAAGCTTTATTTATAGAAAATTCTATACGGTCGTTTTGTTTGATCAAATGGAGGAATAACTTGAAAAGCGTGACAAGCGGCTCTTTAGTGTTGCCATACTCCAATAAAGAAGCTTGCGATACAAAACCTAAAATCAACAGGGAAGTGGAAAAGCTGTTTTAGACAGGCCATTCTTTGAAGTTCACAATAATATACTTTCAGCTTTTGAACATTGTAAACAACCATTCAAAACTTACGGTTAGCCTGTGTTTATCTTATTTCACCGTATTGATTTATACATGTTCTTTATACATACATGTACATATATATAGAACCTATATCCTCACATATAAAAATAAAAAAAAAACATTTGGAGATCTAATCAGAGACGTGTAATTGCAGTCTTGAATAATCTTGGTTTCTTTGCTATTGCAATTACCGAAACAGACAGCGAGATTTTTTTTATTTCTCCACTATTATATCTTTGAACTATATCACCACATTATATTATTATTGTTCAACAACCAGCAATTTCGGATATTTTATTCAAAACTAACTTAATTATCTGCCGCATAAATGTACGTAGATTACTTAAATTAAACAGAATGGTTTCTTGATTTGAATTTCATTTGATTAAATATACATAATAGCTGAATATTGTTCCTCAACTAAATGATCAAAGTTAAATATATCGGTAAATTATGGTACGTTACTTTATAGCAGTCGTTCGTGCAATCACAAAAGCAAATTGCGCATCACCGTTTTCTGAAAATAAAATTACCTTCAAAATACAATTTTTTAAAGATGTAATCTAAAGTTACTACTTTATATTTCAGTTTGTTAGCTTTTGTTATTTTTATCAGACTCAGTTGTTAAAGTTTTTCTACAACTCATGTTTGATGCAGTTGTTTTAATATCGATACAGAAAAACACATGCGTATTTATATGGCTAAATGCTCTTCGTATTTCATCGCATATAATTTCACTTTATATTTATGTTTAATTATCTTGTCGCCTTTACTGCTGCTATGCAAGTTGTACAATACCTTTAAAATTAATTTTCATGTTCATATATGTATCATGTCGTATATTAACAGTTTGTTTAATTCCATACAATGATCGCTTTTTCAGCCGTAGAGGTGTTATAATATACGGTCAGTCCCAATATTCGTTAGTAAAAGAATACCTTAAGAGTTGACGGAGAGTGATGATTACTAGTTGCCTTCCCTCTAGCCTTTCATTGCTAACTTATGGACGGTTAGGCAAATAGCCTTCGTCTAGCTTTGCACGAAATTCAAAGCAAGCCAAACCATACATAATACAATCTGTATAAATAATACTATATTTTGAAAGTCAGTTTGATCTTTATTAGATAAATCGTAGTTTCTTGTCTTACGTTTCGATAAAAAATATTTTAGTATATACCCAATACTAGTGTTTCTGTGCTTTTAATTGTTATTTATTTATAATTACGAAAGTAAATTGGTTTGGTTTAGTTTAAATTTCGCGCAAAGGTACACGCCGGCTATCTGCGCTAACCGTCCCTTATTTAGCAGTATAAAACTAGAGGGAAGGCAGCTAGTCATCACCTCCCACATCCAACTCTTGAACCACTTTTTTACCAACGAATAGTGGGATTGACCGAACATTATAATGCCCCCACGGCTGAAAGAACGAGCATGTTTGGTGTGACAGGGATTCAAATCCGCGAAATTAAATAATTTTATTATTACGAAGTCTGTTCAATGTTTTTCTGCAAAGATTATTTCCACTAGTCTGTTAATAAAACATAAAGATATCATCTTATAATCAAGATTTGTATATGTACTCACTACAAGTATAATTAAGTGTATAAAATCGGGTAACAGGAATTTTATATGTTGACTTGATACTAGCGCCACCGCTTCACGGATAAGTCGTTAGCTGTTTGGTACTCCTGTAATTCTACTCAAACTGTGGCCGTGAAACATTTCTGCTTCTTCGTCACCTCGATCCACGCTCTCTTATGGAAAAACCGTTATGAACGAAATGTCATAGACAATACTTGAAAGACCAAAACAAAGTCTGCATTTTTATGAATCTCTCTCTCTCTATATATATATATACTTTATTAATCTGTTCACACAAAAATAGGATATTGAAATGAAAATTCAGTTCTTAACTGTTATCTCCACCAGCATTATTTCACTGCTCTGTGAACTAGTCAAAGATAAATATCTACAGTGGAAATGAAGAACAAACAAATGACTTTTTTGCTACCAGAGAGAGAACCAACTCGTCCTATTTCACAGATTGTTCTGACTTTAAGTTTTTTTCTCTTGCTCTCAGTAATCGAAGGTAAGTAACTTAGTGCTTTATAAATTATTTATTCCCACTTTTTCTAGGTTGTAATACTATTGAAAATATTATGCATGTGAAATCGTTGTTTTCAAGTATTCGATCTTATATGAAGATATAAAGCGCCACCTATTTTTTATTTAAAAGAAAGAGAAAGAATGACTTAAAAGATAAATACCAGAATTATTTTATTTCCCGACATTTTAATACTAAAACGAAAGTCGTACTTCAAAATGTAACAGAAAACTTACTCAGTGTTAATAAAATGCCGCCCAGATGTTCAGCGATATCTACAATTCAGAGTTCGATCCCTGGAAGCACAACACTTAAACCCCTTTGTGATTAATAATAAACAAGCATACATGAAAAAGAAGAAACATGATAATGGAGGAAAATTACTCATGATTACTTTAATATATTTACGTACGTTTTTTTTTCCAAGAATACGAAACTCCATGCTACTCTAACAAGGTTTTACGATTTCAAATGGACATAAGAAGAAAAAGTATTGAACCCTTTTGTTGTTGTTATCACCCAGGAGATTTGTGGTGTCGTATGTTATCCTTAAACTTTCGCAATAAAATCTTCAAACAATCAACAGCACATGCATATTCGTATATATGGAATGTATTCAATTATTTTATTGCGAAAGCTACAAACCAGGTGACAGAAATTTTTTTGTACTTTCATTATACTCTAACATTATCACGATGGCCACGTTTTAAATGTTTGAAGGACACCTAAACATTTTTCAGGTATTATAAGGTTTCACAAATTACTGAAATTATCAACCATATGAACTTGTTCCTAAGATAGTTCTTCCATGAAAAGTAACTTTAATGTTTACCTGTAGAACATAGTTGTCACACGTATCTATACATTAGGTAATTATGGATAATTCACATGTCTTAAAAGTTAATAAATGTTTTCAGACATATTGTACAACTTTTCGCACTGTTACTCTGAATTTGAGTATTTTTATTGCAATGTTGTTAAATCGTTGAAACTTAAGATGACTGTTGTTTGTTTGTACGTAAGCACAAAACTATACATCTGGTTACGTGTGCTCTGCCCATAATGCGTATCGACACCCGAATTTTTAGCGTTATATGTTTTGAGAGTTGCCAATGTGTTGGCAGAAACGTGAAACAAAGAGGACTATAATTCATGATATATAAATAAACAATATCGAAAACAGCTGTACACATTTTTGTTCCTGTTCGATTTTTACCATTCAAGTGTTCTTTCTACGTACCTTTGTATAAAGTAACCCATAAATAAAAGCTGTCAGTTAAGTGAACAAAACTACATTTGAAACAATAAACCTTATGTTGGTATATTTCTAATATACAAAACAAACCAAAGATGACACATGGTAGAATAAACTGAAGACTGATGATATATCCATATCATGAAGATAAAAGTACTGTACAGGAGCAATGAAAATGTTATAAGAGCTACAATCAACGAAACGGATACACAGAAATGCTAGTAGGCAAACAGATAGATAGATGTAGAAATAGATAAACAGAAAGATGTTGCTTTGTGATAAACACATAAGAAATTCGAAGTCATGTGAAGATCATCTCAAAGATTCTGTATTATCTTTTTCTAAGAGAACACTTACCCTAACTGTTCTGATACTCTTCTTGTCATGGCTACACACAAATAAACATATACACTGCTGGCTAAAATTTTAAGGCCAATGAACATAAAGAAAAAATGTGTATTTTGCGCTGTTCGTCTCAACCACTTATTTGAGTAGAAGTTTGAAAGATGAAAATAAGAAAAGAGAAAATTAAAAAAAAAAAAACTTTTTTAGCATATAATAGAGAAAATGTGAACACTATGAAACTAGCCTAAATACTACCTGGTCAAAAGTTTAACACCATACTGAAACGAAGGGTTAATCGGTAAACACGTAACGAAATTTAGTCATTTGTGTTCAAGCATTAGCGTTGTCAACATCTCTCACTGACATCTCCTGTGTTACGTTGGGTAAAAACATGGCAAAGGCTAAAAGGTTGACAGGGTTTGAACGTGGCAGAATTGTCGAGCTGCAAAAGCAAGGGCTCTCTCAACGTGCCATCGCTGGTGAGATTGGGCGTAATAAAACTGCTGCTGCAAATTTCTTAAAAGACTCTGAGGGGTACGGAACGAGAATTTCAAGTGGTCGACCCAAGAAAATTTCGCCGGCGTTGAGCAGGTGGATTCGATGAGTTGTCCGGCAAGACACCAGCCGACGACCGTCATATCAGATTAAGGCCCTTACGGACGCAGAATGTAGCTCAAGAACAATAAGACGGCATCTACGAGAGAAAGGCTTTAAAAACCGCAAATGACTACAAAAGCCACGCCTCCTTCCGCACCACGAAACAGCTCGGTTAAATTTTGCTGAAAAGCACCAAACAAGGAACGCAGAAAAGTGGATGAAGGTTTTGTTCTCTGATGAGAAAAAATTTAACCTGGATGGTCCAGATGGCGTCCAACGTTACTGGCACGATAATGATATCCCACCGGAGACATTTTCTACACGACACAGTGGAGGAAATTCCATCATGATCTAGGGTGCTTTCTCCTTCCATGGAACAATGGAGTTTCCGGTTATGCAGAGGCGTCAAACAGCAACTGGCTACCTTGGCATGTTGGAGAGAGCATCCTTATTGACTGAAGACCCTCGCTTGTGTTGAAATGACTGGATCTTTCTGCAGGACAACGCTGCAATCCACAATGCCCGCAGGACAAAGAACTTCTTTCATGGCGAATAACCTGATTCATTTGGACCATTCAGCATGTTCGCCCGAACTGAACCCCATTGAAAATGTTTTGGGGTGGATGGCAAGGGAAGTCTATAGAAATTTACGTCAATTCCAAACAGTTTATGATCTTCGTACAACCATCTTTACCACTTGGAGTAACATTCCAGCCAGTCTTCTGCAAACGTTTATATCGACCATGCCAAAGCAAATATTTGCAGTTATTCCCAATGATGGCCGTGCAACTCACTACTGAGACATTTCCTACCCTGTTTAAGACTTCTTTTTGGTATTGTCTTAAACTTTTGTGCAGCTACTATCTAGGCTAATTTCATAGTGTTCACATATTCTCTATTAAATGCTAATAATTTTTTCCCTTTACTTATTTTCATCTTCCGAAGCTCTACTCAAATAAGTGGTTGGGTCTAACAACGCAAAATGCATATTTTTCTTTATGTTCATTGGCCTTAAAATTTTGGCCAGCAGTATATATACTTTGTTCTGATAATTTTATGTCTTGCTGGAAAGGTTTCTCAATATAATTAAACATCCTGTAACAATTAAACAAATGACTGTATCCACTTAGAAACGTGCCTTTATTCGTTGCTTTTGGGGTTGCATTATTTTTCACAATGTTTTTTTCCCAGTGGGTCAGCAGTAGGTTTCGCATTTGAAATGCTAAAATTTCGTATTTTATTATCCTTAGTGAACATAAAGCAGATATTTAGGCCCAGCATGGCCATATGGACTTGGGCGTTCGACTCGTAATTTAAGAGTCGCGGGTTCGAGTCCCCGTCATACCAAATATTTTAGCCCTTTCAGCCGTGGGGGCGTTATAATGTGACGGTCAATCCAATTATTCGTTGGTAAAAGAGTAGCCCAAGAGTTGGTGGTGGGTGGTGATGACTAGTTGCCTTCCCTCTAGTCTTACACTGTTAAATTAGGGACGGCTAGCGCAGATAACGCTCTTATAGCTTTGCGCGAAATAAAAAAAACAAAAGCGGACATTTAGCTTATAGAGTGGTTTTGCGCTAAAACAAACCAGCTCAGAAAGCTGACAAAAGTACTTTAAGATAATAATCAAATACAAATAGTTTGAAAAAGATCCAATACAAGCCAAATAAACTACAACGCTCACTTACTTTGTTTAAGGCAAGATATAACAAACATTTAAGACCAAACATACAAAAAGTCTACATTATCATAGAGACATCTAGCGGCATTGACTTTCATTCATAAAACGTTTCACTCAACAAACATTAAAACAGAAGTTAATTAAAAACAAAGAAAATTCAAGTGATAAAGCCACTAATATAAAGATAAAATAATACAAAATTGCTATGAAAAGACCAGTTAAAGATTAAATTGGAAATTTATTCTCATAAAGGAGATGTTAAATTCTTTAACAAATAATTATTACAATGTGTATTTTTGTAATCGATCCAGTAACACTAGGAAAGTGAACACTAAATTTAATTATTCTCGGTAAACTAAAATTTTAAACCTCGAACAACTAACATAAACTAGAGAAAAAAAAGAATTCTCACACAGTAAAGCCATTCGAGTACAGTTCTGTAAATTCGAAATCCATTATTAAGTCCAGTTGCTATAAACCCTCTCTCCATACTTACTAATTTGTTTACTAAAATCCAACAGATGAAGATGGATGCTATTGATTAGCCATCTTCCCTCAAGACTATTAATTTATCTTTGTGTATGTGTACGTGAATATTCTGAACAAAAAAATTAACTTGGTGTTTATGTAAATTGATATGACCCACACAATGTTATACACTTCCAAAATATAATATTACAAATGGAATAATTCTCTTGTGAACGCTTATATCATAAAGCCATTTATTTTACAAATAAAATCCATTTTCTTCTCTATATCTCCATGTATCTCAGAACAGTTCGTATGGGCATTAACACTTTTAGTGATAAAGAGAGAACAACGTTTCGACCTTTAAGGTTAAGAAAGAAAGAGTTTGAATGTGACCGTTGCCTGACACATGCCTTATGGACGAGAGCATAAACGGGTATGGGATTGTAGAGGGCGTTGCAAGGTGGATGTTAGGTTATTAATTGGTACAGGTATAAAGGTGTCCCTTCATATTGGTTTAATGTTGATTTTAGTTGTTGTATAAGTACAGCTTCTTTGATTTTGCGTTTATTTATATTTGTTTCCCTACTTAATATGTAAATGTTTTATATGGTTATGTTGTGTTTATTTGATTTGCAGTGTTCAAAAACGTGTTAAGGTGTTTTTTTGTTCTTTGAATCTAGTTTCCATTTTTCTGCTTGTTTCTCCAATATAGAAGTCATGCATTGTCTCTCATAAAGCCTGCCATGGCCTAGCGCGTTAAGGCGTGCGCTTTGTAATCTGAGGGTCGCGGGTTCGCGCCCGAGTCGCGCCAAACATGCTCGCCCTTTCAGCCGTGAGGGCGTTATAATGTGACGGTCAATCCCACTATTCGTTGGTAAAAGAGTAGCCCAAGAGTGGTGATAGGTAGTGATGACTTAACTGCATTCCATCTAGTCTTACACTGCTAAATTAGGGACGGCTAGCACAGATAGCCCTCGAGTAGCTTTGTGCAAATTTCAAAAACAAACAAGTCTTTCATAAATTATGTTGGTGTTGTGTTTGTCAGCGTAGGTTTTACATAGTATGGTGTTTACTGGAATGTTGTGTTTTGTTATAAGTTTTTTTTCCAAATGTTGGTTATTTCTCGCTGATGTCGGGAACCTATGGTATGCAGCAGTGTAAAATTTTGTAGTTTGTTGTATCTTGGGATTTTTTGTTGTTAGTCTAGCTGTGTGCGTATAATTTGTTTCCACAGTTTTGGAGGAAATTTGTTGATGTTAATAAAGTGTTGTTTTATTTTGTTAATTTCATCGTTAATTTTATCGGGTGAACATAGTTTTGTGGCTGTGTTTATTTGGTTTCTTAATATGTTGAGTTTTGTTTTGTTTCATGTGCTGAGTCCCAGGAAATGTATAATCCAGTATTGGAAATTTTTCTGCGGATTTCTGTTTTGAGTTGTGTATCAGTACTAGTGATATTGAGGTTGAGAAGTTGTATTTGGTTAGTTTTCTCCTGTTCACAGACAAACTTAATCTTGGGGTGTATCGAGTTATTGTGATTTAAAAAACTAAGTGTGTGCTCTGTAGATGTGAATCCAGCAACTGTATCATCAACATACCTGTACCAGTATAGTGGTGAGTGTAAGGCTGAATTGATCGCTTGAGACTCAGTCTGTGTCATAAAAATGTTGGCTATAACTGGTGACACGGGATTCCCCATACTTGGGCCATTTATTTGTAGGTAGTTTTGGTTATTCAACATAAAGTTAGTTTTTGGTGGTAATGAATTCTATAAGAGTTGCTAATTGGTTGCTGGTGATGTGTATCAATGGGTTGGGGTTTTGGATATAAAATTCTAAAGCTATCTTGCAGATTTCAGTTGTTGGAACTTCTGTGAAGTGGTAGATTACACCAAAACTGGCATCTAAGGCTTTATGATTAAGTTGATTAAGAATATATTTAAAGTTAAATTACTCTCGTCCCTAAGACATGTGTCCGGCAACGGTCACATTCAAACTCTCTCTTTCTTAACCTGAAGATAACCTAGAAAGTTCGAAACGTTGTTCTCTTCTTATCAATAAAAGTGTTAATACCCATACCACCCGTCCTGAAATACATTTTTTTTAAAGTGAGTTTCTCGTCATCAAAGACAATGTAGTTATAAGAGTTGACAGTTATTAAGCGTTCCTAATTTATATATCCGCTTCGTAAAATTAATTGAATCCTCATACCATTGAACAACTTATAACGTCCTTTTGTAAATAATTTCAGTTCTTACCATTAGCCTTTTATCTATAACAAAAATTGAAAGGTAAAATATAGATAATTTTACTTAAGCGGGAATGTTTAATTTACCTATACTCTGATGTTAAAGGATATCTGCAGAAATGTTTTATACAACAACACTGGATACTGAGAAATAATAATGGCATATTAATTTCAAATATACATAAAAGCTATAAGTTTGTTTTTTTCGAATTTCATAGAAGCTTTGTTTGTTTGTTTGTTTGTTTTGGAATTTCGCACAAAGCTACTCGAGGGCTATCTGTGCTAGCCGTCCCTAATTTAGCAGTGTAAAACTAGAGGGAAGGCAGCTAGTCATCACCACCCACCGCCAACTCTTGGGCTACTCTTTTACCAACGAATAGTGGGATTGACCATCACATTATAACGCCTCCACGGCTGAAAGGGCGAGCATGTTTGGTGCGACAGAGATTCGATCCGACTACTCTCGGACTACCAGTCGAGTACCTAAAATACCGTGCCATGCCGAGCCTGAAAGTTATAAGAATTGTCATAAAAAATGTAATAAACTCCAATCACTAGAGATTCTAAAATCAAGAGATCAAATCTGTTAAAATGCTGTGTTAGCTAGATAGATTTTAATATTTCTGAAAAATGTTTACGTTTAAAAATTAATACAAATAATTTCAGAATGTTTAGCAATTTGACAATATCCCTAATGAAATGTAAAGTAATAAAATAATATTTATATTATTCTCGTTAGAAAAATATTTTAATATTATATAATAATTATTTCAGTACGATTTTTAAGACATTGTTGATAACTTCATAGAATATTTTTTATAAAAAATGTCAGTTTTATTGTAGAATAAAAAACAAATGAATAAATATTGTTTCCTCTAGACTCCTAAAAAACTTATTGTATTATAAACTCATATATGATACTTTATGACCTTATAAGCGGCAATTTTAACTGTTTCTCTCTTCACTCCCCTTTCTTTAACATACAAAAACTCATATAAAAATGTTTCTGGATATTGGCCAGTTTAGAGTGTTTTCAAAATAAACCCTGAATAGTTGAATTTGTTTATTTACTTATTCATAGTACTGTATCGAAAACGACCTACATATTTTAATATGTTTTAATTTATTGGCGGCACTTTGTCAAGAATGACCTACGTATTTAAACGTGTTTTTATCTCCCATTTTTATTGACATTTACTTTCACATCATAAAACAGCAATAATATAGTTTTCATTTAGCTTACACTTAGAAATTCCTGACTCGACAGTCTACGTTATTGACACGTTTATCTACCTTTTTTGTCAATAACATTGTTTCAGAATTCCTACATCAAAAAAAAATCGTTTATTTGTTTCTTACTAAAAACAAAACTACAGAAAGGGCCATCTGTACTCTGCCTTTCTCGGATATCGAAATACAAATTTTAACACTAAACCACCAGGGGACAAAGCAACCAGTATCAATTATGCAAGGAGTAATGAACATCCCATGGTCTTTGCAATGACAGCTAAAAATCTGGATTGTTTCTCCTAATATTAACTTTCAATTTCACCTTTTCATCAATTGGAATTTCTAATACCTGTGTACATATAGAGACATTTATAAGTTTAATTCACTTGTAGTAATACAAATACTTAAGATGTTATTAAAAATTCTAAACTAAATATTCCTTTGGCTTGCACTTTACGACTGGTCAATAATAAGCTCATTGATTATTTACTTGAAATTGTACTATAATCAGTTTATGTTTCATTATTTAAATAATAGTAGATTTGTAGATATAGTAGATTTAATGTCATATCTTCGGTTTAATTTCAAAACACGATTCGTTTTTTGTTTGTTTGTTATCCAAGGAGTTATCAAATGTGGCCAGCCATTTTATAACATTCACCGATCTTCCACTTCTTAAAGACATTACTCCAGTAGAATTAAGAATGGTCAAGTTATTTTAAATGTTTCGAGCATCCATATTATAATAATGAGTTCAATATAACTAATGTATTCTGAAGTTTTTGAATCTCTTATCTTATAGCATCACGGCTCCATCTTAATATATAGTAAATTTTGACTTTATAAACCTTCATCTAACAAAGCTTCATAGCACTTAAACGCAAATTATTTTGTGATTAACCTACTACTAATACTAGTAGTAGTACTGAATAAGTTCTCTCTGTAATTTTAAGAACAAAAATATACTTGTAACTACATACATATATATTATTATATACAAGAAAGTAGCAAGGTTTATTGAAAAACAGTAATCTATAAGAATTTTTTTCCTGAAAGGATAGTTCATAATATTCACTCACTAATTTACATTCTCATATTGCTTGTTCGTGCTTCTTCTATCGCAGAGCTATACAATGGACTGTCTGTGCTCTTTCCACTGTGTGGAATCGAGCTCAGAATTTTATCGTACACTTACTGCATACACATACAGGACAGTGTATTGCTATGGTTTTCTCAAAATTAATTTTAACTTAGAGACTTAACGAAAATTTCAGTCACATGTGGTAGAACGTTTTGATTTTCTGAGTTTAAAAATGATTCCTTTCTTCCTTATCTGTCATTAATAACATACAATAATTTGTGAAGACGTATATAGTGTCGAACAACTTTATATTAATGATGCATGTATAATGAAGCGTACGTGTGTCATTACATTATAAACTTTTGCGTTAGCATTTTAAATATCGTGATATTCTTCTAGTTGTAACAAATGATTTTCTGAAGACTAATTATTCAAAAAGTTTAGCTCAGGAAATTAAAAGAAATCGATTACGCTTTACTTTACAAATTACTCGAGAAAGATTATCTAATTTTATGAGACGATGCATATGATTAACTTCCGGCCATTGTTTCGAATGAGTTTCGCAATCAACACAGAAGAACACGAAGTCTGTTAAATTAAAATACAGCCATTAATGAACAAAGTAATAATATGAAATAATTTTGATCAATTTCTACGAATATATTTTTAGTTGAATTACCAAACAGCGTGTCCTGCAATGATAGATAAGATAGATATGTGATATAAAGTGTTTTTTCTTCACTTTTTTATTTTATACATAGCTTTAGATATGCATAAGGATGAAACAAGTGCTATACATTTATTAGCAAATTTTGATAATGGATTGAATATATGCATATAATTTTTTATAGAATTCTAATGAACCTGAAAATACTATACTGTCTGTTCTGTGTACTTTGCAAAGAGCATTCTCCTCAAAATTTAATCGCTATTATAAAGGTATCAATCAAGAACAAGCCCTGCATCTCAAATACTTCCCATCGCAAAAAGAGTATGGTTGTGTCTTTAAAATGTTATTACATAATTAAGCAAAAAGATTAACGAAACAAATATTTCTTCTGGTTGAATTGGTCCACGCGTATCATAGTGAAACCAAGAGTCCGCGATTGGCGTCCTGTTAACACAAAATTACGCTACAGGCTTTAGAGTCATAAATGCGTTATAAGAGTGACGGTTAAATTCCAGTGTTCAGTTAGAGGTGTTCAAAGGTTGGTGGTAAGCTTGGTTGGTTAATACCATTCTATTTGATTATTTAACTCAAAATTAGGGACAGCTTTCACAAACAGCCCATGAATATCTTTTTTTGCGAATATCTGAAACGAACAAACGTGAAGAGAAATATCCACACAAATCTTTACGTGTATTTTATAAAATAAAATGTGAACAAAATAAAATGGCAGAAAAATGTCGAAAACAACAATTTTGCGCAAATATTTTCACAAAAATTAAATTTCAATATTGGCAAATAAATGAATAACCCAGAAGTATCTCACTTTTATTAGTTTAACAATTTGTTTGTTTATATCAGGTTTACTGCGGTCAGTCATTCATAAAATGATAACAAATTACAATATTTAAGCTTTGACAAGGCCTTATACTGCAACATAATATATCTCAGTCTATCTTCGATAACGACTGAACATTACATAAAACAATACCGAATTATTTGTTTCAACAACAACTGAACGCTACATAACAAACATACGAAATGTTCTGCAATAACAACGGCGTGAATATAAGATAACGCAACACAGAACAGCTTATTTCAACGACATAACGCTGCATAGAAAACGTATGGAGTGTCTCAATCCCAAACCGACTAGACACTATCATAACACAATTACGAAATATCTTACTACAGCACTGAATGCACACCAAATAACACAATACAACAAGTCCGAAATCAGAAACGACCCAGTCCTATGTACCAAATGTATAAAATGTTTCATTTCAACAACGACTGAATACTGTATGATACTCATGCGGAACACCTTATTACCGCTACAACTGAACGCTATCTAACACCATTCTGAAATTCTTACATCAATAACGATATCACACAGCAGAAATGCTTCATCTCAATAATACATACAATGTTACATAGCACATACATAGAATATTTTATTATAACAACGGCTTAACGCTACAAAACACAAACGGAATCCCTCACTACTTCAATAACTGCACGCTACATGACGTACATACTGACGGTCTTTCGGCAACCACTAAACTCTACGTAATATAATACTGGAAAGTCTCACGTCAATAATAACTGAATGCTACATAATACAGTAAGGAAACTCTCAAATCAAAACGACCAAACGCTGTTTAACATACATAAGAAATGAACATCACATAACACACACACTGAAAGTTACATTACAATCACGACTAACCGCTGCATAACACACTTATTAGAACAACGACTTAACGCAATACAATACGATAAAAAATTATTCAATTCAACCACAGTTTAACATTACATAAAATACAGAAGGTCTCACAGCAACAATGACCAAATGCAAAGCAACACCCACGGAATACTTAATTTCAACAACGACTGAACGCTACATAACACACATATAGAACGCCTTAATATATGATCAAATGATTACTATATAATACACGAAATGCTTCATTTCAAGAACGACTGTACGCTACATACGTATCGTTTAATTTCGAATGCTACATAATGCGATACGGAATGCCAAAATCTGAAATAATTTTTCTAGCAAGTCTTTGCCTGAAATTTCTGGTCTTTGGAGAAAAAACATAATTTATCTTTCCTCATTAAGAAAGTTATATCCAATAGCAAGGAGGATATATTTAAGACAACAACATTATATTACTCTTCTTACATCATTTTCTTATCATTGCTAAACCCTCTTATCATCATATCATCTTGAATTACGATTTCATAACACCAGTGTTAATCAAATTTATCATTACAAAATATTTGCTTTATATATATTTTTAAGATACGTTTTTATTATATAAATATATACGTACAAATTATAAACGCTTTATAAATTTATTCTAGACAGCATCCAGTGTTCTTTATATTGTTTTTACTGAGCAAAAATACATAATACCTCATTAAGTATTTTATATGGAAATTATAATTTTTCTACATTTTCTTTTGATAGTGGTCTATTGTTTTAGTAAAACTGTTTAGTGATTATATAGTAAAAGTTGTTTGTGTTAACGTTTTACTCTACGAAAGGAGTTGGCCGAATCAATGATAAATGAATAATTTGTTTATGGAAACTACCAAGTTTGTTAACACACCATAGGAAAGTGTTTCTATTCCAAAATTGAATCTTTACTGGTTTAGAAGCTTTCGACATTCCGGTAGATTTAAAATAAGTATTGAATGAAAATATATGAAGTTTAACTAACCAAAAATAACATCGCAACCTAAATTTATGTAAAATGTAAATAAGTAAAATCATTTTATTAGCTCATATCATATACAACTTCCCTGCTAGTACAGCGATAAATCTACGGATTTACAACGCTAAAACCAAGGGTTCGATTCCCCTCGGTGGACAGATAGCCCATGTGGCTTTACTATAAGAAAACACACACATACACAAACATAAACAAAAGTGCTAGACAAAAATATTACGTTAGTGTTAGCTAGAAGCTATAAAATTTAAAGTTAAAACAACAATTACAATTATAATAAATAAATAGAAACAACGTTTTCTATTCAAACAATTTGAAACTTTGTTGGTGATATTAACTTTGTTTGTTTGTATTTAGGCGTAAAGTTACACAATGGACTATATGCGCTGTGCACACAGATGGTATCGAACTCCTATATTTAGTGTTATAAGTCCTCTTGCTAACCAGTAAACTTAGTTTGTTTGAGTTCAAAAATGCACAGACAATCAGAAATATAACTAGATATTCAAATGCAGTATGGATATACTTGAAACTAATAAGTATTTAAAGAAGGGTGGGAATTGATAAACGTTTGGATAAGTAGATCTATCTGCACTTTTATGCCAAGGTAGGCACATACGTAACCTTATCGTGATTTCAAGTGACATTTATAAATAAACGCAATTCTTGTTTTTTTTATTCGTAACAAGTACTACAAATACTTTACATATCAAACTGCTAGAATGAAAACGTAAAGAATGTCATCGTTGAAATGCTTTTAACATGGAAGTGTTAAGTTCCATTCACCTTAAAACCACATAAATGTCTTATGTATCATAAATTGCCAGAAAGCTATTTTCATAAGATTTTCTTTCACAATAATATTTTCTCATACAAAATACTTCAGAGGTTTTAAGTCAGAGACTACAATTTTCTTCTATCGTTAGACATTCAAAGGTGAAAAATAAAAAAGTATAATAATTTCAGCAGTCTCTAGTTTCAGTTTTTCGTTATCAAGCAACTCTTCGCATTTAGGAATTAAAACACTTGTAATCTTATTTTCATGGGAAAATACTCTTAATTTTTTAAAGGTTTGTTAACAAGCTGCTAAAACAAGAGAAAGAACCTGCTAAGTGGTGCTTTAAGAGTTCTGGTTAAGTAGGCAACGTTGATACCTATTAAACAGTGTAAAATTCCAAATGCTTGAAGAAAAGCAAAGTTAGTAAAGGTTGACGCTTAAAAGACATTATAATATGTCTTTATTTGAGCTGCATTTTAGATATTAATTTTTTTTTCAGAATAATACTTGTTCTATAGTATACGTCATTCACTACAGTGACAATTTTTGTTAAAAAACATACCCTTCATTTGCAGGGTAAATCTCACTATTGTAAATCTAGACAACACCAGTGTTTATTTTGTTGTTGGGCCCGACATGGCAGTCTAGTTAGGGCGCTCGACTGGTAATCAGAGTGGTGCGGGTTCGAATCCCATTACACTAAACATGCTCGCCTTTTCAGCCGTTAGGGCGTTATAATGTTTCGGCCAATCCCACTATTCGTTGGTAAAAGAGTAGCCCAACAGTTGGCGGTGGATGATGATAACTAGCTGTCTTCCCTATAGTCTTCCATTGCTAAATTAGGGACAGCTCTCGTGTATCTTTGCGCGATAACCAAACTTCTAACATTAGGAATTATACTAATGATACAATTTAATTATTATAAATTTGTAAATGTTATTTTTACCCTTTATTATGGACAAAATAAAGACATAAATTATATAAATATTCAACTTTAGCAACTATCATACAACATATACCAGCTATTTATCTCCAAACACCATTGGTACGTTCAATAACTTCATTTGGCTTTTTTATGCTGAGTATACAAGTCACATACGAAACTGAACACTGGCATTCTACTGCTTTTTAGTAGAAAAGGCCACGTACGTCATATGTCCTGAAATTTTAGCCAAGATATGATATTTCTTTTTTAATCTCCAATCGACCTAACTCTGGATACGTACAGACAGTTATAAGCCTTTAAACTTACCGCTGAGCCACCGGGAAATCAGATTGATGGATGATTCTCTAAATTATTGAATACAACCTAGTCTCAATAAATATTATTTGTTTTCTCATCCTTACTGGTTGATGTTAAACATCATCAAAAATAATTTTAAAAAAGTGATTGTTAGAATGCGAATTCCGTATGCTTTCTTCACTATAATTAGCTTTGCATCTACTATTAACCAAACGTAAATTTACTATATTTATAGATACAGAAGTTTTGTTTATATGAGTCAGTAAAGCTCAATTACATATTTAATATTTCTAATACTTTGGATCATTTATCAAGTTTAAATATCCATTTTAAAGCTTGCAGACATTCCTAAATACGATTTATTTCTATCACGAGCTTGTAACAGATTCCATAGAATAAATAAATTAGACATACGAGTGTAATTTATTGCCACTTAAATTACATTTAAGAAAAAAAATCATGAAATTTGAGATAAAATAATTGTACAAAGAGACGATTCGTGAAATAACTATGACATTGGTTGTTTTAAGAAAAAACTAAATAATATTAGAAAAAAATTTGTTTTTTTAATTTCGCGCAAAGCTACTCGAGGTCTATCTGCGCTAGCCGTCCATAATTTAGCAGTGTAAGACTAGAGGGAAGGCAGCTGGTCATCACCACCCATCACCAACTCTTGGGTTACTCTTTTACCAACAAATAGTGGGATTGACCATCGCATTATAATGCCCTCATGGTTGAAAGGGCGAGCATGTTTGGTGCGACGGAGATTTGAACCCGCGACCCTCAAATTACGAGTCGAACGACTTAACCCACCTGACCATTCCAGGCCTATTAGAGAAAATGGAACAAATGTTCCAGTAATAAAAACATATATCGTTACCTGTCTCGCATCCAACTCCCAAAATTTATATAAAATTATCATAAATAGAACAGGTTAAAGGAATGCGAGACATTACCTCATTTTTTTTCTTCATGGTTTTCCCATGTGTCGAAATTATGAACTATATATTTTAAAACCCAAAAAAGAAATTGTTCTATATAAATAATTAAGAAAAATATCTTTTAGGTAAACATAAAAATTCGATAATTGTAAAGTATCTTCCACACACTCTATTCAAATAATTCATTTACCCAAATAATATATTACATCCACTTTTGCTTATGCTCTTCTGTTACACGTGAATATATACTCTTCAAAAATAGAAACGCAAAAGGCAAAATATGAGACAAATTGTTAACAAGTTTATTCTGGTAGTTCTGTATAACATGTGTGAAACTTTGCACGTTCACTGCTGAACATCCAAAGGCTTCAAAGGCGAAGTCCACGCTCACTAGGTAAAGTTTAACGTCACTCAACGTCAATAACGAGTATGGCCCCCGTGAGCATCAATAACTGCTTGGCATCTCCTGCCCATGGAAGCGATGAGATGACGAATCACATTCTGTTGAATGGCTGTCCACTCAGCCTGCAAAGCTGCTGCAAGCTGAGGTAGAGTCTGCGGTTGAGGTTGTCGCCGTCGCAGACGTCGGTCCAACTCGTCCCAAAGATGTTCGATGGGGTTTAAATCTGGTGACCTGGAGGGCCATGGAAGAACGTTGATGTTGTGGTGTCTCAAGAAGACAGTGGTGAGTCGGGCTGTGTGAGGACGAGCGTTGTCATGTTGAAAAACGTCGTTGACGTTCACCATGATGGGTTGCACATGGGGCCTAAAAATCTCGTCGACGTATCGTTGAGCCGTAAGATTCCCTCGAATGTGCAAAAGGCCCACATCATGACGCTGCCACCACCAAATCTGTCAACATCCTGCACACAGTTTGCTGCAAAACGTTCACCTCGGCGACGGTAAACACGGGTCCTTCCATCCTGCATACGAAGCCTAGAACGTGATTCATCGCTGAACCAAACATGCCTCCATCGTTGATGAGGCCATACCCGATGTGCCCAAGTTCACTGCAGCCGTGCTTGACGATGTTGCTGGGTGAGGATGACGCTTCTGACTGGACGTCGAGTTCGGATTCCTGCATCTCGTAGACGGTTGCGTACGGTCTGATCGGAAATCCTACACAGCCCTGGTATGGTTGAGACAGTAGACGTCGCAGTGGTGGTCTTATCCCGAAGGTGACGTAACCGGATGTTGCGATCTTGTGCGGGCGTGGTCACACGAGGTCTGCCAGATCGTGGACGGTCACGAGTTGATCCATGTTGTTGGTGACGATTCCATAGCCTTGTGATGGCTACGGCAACATCTGATCGAGATTCGCCTGCTTTCCAAGCGACCAATGGCGTTGTTGCGTTGTGCTTCAATCAGTCTTGGCGTAACTGTATTGCGTGTCGGTGGCTTAACACTGAGCTATTGAAACCGAGAACCCGTCACTTTTATAGGGATTTTGCACATGTTGCACTTGCAGAACATGCAGATCTCTCAAACAAATGCATTGGACACGCATGCGTTTTGGCGAAAAATCCGATGTTTCCTCCGTTTTCAAAGTGCACAACTTTTATTGTCATTTTGGTCTGACAATCAGTGCCTTAACACGTGTAACATCACATACTCTGAGCTTGTAACGTTATTACATATATTTCTCTTTAAAATAACAAAAATATCCCTTTTGCGTTTCTTGTTTTGAAGAGTATATATATACCATAGTATAGCTTGATTTTTTGTAGCATTTTATGCAACACTACCCGAGAGATATCTGGTCAACATCACCCAACACCAACTCTTAGGATACGCTTTTGCACAGGAAATGTTATTGACCGTCACATTACAATGCTTTAACTGCTGAAAACGCAAGCATGTTCAATAATGGAATTCGAACCTGCGGATAGTAGATTGCAAGTCTATTTCCTTACCACCAAACCATAAATATTTGAAATAATCCTAGAAATACACATGTGATACACATCCAGGAATCGCAATAATTGCATCTAATTAGTCAATCTATCATAATGACATTAATAGTGCAAATAAAAACAGATAAGTTGCACAATGCACTTTATTTCGTTTTATTTTCTGCTTGATTCAAGTGTCCATATTACTCTCTATAATTCAAAAAAGTTATGTAACTGCTACCTGACCTTCTCAGTTTCCATATAAGTCCACATATACTCAATACCTTTGTACAACTTAAACACTTGTTGCTAATGTTCTCGACCTCTGTCTTTCAGGTATCACTTCACGACATATGATGCATGCTTTCGATCACTGTCTTACTAAAAGATTGAACTTTACCTGACAGATCTTGTTCTTGATAAAATAAGAAGAAAAATTTGGTTACATCTGTCTACATCAATTTTAAGATAGTCAATAGCATCGGATGTGATGCAGTCCCAAATGTTTTGCCCCCCAACAACATGCTTCACTATGGATATTGTATTGACTATCAATCCATTCCATTCGCTGTCATTAATCCAGTTATTGCTGACTGTGGTCTAACAATTTGAATTTAGATTCATCTGAGTAAATTTACCTACCTCTGGCTTTACCCATCCTATTATCTCAACTTCTATTCTTAGTTCAGCCTTTTGCTTTGGGCATTTCTTCTTAGCCTTGGTGATTTTGTCTGTTACACTACCATTGTAGCTACTTCTTGCTCCTGTGTATGTTACTGTTCAGAAGACAGTATTCACGTTCAGCTAAAGCTGAGGTAAGATCTCTATTGGATTATCCTGTACCACCTAAATATCGCATTCTGTGTTACTTAAAGTCATGTCTAAAGTATCTGGCTTCCTACTCCCATCACTTCTATTATCGACGTAATTAATTTCGCGTACTGTCTTCAGAGTTTTCATATAACTTCCATAACTTTTGCATGGAGTGGCTGGCCATTGCCAGACAAAATGTTGATTTTGACAAGTTTTTTCTACAAGCATTTCTATCATGAGAACCATGAGTGCAATCTCTTTATTAATATTGAGAGTAATATGGTTATCTCTACTTTTATATAGATTGTTTAGCGTAGCACTGTTTGGTTGTTTGGGTAGCAGCCATCAAGACATGAAAGTACTCTGGTGCAATAACGGAGGTGAAGTTCGATAATATTTGCATTTTATCCCAATGTATTAACTGTTTCCGTAAGTGTTTCCATTATTTAAAAAAATAGCAAGTAGTTGTTCAGCTAATAGTCAATCTGCTGACGAATTACAACAGAAAAATCAAGTTATTCAAAAGATCTACATATCTACATGTGAATATCCTATTGGCCTAAAATATTTAAATAGTTATGATTCCGTCAGTTAAATTAAGCATTCTTGTATTGGTAAATATGAAACAAGAAACCACATTGGTAATATGCAATATCTAGCATGAAGAATGACACTGTATTTGAGAGCTCTGTCCAATGCAAGTTCTGGCTGATATATTGTCAGAAGAGAACTCAACAAACATTCTATCAATTTGTTATAGTGTTTTAGGAAGCACAATAGAGTTTATAAAATTGTGTTAGTTACGCATAAGCTTCTTATCCTCAAAGAAAGTTCATTAAAACCATAAACTCTCTATAACACCTTTCTTAGAACATCAGCTTCAGCTAATTCTATCTGAATAGTGACTTAACTGGTACTGCAATGACCCTTGGTTTTATTAGGGTAATAATTTCTCTGGCCAGCATGGTAATAACAGAAACTTTTTGCCATCTTACAAGCCACGTAGAAACAGCTGTCTCTTAGGCAACGTTTTTGCAAACATATGTATAAATATCTCTCATTATCAACGCTATATTTATTTATTTAGTTATTAACAAGTCTTAGCCTTTGGATCATCATACCGTGTTTTGGAAAGTTCCTTTATTAACAGATCTTCCAAATATAAATTTAACAAATCTTAGCAGAGCTGCAGCCAGAACTGCGGCAGTGAAATCTCTGTCACTAATTTCTAACGATGAGAAAAAAAGAAAGAGATTGTTCAATCTAGTTCCATTCTTTTCCATCCAATGGTCGATTATGTGTTTTTACCTTCAGCAGAATCTCATTAAATAGCTCTGTGGTTTAGCACATTGATTAGTTTGTCGTTTCCAAACTAAAAAAACAAAAAAAACGTAATATAATGGATTTCATTATTCACTCCTTAGAAAGTAGTTCTACATTATTACATTTTCATTTCATATCCTTGTCTCCAGACTGAGTGAAACAACTACGACACGCAAATAAATAAATCATTATAGTTAGCATACTGACCAAAAGAAAAAATGCCCCTTCATCCGTTCAAAAATACGAATCTGGACTTGTGACGTTAAATATATGGTTTCAATACCTGTAGTTGGCACAGTACAAATAATTCATTGTGTATCTTTGTACTTAACAATAGGCAAACAAAATAAAACTATAGTATAAAATATTCGTACTAAATGTTTGGTATTACACAACCATCCTGATTAAAAGAGAAATGAAGGTGCCAAAGAAAATAAAATTAACTAATAATCGTCTTCCTAGATGTGAATAATTTTCTCTTATTATTGTCTTCTATGAATTCGTATTTTCTAACGTTGAGTTCAACTTATTTTATGACCTCTAAAGGTATTTTCACATTCTATAAATTCAGCTTTACTTAAAAGTAGGCCTGGCATGGCCAAGCGTGTTAAGGCTTGCGACTCGTAATCTGAGGGTCGCGGGTTCGCATCCCCATCACGCCAAACATGCTCGCCCCTTTCAGCCGTGGGGGCTTTATAATGTAACGGTCAATCCCACTATTCGTTGGTAAAAGAGTAGCCCAAGAGTTGGCGGTGGGTGGTGATGACTAGCTGCCTTCCCTCTAGTGTCACACTGCTAAATTAGGGACGGCTAGCACAGATAGCCCTCGAATAGCTTTGTGCGAAAATAACAAAACATTACTTAAAAGCTCCAGTTTTTCCTTTTGTATTCCTTTTTTCTATTCTTTGAAACATTTTAAAACTCTAAACTTTAAATTGCTTTCTCAAATTACATAAGTATTTCACTACATGTGTGTTACTGATCAACCAATACTTATGATTTTATTATAGTAGAAGTCACTATATCTGAAAGTAATATCTATTTTTGACTTAAAAAATGGAAAATAGACAACATTCTTCGGTGGCATATGTTATTATGCTAAGGCCATACAACTAGAGATCACATTTGAGGCAATCCTGAAGTTGTAAAATCGTATATATATTACACTCCCGTGACAAGTATTCGCTCCATTACCTTTTACTTGAGAGACCTCGCTGTATAATGTATTCCACGCAAACATACAGTTTAGCCAGAACAGCCCTGCTGATCTTATGATAAAAACAGCTTCTGTAATATTAATACATTTCATCATTCCCTATCTACGCTCTTTGTAAAATGTAGTCCAAAGTTTACGTGGATGTATGTAGGAAAGTTTAGAAAGTTTTAAATAAAAATTTCTATTCTACAATTGACAAGGAATTTTATCATCCATATGTTACTTTTTTTATTTAAATTTAGAATAGCGAAAGCTTCGTTATTCTTTATTGAGCCATAAAACTATAAAACTAACTTAACACGTCGTAGGCTAATTGCTCTACAAATTTTCAAAGTGTTTGAGTAAATATTAAGTTTGATTTATTCCATTTTTGTATCTGACTACAATTTTGTATGAGAAAGAGGAACTCTAATAAAATGGTGGCTATTTCGCTGACCATGAAATACAAGCTATATTTTCTTGCGATTTTGCAGATCGTGTAAAAAAATCTTATGTTCTGATTTCGGTTTTTGTTATTTAAAAAAATTAACAAAAGTTATTGATTAATGTTTGTTTATAGTTGAGTACAAAGCTACAGAAGGGAACATCTATACTTTGTCCAGCACGGGTATCGAAACATTTTTATACCGTTATTAGTCCGCATTGGGTTGGGCATCTATCAAAGGTCCGCTAAGTTTTCTATCAAAATATGTAGTAGTTTTTCAATTCCTTTTTACTTGACCATTTCGATAAAAATGTATGTTTCATCATGATAATAACGCAATCGATAAATAAATAAAACATTTTAGTTGACTATTAACTTTCCGATGTTTACCTTATACACGTAAAGGTTGTGCGGAACATTATATAATATTTTCTAAGTATAACGAAGAAATCATCAAAATACGATGGTCGTTTTTTTAATCATATAATATTACTTTTCCACATAGTGGAGGATAAATCAACTAATGATTTGCAGGTCCGCATTTCTTGTAGACATTCAGCTCTCAAGTACTTTGTTACAGTTGACGCAGACAACTAAAATAAATGAAACGACACGGTATCAAATCGTATCTGCCTATTTATATTCAGGTAATACCTAATGATGTTTTCTCTTTAGTATTTCACATCGATAAGCCTTTGAAACAATACAATAAATTATTAACAGAATTAAGAAGCTATTTGCTTATATTTTACGGAAATTATTGCTGTTTGAATTAAGCACAAACTACACAATGGGCTACCTGTGCTCTGCTCACCACTGGTATCGAAACCCGGTTTTTAGCATTGTAGGTCCGCAGACATACCGCTGTGCTTCAGAAATATACTTCTCTTCAAATGTTACACCATTTTTACACTAATTTACCTAAAATATCCTTTGCCATTAAACTAAAAAAACACCTTTTTACGCGGTCTTATTTCCATAACTACTACGGTATCACAATATTAAAAGTACATTTTGAACATACTGCGCATAATCACATAACAAACATGTTAACATTGGTATCAGTACAAAACTGAGTTCTTATGAAATCACTATCATGACTTTATCCAGCGTATCCCTTCTATTATTTTATTTCTATTGTGGTCCAGCAGAATCCCTGCGAGAGATAACATTGTCAGAACTTAAGTTTCTACTGATGTCTAGTGTTTCCGAATCCTTATCAAAGCCATTCCACTCGACTGATCTCGTTTTTATGACGTATAGTTTGAAATCCTGCCAGGCGTCTAGAAAACCTACTGTTTAATCGACCCAGAGACGATTTTACTTTTAATACAGGCTGAAATAAAATGAAAATATGTACAAGCTAGCAGTTTTCTTTTTTATATTAAAGTAGCATTATTTCGTTCACTTCTTTGTCTACTAGTGTGCTTTGTCATGCAGTTTTGTGTTTATTGTCGCTACTAAATAGTTCTTTATTTATTAACACCAGGTATATAGTTCCATACAATGTATTGCTTCAATTTTATCGTGACGTAATATTTATTTGTGTTATTGGTTTCATTGTAACTTGCCTGTTATAGCTGAAGAATGTTTTGTTTTGTTTTTCATTTCATTGGGTCATAAATTTTAAAATGGAGATGAAAAATTGACATCAATACCTCTATCAGTGTGAATTTGTTTTAAAAATGTATTGTTTAGGGAAAAAACTCGGATGGCTCTGCGGAAAACGTGTTGTCTTATAAAGTTAAAACTCAAAGTCTGATCCAGGCAGATAACACAGCATGGTTATCTCAGTGTAAACATTTGCGCTTGGAACAAAATTATCAAAATAGGAACATTTAACAACACTGTAAAAGTATTAGAGCATTTCACTTTCAAGTTCCTAATTCTACTAAATATTAATTTCAAATTTTAAAGCGCATTCAGTTGTTCACCTTTAAGGGTCATTTTATCAAAGACACGAATATTGTTAAATATTTCGTGTTTATATAGATACGTCATAGTTTCTTAACATGATATCTATGGCCCATCGTATTCGAAGAATGAAAAAATTCATATTCGTTAATTCACTTGTAGTGATATATAAAGAAAATAGTTATAACAAAAAGTGGAATTTTACTAAGATATACTATGTAAAGGTGTATTTTTTTTAAATCGCAGTTCTATGGTAAAATTTAAAATGAATTAATAAGTAAAAGGAGTGAGAACCAACACGTTTCATTTTTTCGAGCTCACAATTCTTTCTGAACCTTAATGGCCTCATCTAAATTATTTAAGTATTCTATAGATAAAAAAAATAAAGATACGCATTTCTTTCTGTTCAAATTGTTAAAATAAACTGTCTATAAAAACTATATTTTCATTTTATAAATATTTAAATATTTTATTATTTGCTTCAGAATCATTTTATTCCTACTTGATTAAACAGAAAACTCTGTTTAAAGGGAATTGTAGTATAGGCCCGGCATGGCCAGGTAGTTAAGGCATTCGAATCGTAATCTGCTGCTTGCGGGTTCGAATTCCAGTCACACCAAACATGCTTGCTCTTTCAGCCGTAAGAGCGTTATAATGTGCGGTCAATCTCACTACAGTTTGTAAAAGAGTAGTCCAAAATTAGCGGTAGGTGGTGATGACTATATCACCATGACTACACCTTCCCTCTAGTCTTACACTGCTAAATTAAGAACGGCTAGTGCAGATAGCCATTGTATAGCTCTGCGCGAAGTTCAAACAAGTAGTATATTTTAATTAGTTGAACCAGTTTAAGTAGAATAATGCAGTTTTATTTAGACATCCGATATATATATTCTCTAACAGAATAATATAAGATCAACATACAAGGCTGTTCTTAATTATTCACTAAATACAAATAAAGAATGTGTACGAAAGGATTGATATTCTTTGTTAAAGGAGTAAAAAATTACCCCTTCATTATATTTAATTAAGCAAAATATATGGCGATTTTCAATGCACGAATGAAAATAGGCATCGCATTTTAATGCTTGTAATAATTATTAAAATGTCAATGTCTTCTTCAGAATGTTGCAAAACAATTTTTGATTCTGGAGAATTCTGAATTATACAAACTGCAAATGTAAATTTTGAGATATTTATCAGTATTGATAACATTTTCAATACATTCAACGTTTCAGCGTTTGAAAAGCACGAACTCAACAACCTCATGTGTTTAAACTTTAATTCATTTTTCAGTTCAGCACGACATGGCCAGGTGGTTAGGAGCGCTTGACTCATAACCTGAGGGTCGCGGGTTCGAATCTCCGTTACACCAAACGTGCTCACCCTTTTAGTCATAGAGGCGTTATAATGTGTCGGCCTATCCTACTATTAGTTTGTAAAAGAGTAGCTTAAGAGCTTGGGCTAAATAGCAATGTTTAACTGACTTCCCTCGAGTCGTACACTGCTATATTAGGGATGGCTAGCGCAAGTAGCTTTCGTGTAGTTTTGCGCAAAATTCAAAAACGAAGAAACAAATGTTTTTTCAGAACGAAATGAAAAAAATCATATATTCTAAGAGCCACATTTTAAATAGCATGTACAAAATAGTATCAAATATGTACACTTTGCTAAAAAAAGTTTCAAATCATCTTGAAGAAATGGTAACAATAATAAATATGTGGTTGATAGCGTAAAATACATCGATGAATTTTATTATTAAACAGAACAAACTAAAACAGGTCATTTGTTTTTATTGGTTGCTAGTTTGCTTACCTTCTTTCATGTAAATATCTCGTTCAACAAATCTTTAATAAATCTTGTCAAAGAATAAACTTACTTGATACTGTGCTGGATTCTCTGCTACTCATTTTAAGTACGGCAATACTCAACAGTCTGCGAACTTATGACGCTAGAAACCAGATTTCGATACCTGTGGTGGACAGAACACAGATAGCCCTTTGTGTAACTTTGTGCTAAACTACAAATAAAGAAATGTCACAATGCTTAGTAATGGTTTTTTATTTTGTTTTTCATTTCAAACTCTGGGATGATAGCTATTGTTAAAATAATTTTCTCTGGAGTTATGACATTCCTGGAACAGAAAGTGGTAAATTGCCTGTAGGTAGTAACTGACTCTGTGGTATTGACATTCTCAAAATTTCGAAGCTTTTTTGCTCATCATCAAATATCAATTAGTACAAAATTTTCGGTATGACTAAAAGAGGTTGTTTGTTTATAAATTCCTCAGTATTGATGAAAAGCTTACCAATATTGATTTAGTTATATAGTCTTTCAAAAAACTACAGACTTTGATTCATATTGTCTTTTTAAGATACAAATTGATAAATCAAACAAACTTAGCCATTTTTTTGTTTCCCCTAATCTTTAAATGAAAATCATTGATAACATTTCCCTGACATATTTATTATATGTATTGTTTATTAAACATTTATCGGTATTCCAGCTAATAATTTATATAGCTATCAGACATTATATCGGGTAACTTAAATATTTGTACTGGAAAGTAGCTGAAGTAATTGTCGATAATGTAACTGGAAAACCACCATTTGCTGAATAACTTACTGCAAACTTTAAAGTTCGAGAATAAATGAAATAAAAAGCATGTCACCCTAAAATAAAACGATTAGGCTTATAAGTATTTGGAAAGAACTAGAATTAAAAACTACTCAATTGAAAGAATGTTCTAACTAGTATATAAACATATAGTTTCAATAAAGAATACTCCAGTACTTATTTTAACCTCTCAAAACAAGAAAGTAAAAAAAGGAAGCAACTAACCGATTTTAATTTAAATAATTAGCGTATAAAAACAGAACAGGTAAATCAAAATATGATCATACTACATACTACATACTACATTATGTAATAAAACTTAATAGTTTCAAACAGCATAAGTTGTTAGAAATTAAGTAAGTGTTCAGTACCAAATATCAAACACATGTTGCCCGAATTTTAAAACTATTTAACTGGAGAGCTGGTTTAAAAAATTGATATTTTTTTCATTTTAAATGCAGTGCTGTTTTTTTTTTTTTGAATTTCGCGCATACCTACACAAGTGCTATCTGCGCTAGCCGTCCCTAATTTAGCAGTGTAAGACCAGAGGAAAGGCAGCTAGTCATCACCACCCACCGCCAACTCTTGGACTATTATTTTACCAACGAATAGTGGGATTGACCGCACACATTATAACGCCCCTACGGGTGAAAGGGCGAGCATGTTTGGTTGGACCGAGATTCAAACCCGCGACCCGCGGATTACGAGTCGAACGCCTTAACACGCTTGGCCATTCCGGGCCAAGCACGGTGCTACGCAATGGTTTATTTGTGCTGTGCCTACCCACGAATATGGATCCTTAAATTTTATATGGCATTATAGGATTAAAAAAAGCAGTATAAGACTTTAAACTTCCTAATCAATCACTGTTGTTCTCAAAAAGTGTAAATAGTTAGCTCAATATAGTAAATGTATTCATAAGTAGTTATACCAGCATCAGTGAATAGAACACTTGTAGCTTTCAATGTGTACTATTTTGGGTTTCACATCCTTATCTGCTTCTAGTTTTTGTTTTATTTCATTCGGACATATGAAGCTAGTTAACAAGTACCTCTACTATAATGACACACTTTTACTATTTAATTTGTACACTATTTAATTTTGGCTAGTTTGATAAAAAAATATCTTCATAGTACATTTATATATGTGTGTGTGTATTATTTAATTGTTAGTATATCTATATATATATTTATTAATATATTTCTCACATTACTTAATTTTTTTTCGTTTAAAATTTATCAACGTCCTCTGGTGAAGCTTGAATTATTCCCCTGTACATTTCCTTTTCATTGTCCTCTATTTTTTGTTGTTATTGTTTTGAATGTATAATCTAGATGCGTTTAGTTGTATTATTGATATCTGTAAGAAATAAATAAAATATCATTTCATTATACTGTTTGTACCATTGGAATTTTTGTCGTTCCATATGTTATATGTTTAAATTCTGTTGGAGTGTCTATTGCACCGTCTAGTTGATAATTCGCTATTGTTTTCTCCACTGCCTCACTCACGTTATTGTGTTTTACTTCTTATTTTTCGTTGTTTTTCTAACATATGGTTGCTGAAAGGCCAAGCTAAATTTTGATACTGTATAATTTTGATTAAATAAGATAAATCTACTCCTTGTTTTTTCCCTCTTGTGGTGAAAACTGGATTAAACAATAACATTCACTTTCCTTTGCGTTAATAGGAAGCAACAGAAAAGCTCAGCAGGACAATCTCCAAGGTCCGATCTTTACTATCGAGCCCGACTACCTTGTAGAATTTTCAAATAATAGCAGAACGTTAATTAAATGCTCTGCTTCCGGAAACCCAAGGCCCAAAATACAGTGGGCCACGCGAGAGGGTCGGCAGATTGATACAGTCACCGGAATCAGATACGTTAAATCGGACGGAACATTAGTCTTTTCGCCTTTCAAATCCGAGGACTATAGACAGGATATCCACGCTGCAGTTTACACATGTATAGCTTCGAATAAAGTAGGCTCCATAAGAAGCAGAGATGTACATGTTCGTGGAGGTGAGTTGAATTTTCATGTTAAACTTTCTTTTCGTAAATGTTGTATATTTAGTTAATGCCATCTTTCACAATGATAGCAATATCAGACGCTAAAGTTTTGCATTTCAAAATTCAGATATTGTTTCAAATTACATTTAAATTTTTATTATTTTTATTTGAATTAATGTGTTAAGGAATAACTTGCAAGGAGTCACGTCTAACTATTGAGAAAAATGAAAATATCATACATACTTTTTGTTATAAAAGAATCTTAGATCATGACAAAATTTCAATGTTTTAAGTAATATAACGAGCTAGTACTAATTTACATATTATATACAGATTGTTCCTGTAGATATTTACAAAAATCTACTTCTCTTCTAAACCTAAACTAAGCAGAAATTCGTGAATTTCCACAACAACTGATCGCCAATAATTAGATCACACTTCAAGAACACAGAAAACTTCTGTGTTTTTATTTCCAGCCACGAGTTTCTAGCTCGAATAACACAAAAAGGCACACGAAACTTAACAATAATTGTATTTTCTTCCATGGATATGACGAAGAAAAGCTGTTTAATTTACATATTAGATAAATCAACAGTACATATGGCAGTATAAACAATACATACGGAAGTATAAATGTAAGATTGTGTTTTATTTAGCAGTTGAAAAAGTTTTATTTTTCACTACATAAGAAAGCTTAAATATATTTACAATTTTCTTCAGTAGATAGCTTAAGCACGGTAATATTCATTAGTAAGGGTCGAAAAGGATTACAAGTAATTCACGCGCCAAATAAACACCCAGTCGAATTCCTAAGCGAAAGACCAACTATTCTAAGTATTGATTAAGATATATTAATATTATGCTCATGTATAAAAATAATACACTATAAGCTCGTTAACATTTCCATATAACAAAACAATCAAAAAATCTCTAAAACAGCTATTTTTTTCGTCTACTACCTATCCATCTGATCGCATCAAAGGGGATAGCACCTAGAGGGCTTGGACTGTCACTATGCGTTTCCTCCAGCTTACTTGCCCGGTCTGTTGGTATCCGCTTTTTACATTGCGATAAAAGTTCATATGTATATAGAAACACAGGTGGAATATAAATGGTAAACATATCATGCACGTACTTAAGTATATTTTCAATAAAACGGATGGCTCGACATATTGGTAGATAGACAAGCGACGTTTCTAAAAGTATATACTTTATACAGGTATAACATAAAAAGCAAGAAATAAGTATTAAAAATTATGAATTTTAAACTGAAGAAGGAAACTACTATAAAAAGTAACAAAACGAGAATTTAAACCACGATCATACATTTATAAAATTTAATTCCTACTCTTACCTGAAGGTCAAAATTTTATAAATTGGTGATTGTGGTTTTAATTCTTGTAAATGTTATAGCTATCAGGGATATGAATATACCAAAAGTCATAGATACCGTGTCCATTCCATGGACATATAAAACTGAACAAATAAGAAGAAAAAAATATAATTCGTACAATTACTATAAGAATTTGGTAGTTTGTTTGTTTTTGAATTTCGCACAAAGCTACTCGAGTGCTATCTGTGCTAGCCGTCCCTAATTTAGCAGTGTAAGACTAGAGGGAAGGCAGCTAGTCATCACCACCCACCGCCAATTCTTGGGCTACTCTTTTACCAACGAATAGTGGGATTGACCGTACATTATAACGCCCCTACGGCTGAAAGGGCGAGCATGTTTGGCGCGGTGTGGATGCGAACCCGCGACCCTCAGATTACGAGTCGCACGCCTTAACACGCTTGGCCATGCCGGGCCTATTATAGGAAGTATTTAAAACAAAATATACGCTGCAGTAAAAACCACACAAGTAAATAAAGTGATAGTAGTTGGACAGATTTTAAAACGATATTTGTTCCTCACTTTGATTGGCATTATGATCAGTTTAGCTAAATGAAGTAGTTTAAATTTGCCAACAAAAGAGGAACTTCTTTTTATAGCATTTTTTTATATTTTTCTAGTAATTAGAAAAATAGCCAACGATCCTTACTTTCCATTGAAACTTTAATTTTTTTTCCCTAATTATTTACGATGTAATTCTAGTGTTCTTTAGCAAGTAAGACAATTAAAGTGTTATCCAAATTTTATCTCAATAGATAACAAAGCTGATGTATAGTTTCTGTTTTCTCCAATAGACATTAAAGATATATAGTCTTCTTTAACAGGTAAGACAGTAAAATTTTGATTTCAGTTTGTTTACGTGAATAATACAACCAAAGTATAGTTTCAGTTATTATCAGTAAGTAAAAAAACCTGAACTACTGTTTCAATTTCGGTGGATAAGAAAGCAGAAGCACAGTTTCAGTTTTTTTTTCATTAGATATGGAAACTGGAGTATAATTTCAGTAGATAAGAAAGCTGTAATTCAGCTTCAGTTTTTTTTAAGCAAGTAAGAAAGCTCATATAGTTTAAGTTATTTTTTGAGAAGATATTAAAGATATAAATCTAGTTTTCTTCAACAGTTAAGACAGTGGAAGCGTGATTTCACTTTTTGTTTCAGCAGATACAAAATCTGAAATATAATTTTAATTTTATCCAGCAGATATAACAGATGTAATTTTTCGTGTTCTTCATTAATCAAAACAATGAAAGTGTAGTTTTACTTTGTTTGTGTTTCACTCTTATTGAAAAGTTAATATGATTTCAGTTTCTTTAAGTTTGTAAGACAACGAAAATATAGTTCCCGTTTTTTATCCAGTTCATATGACAGTAGAAATGTAGAGTCAGTTTCTGTTTCAGTGGTTATTACAAAATAAGCATGCTTTCGGTTTTTTTTAGTAAATACGAAATAAAAAATATGTTTCCAGTTTTCTCCATTAGATGTATAGAAAAACTGTAGATTTATATTTCATCTATAGAATGCAGAGGAACTAAACTTTCATCCTTCTTCATTAAGTAGAACATATTTTACTTTTCTAGATAGATATTTTAGCAGAATTAAAGATTCAAATTTATCTGGTGAATAAACAGGAGATGTATAGTTTCACTTTAATAAATATGACTGTCTCACTAGGTTCTAACGTAACAGTATATTTTCAGTTTTTGTCAGTGATAATGCAGCAGATATAATAGCTCAACTTTTATTTTGTAGATATCACAGATGGAGATATAGATTCGGTCATGTTTACTAAGTAATACAGTTGAAATGCTACGGTCTCAGTTTTTCATTTGATATTGTTAAGAAAGTTTAGTTTCAGATCTCTTTGTTGTATAACATAGCAGAATTATTGACTCAGTTTTCATCAGTTAATCACGAAGTTTTAAGTTTTTAGTGAATAAAACACCTGAAGTATAAATTCCAAGGTCTTTAATACGAATACGTCTGAATCTTTACTGACAGTTATAATAAAACAACAATTTTTATTCAGTTTTTGGCAGATATTACTGCAGAAAATTGTTTTAGTTTTATTAACTTGATACAGTAGAGGGTTTACTCTCTGAATTTTATTTATTAGCTATCGTGGTGTTTTAAGATGTTCTGATAACCCTTATTCTGAAAGAATAGAAACACCATTAACAAAAGTACAAAATGAAATATAATATAAGAGTAAATCTGAGTTTGTGACTTAAACTGAGTTGGAAAAAAAATATTATTTCTGTGCTTGTAGCCTAAATCTAATCTAATGAATTTACAATGATGAAAGACAGTCATACTTATAATCTATCGAGAGGTATTACAAGACGTTCTCGGTCAGAGCGAGAAAGTTGAAAAAGTACAGGAAAAAAAATGTAATGTCGTTTCTCCCGGAGTGCAAACACTATCTACGCCATCCGTGGTCATTTAATAAGTAAATATAGAGAGTAAAGATTCTCCAGGTATCTTAAAACTCTACACAACTGACCTAGATATAGGGACAACATATTGAGCTAAACTACATAGTTCAACACTGTAACCTTAAAATATTTTGTTCATACTTCTAATCCCTTACTTTATAAATGGATTTGTATAGATCACAAATACGACCATGTTAATTCTACATATCTGGGGAACTTTTTTCTTATGTGTCTGAACATCCATTAAAGATTATTTTCGAAATTAGTGAATCAAAGAAAGCCTTCAAAAAACAAAACTGATATACATCAAAACTAAAAATTTTATATCTTTACAGGTTATTTCAAGATTTCCAACATTCCATTTCTCTTACTTTAAATTTGTTTACAGTTAAACATAAAGCTACACAATGGACTGTATGTGATATAATTACCACGGATATCAAAACCTGATTTTTAACTTCATAAATCCTCAGAATTACAGCTGAGTCAATGGAAAACTTTGATTTAAGAAATACTGTATCTCAAAATCGTTTTAAAGGAATAATTTCCTTGCAGTAAAGACAATCAGAGAAATACAATAAAATTCAATAAACAATTAATTGATTTAAAAACATTATGTAAGCATTTGTGCAACAATCTCTCTTTGGTTTCTGCTATATATAGTCTATTTAATAACAAACAAGTTTATAGTTTGAACTTACCTAAATATCTGATTATTTTAATAAATCTTATATAATATATACAAGACTCCGACGAGTTTGGAAACCATAAGCACTTCAACGAATTTTTCAGAATGCGTCCGACATACTGTCAATGTAATTCAAAACAAGTTAAAAGTTTCCATTCTCTTTAAACACTTCAAACATATTGGTGTTATTATAAATCGTGTGATACTCATCGTGAATTCGTTGCTTCAGTTCTTCAGCGTCCCTCAATCTTATCATACTTTGATAGTTCTATAATCAGGGACATATCTGAAGTTAAGAAAAGCTACAAATCACCTATGATTTCACACCAATTCTAAGCATCCTATACATATATATCTATACATCTTTTCAAAATAACATATTTCCGTTAAAATTTGGCCTTGGGGGGATGTTTGAAGTTAGGTACATGGGCTATTTGTGCTCTGCCCACCACAAGTATCGAAACCTAGTTTTTAGTGGGACGAGTACGTAGGCATTCCGCTGTGCCACTGGGTGGCTTCCGCTAATGTATTGAGAGTCAATAGTTATTTCTACATTACAAATTACGATAGGTGCTTAATAATATAACGACATAGATTTTACAAAAACTAATTATTATGAATGTAATAACAACCAATTTCCATATAACACGTATATTATTCTTCAACTTTTAGAAATGTCTAAAGTTTTTGCAAAATATCTGAAAAGGTTTAAAATTAGAATATCAATATCTTTGTCTTAGATTAAACACAAAGCTACGCAATGGGCTCCCTGTTCTCTGCCCATCACGAGTATCGAAATCCAGTTTCGAGCAGTATAAGTCCGCAGAAATATGGCTGTGCCACTGGGGGAGAACATTAATCAAATACAATAGGTAGTAGCTTATAAAATTATATTACTGAATACCCCTCCCCTTACGTATTTTATCTACCGCTGTTACAACGATAAGTCTACGGGTTTACAACGCCAAAATCAGGGGTTCAATTCCACTCGATGGACTCAGCAGATAACCCGATGTGGCTTTGCTATAAGAAAACGCACACATGAACTGATGATACAGGTTGTAATGTTGGTTTATCTTTAAACGATTTTATACCTAAATTGCTGTCAATGAAATTAATTTTACAGGCAGTTTACAATTAGTAGTTAACTGAGAAAAATATAATTAAACTAATAATAAGATCCTCAAAAATGTACCTCAAAACAGAATTATCTCTCCTTTTTATGTTATTCCTAAATTGCATATGCTATAAAATTCAGATTTATGTACAATTCTGTTAAAACTACAATTAAGCAACCTGTAATTTTATTAAATAGAATACCTAACAAATTATTTTGATGAAATTAAAGAAAATGATTGTAATAAAAATAATTTCTGTATTACAAATAAGAATTATTTTACATAACTGGCAAACGTAATTCTAAAAGCTTAATTAAACAGTTAGAACTTATGTTTTTGCTACTTTGTATGATAAAACCCTTTTGGTAATATTATTTGTGTTTTGAATATTTTGGTTAATAAATTTGCTACCTGAATTCACCAGGTGAATGAGATATGTAAGCATTACTAAATTGATAAGTTTCAGTGTTTATAATATATTCTTTCACTTTAAAAACCAAGAGTATTAACATTTTATAGAAATTACAACAACAATTAATTATTCAATATGTATTGCTAATTTGAACTTTTGTTTCATGAATAATATTTTTAATTTTGATTTATTCATATTCACATATACATACATCGAGAATTTGATTAACTTAAGTAACTTGGACAAAAGTAATCACATTTATGATATATATCCCACAAAGACATAATACTTATATTTCAACATTTGAAGCCATCGGTTAGACTTGAATATTAAAATTTCTAATGGTTCTTCGGGTATAATATTTTTTATAACAGAAGAACATTTTATCTTCCATTTAGAAGCTATAATAAAAGAAAATTATTTTATACACAACGCTGACATTTTTTGTTTATATCTTTTGATTTAAAACTACACAGCAGGCTCTCTGTACTTTGTCCACCACCGGTAATATCAAGCTATTAGTTTTTAAACTAATTCTTAATAGGTTTTATAACTTTACCTTAAAAATTTTAAATTCAATTTTTTCCCCAATACAAGCATGTGTTAATCAAATTTCTTCAAAATTTTATAACTAAACCAGTTAATAGCAGTAATTTAGCTTCACTTATGCATTTTCTTCTGAGATTATTTTGAAATACTAAGCTCCTTGTTTATGCGTGTTTTTTACAGTAAAACCACACTGGGCAATCTGCTGAGTTCACCGAGGGGAATCAAACCGCTAATTTTAGCGTTGTAAATCCGTAGACCCTACCAGCGGGGTACCTTGTTCGTGTGCCAGTTCGACTTTTAAATTTAATTAATTCACATATATATATGTATGGCAGATCTGCTAACATTATAGAAGTGGAAAATGAAAGCTATTTGAATTGAAATGTTTTGAAAGTATCATTGTGTGACGTAGAAAAATGACTTTGGCTTTAAACGTTTTTAGAACATTCGATAAATAAAACGCAACCTTTCTTTTTTCCTTGAGTTTTAAAGAGTGTTGTTAAGTAACTAGCAAAATTACATATACACTGCTAGCCAAAATCGTAAGACCAATGAGCATAAAGAAAAAATATACATTTTGCGTTGTTAGACTCAAACACATATTTGAGTACAGCTTCGAAAGATAAAAATAAGAAAAGGGGAAATAAAAAACTATTTAGCATTTAATAGGGAAAATGTGAACACTATGAATTTAGCCTAAATAGTAGCTGGTCAAAAGTTTAATAAAATACCAAAAAAGAAGTCCTAAACAGGGTAGGAAATGCCCAACAAGAGGTCTCAGTGGTGAGTTGCACGGCCGTCATTGCGAATAACTGCAAATATTTGCTTTGGCATGGTCGATATAAGCGTTTGCAGAAGACTGGCTGGAATGTTACTCCAAGTGGTAAAGATGGCTTTACGAAGATCATGAACTGTTTGGAATTGACGTAAATTTCTATAGACCTCCCTTGCCATCCACCCCAATAATTTTCAATGGGGTTCAGTTCGGGCGAACAGGCTGGATGGTCCAAATGAATCAGGTTATTCGCCATGAAAAAGTCCTTTGTCCTGCGGGCATTGTGGATTGCAGCGTTGTTCTGCTGAAAGATCCAGTCATTTCCACACAAGCGAGGGTCTTCAGTCAATAAGGATGCTCTCTCCAACATGCCAAAAGTTGCTGTTTGACGCCACTGTATAACCGAAAACTCCATTGTTCCATGGAAGGAGAAAGCACCCCAGATCATGATGGAACTTCCTCCACTGTGTCGTGTAGAAAATGTCTCCGGTGGGATATCCTTATCGTGCCAGTAACGTTGGAAGCCATCTGGACCATCCAGGTTAAATTTTTTCTTATCAGAGAACAAAACCTTCGTCCACTTTTCTACGTTACATGTTTGGTGCTTCTCAGCAAAATTTAACCGAGCTGTTTCGTGGTGTGGAAGGAGGCGTGGCTTTTGTAGGCATTTGCGGTTTTTAAAGCCTTTCTCTCGTAGATGCCGTCTTATTGTTCTTGAGCTACATACTGCGTCCGTAAGGGCCTTAATCTGATATGACGGTCGTCGGCTGGTGTTTTGCCAGACAACCCGTCGAATCCTCATGCTCAACGACGGCGAAATTTTCTTGGGCCGACCACTTGAAATTCTCGTTCCGTATTCCTCAGGATCTTTTAAGAAATTTGCAACAGCAATTGTACACGTTGAGAGAGACCTTGGTTTTGCAGCTCGACAATTCTGCCACGTTCAAACTTTGTCAACTTTTTAACCTTTGCCATGTTTTTACCCAATGTGACACAGGAGGTGTCAGTGGGAGATGTTGACAACAAGTGACAAATTTCGTTACGTGTTTACCGATTAACGCTTCATTTCAGTATGGTCTTAAACTTTTGACCAGCTAGTATTTAGGCTAATTTCATAGCGTTCAGATTTTTCCTATTAAATGCTAAAAAAGTTTTTATTTTTATTTCCCCTTTTCTTATTTTCATCTTTCGAAGCTCTACTCAAATAAGTGGTTGAGTCTAACAACGCAAAATGCATATTTTTTCTCTATGTTCATTAGCCTTAAGATTTTGGCCAGCAATGTATATACCAATACTAGTTGCGCAGTTAATCTCCACAGTTGTATCTAGAACTTTAAAAAAATTTTCGTCAAAGTCCACATAAGAACGTATAATTACTTTAGAACATCGTTTGACAAAACATGTTATTATCCTCTACTCTGTTATCACAATACAATCAGTGGTAAATTCATTTATGATACCCTGTGGATTAGCACAGTTGTATCGACAGCTTCGAATAATTCTCTTTTACGTTAAAAGTCCATATAAGCTGGTTCGGTTATGTTTGAACCAAAATAACAGAGGAAGTACTCTTTTCTTCGCTGTTCCTACAATACAATTACGCTTTACAAATATTCACTATACATGCTTTATGGTAAAATGCACAAACATAGCCTATATCTTTTTTATCATATCTCTTATTTCCTTTGTCTAACTTAATATCAATAGATTTCACTTTCACTAGTTTATTAATTTGCTCTAACTTAGTCACGTATATATGTACTGCCTACCTGAGGCCTAAAACGTTTCACAAAGTAGAGACATTATCATGTAATAATAATCACTTAAAATATCAAAAAATTAGAATATTTGAGTAACATTATGTCAATCCAAAAAATTGAGCTACACAATAAATGTAGACAAATGAGTGGCGGTAGGGGTGTTTTTTTTACCTGCATTCAACACCTACGGTGTTTCACGTGATCAATTAACAGGCGGTTATTGCGGGTCAAAGTTGAAAGGTCACGGATCAAAGTAGTACGTTGTTATAACTCTAAACACGGTTCTTTATAGGAGTATTATAATAGGTGTGGAAGGAGAAAATTCAGCTGAATTTGTGTGTTATTGCAACAGCGGCGGCCATTTTCTTTTCCATTGCATTCCCCCACGGAGAGTGGTAGAATATTCTTTTAGATATATAAGTCGTTTGTGTGTCTTTTCCTCACATTTTGTGTATGTTATGCTATAGAAAACCTAATTATTTTTTCGTTTACTTTGGTGTAGTGGCCTGGCCTGGCCAAGCGTGTTAAGGCGTGCGACTGGTAATCTCAGGGTCGCGGGTTCGCATCCCTGTCGCGCCAAACATGCTCGCCCTCTCAGCCGTGGGGGCGTTATAATGTGACGGTCAATCCCACTATTCGTTCGTAAAAGAGTAGCCCAGGAGTTGGCAGTGGGTGGTGATGACTAGCTGCCTTCCCTCTAGTCTTACACTGCTAAATTAGGGACGGCTAGCACAGATAACCCTCGACTAGCTTTGTGCGAAATTCAAAAACAAACAAACAAGCTTTGGTGTAAGGGCGTGGCGCCAGCTATGAATGTAGTTTACATTAACTTAGGTCAAAGATAATAAATGCTCAATTTTTGTTTGTTTGTTTTGGAATTTCGCACAAAGCTACTCGAGGGCTATCTGTGCTAGCCGTCACCACCCACCGCCAACTCTTGGGCTACTCTTTTACCAACGAATAGTGGGATTGACCGTAACATTATAACGCCCCTACGGCTGGGAGGGCGAGCATGTTTAGCGCAACGCGGGCGCGAACCCGCGACCCTCGGATTACGAGTCGCGCGCCTTACGCGCTTGGCCATGCCGGGCCTAAATGCTCAATAACAGCAACGATGTGGGATAGATGGGATTGTGTACCCTACATTAACCTGGCTTTTGTTCCAAACTGTCGTCACACAATGTTTGGTTGGAATTGATCTAGTAGCTTAGGAGTAGTTAGATAACGGACAATCAGACAGATATATGGATTGTTTTGTTTTATATATATATATATATATATATACAGAGAGAGAGTGGTAAGGTACAAGAATAAAAACAGCAAATACACAATTGCAGGTGTATCAAGTAGCTATGACAGCAGAAGTATGGATCAAGGTTTCTTTGGTAGATAAGAAAACGGAAGAGTAGTTTTACATTTCTATAATAGATATGAGAACTAATGTAAAAGTCAGTTTTCCTCAATGAATATTACAGCATATTTATAGTTTCAGCTTTTTTCACTAGATAACTGTGTGATTGCTTTGTAAATGATGTATTAGAGGATGAAACAAAGATACTGGATTCAAGTGATGCGGTTTCATGACCAATAAAACAAATACTGTTTCAGTTTTTCTTTAGTTGACGCAACTCCATGTTCCTTGAGCAGATAGTATAACAATTTGATATTTTCGTTTTTCACCAAAATGATTTTTTAAAGTTGTTAATTGAATCACAATCTCACATCTACTCCATGTAACTCTCGTTATTCAATCAAGAATATAACAGAGTTTGTTTCTCATTCTTCTACACTATAATAACGAGTGTTTTTAATAATTCATTCTATATTATTTACAACAAAACAACGTTTTACTGTGTGTAGTTAAAAAACTTTCGCCTCACTCTATTATATAAAATAAAACAACCTGCGTACAACTAACCCAATAAAACAGAACCTCCCGGACACTTCATTTTTTACAAAAGTTCTCCAGGAAACTCTAATTTTTTTATCTATAAAGCAAGAAGTTAGATTGTTTGTAAGGTCAAGAACTTTAAAGAACTTGAATGTTTAGAAGAAACATTTATAAACTTTAAAATAAAGTTTCTTCTAAATAAATAAATATACTTACTCGAAAGTTGATTTCCTATCTTCAAAAATATAATTTTATTAGTTTAATATGTTAGCTTTATAAAGTGAAAAAGTGAAAGATCTGCAAATAGCCCCAGAATACATGAAACAATGCACGTGAAACAATGCATTTTCGTAATTAAAAAAACCAACAAGATTTCGGAAAGAGCTGATGTTCAGCTTATGTGTTTTTTATTCCTCTTTCCAGTTCAATTCCATTAACACTTTACACAGTACATAATAGTTAATATCAAGAAAAGTTTACAGTCTAATAAAACCAATGTCGTAAACCGCACTGCTCACTAAAACATAACTTAACCGAACCATTTAATTTCCTGGACCCAATAAAGTTGGTCATTTTTGTCCATTAAGACTAACAATAAGTCGCATATAAGAAATAGTAAACCTTTATAAAACTTGATAACAGTTATCTATAACCAAAAGTAATATTAATTTTCAAAGCAATAAATATTTGCGGTTTAAGATTATGAAGCAATTTATAAAACAAAAATTATACATAGTATGCAGGTTTGTTCCCTTTCTTTTCTCGACGATATTACGTTCGTTTCTATTTCAACATTGCTTTGATGAATAATTTTGTACCACTAAATTCCATAATGTAATTTTTTTATCAGTTTCTGTTTACATTTTAAACAATAACGCAAATACAAAAGTAGCATTGAAATTCGTCACTCATTTACCTTCACCACAGCTATATAAATAATGATATTTTTAAAACCCAAACATTCTACTCCCGGGGTTAATTAATTCACGTATTTCCATAACTTATATTTTAATAGTATATATTTGTATTAAAAGCTCTGCATGTTGTGTTTTTTCAACTCATGTTTATTATACCTGATAGCAGCAAAATATCGAAAACAAAAACCTTTTTTCTTATGTCATCACCACCCATCGCTAACTCTTGAGCTACTCTTCTACCAGCGAATAGTGGAATTTACCGTCACATTAAAACGCACCCTCAGCTGAAATGGCAAGCATATTTGGTGTGACGGGGATTTTAACCCGAAGACTCTCAGATTACGAGTCGAGTGCCTTAACTACCTGGCCATGCCGGGTCCCACATTTACCAAAGCGGTAATATCTACGAATAGGAAATATTTGTTTTGGAAACGATGTATCATACGATAAAAACTGTAATATTGGATTCAAATAGTTGGTCTTGGTTTATAACAAACATACAGCATATAAAAAACAAAAATAGAACATACAAGATAGAAGAATTAGCAAAAACATACTTGCATATTTTATTAAACTGTGTATCTTCTATTCATGAAGGTGTTAAAAATAATAGACAGACTATTATAGTTGTTAAATTAATGTTTCCCAATTTATGGGCAATTTATTTCTCGTATACAAGTAGTGTAATAAAAAATAAATTAATTTTCTGTATTTGTATGGGACGTTGGAATTACTTTTATAAAGTGATAAAGTTACAAATATATCAATAATTTGTCAATATTTTAAATATTAATTATTGTTTTAATATCGCACAAAGCTACTCGAGGGCTATCTGCGTTAGCCGTCCCTAATTTTGCAGTGTAAGACTAGAGAGAAGGCAGCTAGTCATCACCATGGGCTACTTTTTTTACCAACGCATAGTGGGATTGACCGTCACATTATAACACCCCACGGCTGAAAGGGTGAGCAGGTTGAATGCGACGGGGATTCGAACCCGCAACCCTCGGTTTACGAGTTGAACGCCTTAACCCACCTGGCCATGCCGGGCCGTTAAATATGAATCATAAACTCATTTCTAAAATCTTCTCAAATTATTATGTAGGTTTTAAAATACTTTATTTTTTGCTCATATTCTTCTTAGTATTATGTCTACTCGATGGTTTGGTAGAAGAAATATTATTGGATAACCAGAAAACACCTTTTAAATTCATTTGAAGAATATGCAATGACGTTTTATAGTTTCCTAAAACAGTGATACGTTTTAGCCATAAATAAAGACTATAGCATCTCCTAGCGGCTGACTTTCAGAAGGACACCAACTTTTAATTAACACTATATTTATGTTGTTACACGAATCCCTAGAAACTCATTATTCCATGGCTTAGCATTCAAATTAACGTGGGCCTGTTTAATTACTAATTTCAAAACTTTCGATGCAAGGAATAATTAGATTTGTTCTTCTTTATCCCCTGATATTAATCCTTCTCAATGAAGCGATTTCACCTCAAGTATTTACTTCTGTTGTGAGCGGGCCTTAGCCTCCCTCGGGAAATTACATGATTACATTGGAGGAAAATGAAATTTGTGTAGCGATCGTTAACAGCATTCATTCCAGTACGTGTGGAAACCGTTACCATAACAACGTTCTCCTTGAATATGTCCCTTGTTCTTCATTAATGTAAAAGCTGCTTCAGTTGCAAATTTATATTATTCAACACTTATCTTGTATACATGTGTTTACTTTGAAATAAGCCCTTTAAAGCCACCTGGTTGAAAGCTCTTAAGCAAGCCATAAATGCAGACTTAAATAGAAACATACAAGTTAGATACAACTAAAGCAATAGAGCTGAGATAATATATTTTAAATGTATAAATATTATTTATACTCTGAAAAACAGAATCCTTAAAACTGTTAAAAATACGCAGAGTGTAGCTTTTTAAAAACTTTAACAAACATATTTTAAGAAACTTCATCAAAAATAGCATATTTACAGAATTCACAAGTTCTGGGAATGCCTGAAATATCATAACAAAAACCTTGAATTTCTTGTTCTTCTTTCTTCTACTTGTTTTCTATTAAATGATATCTAAAAACAATGATATCTATCAATTTCACTGAAGTGACACAGTTTCAAACGAAGTATCCACTTTTTTAAGTATTATTAATTACTAGTAGTTACTTTTAGAAAATGATGAGTAAAGGATGACATCATTACCTGTTGAAGCTAGCCTCCTTACAGAACTTTGTTGTTCTTATATAAAAATTAACTACGGGATGAAATAGGAATCACCAGCCAGTAATAGATAAACAATAAATATTAGAGTCAGAACCTCATTGTATTTAAAATTTTGTTATAAATACAACTTTCTTATATCTATTGAAATACTGCATTTAAAAAAGTAAAGAAAACACTTTTCAAAAAATAAAATAACTGTAGAGATGGATAATATCAATCCTTCAAAAACAATGCAAACAACAGTAGAGATGGTATTTGTATTATCCCTACATAATAACACAGCCAATAATTACCATATAGAAATGTATATAATTATTCAATCACAGTTGAGTTTAATTTACCCTATTTTCGTCTGTTAACATTCTACTACATGGTATGCCTGTGTTGTTATATTGTAATGGTGTAAATGCCTTGCGTACAGTCTTGTTTGCATTATGTTTAAAGCATTGATATAAGCCATCCTTATATATTCTTTCTTTTATGAAAATATTTTTTTTCTTTATTTGTATGGAGAGGTTTAACGACCAACGAACGAAAGTAAATATCTATAAGTTAAGATACTAGGTTTTTTTTTTTATTGATACTTAGTATTTATAAAATTATTATAAAAATTACGTTTATCCTCTATTGTAAACATTTTATTTATTTCGTATTGTCTTTTCAACTCCAACAACACCTTTAATTAAATCATAGTAATATTGTGCCTAACATACATGTATAATATCTTTGGTACGAATATTTTAGCATTGTTTAGTATTAAAATGATAAAATTGTCTAGAAACAAGCAAAATCCACACCGACTGTTTCTCAGAACAAGCTGAAATGAATTGAACATCTGTAGGATAACATTTAATGGCATTGACATAATGGGCTAATGGAAGATGGTACAGCTCGAAGCGTTTTTTTTTTTTTACCTCCTCGGTGATTCAGCTACTCCCGCTATACATCGGGATTCTATAACTACGGTAATCATTGGGCAGATAGCCCGTTGCATAGCATTGTGCTTTTCAACAAAACAGACATCTCTTTGTAGCTGCATCGTGATAAATTAAACTAGTTGTTTGGTTAAAGACAAACGCATCTGAAGTTACAACATGGTCTATATACAAACTATAGAAAAATCCTGGTTCTTTTAGTTTATTATATGAATCTGTAATGTGTAAAAAAATATATTTATCATAGAAAAAACATTTTCGACTTAAAAATAAAGAATGCATCATTCAAAATAGAGTAATAATATTTATTTTATAAGAAAACTGTTCGGTATAATAGGTTGTAAAGCTCTTCAAATAAAAGTTTATTTTACTCCATTGTTTCATCAATGCGGCTTCATTAGAACTCAACATTTAAATATACTCATAAACTATACACGTGACAGTACTGAGCGGAATACTTTCATATTCCCAGTCCACAAAATATCATGTTGTAATTAATAAATAAAACTGCCTTATACGCTAAATAATATAATGGTGTGAATGAAAGATGGCTATTTTTTGCTTATAATTAATAACCCGTAATTTTGTTTGTTTGTTTTGGAATTTCGTACAAAGCTACTCGAGGGCTATCTGCGCTAGCCGTCTCTAATTTAGCAGTGTAAGACTAAAGGGAAGGCAGCTAGTCATCACCACCCACCGCCAACTCTTGGGCTACTCTTTACCAACGAAAAGTGGGATTGGTCGTAACATTATAACGCCCCCACGGCTGGGAGGGCGAGCACGTTTGGTGCGATTCGGGCGCGAACCCGCGACCCTCAGATTACGAAGCGCACACCTTAACGCGCTAGGCCATGCCAGGCCCCTCGTAATTTTGAAAATACTTAAATATATATGTTTATACTAAAACAAAAATAAATTAATGGGAGCATCACCACCATTGGGTAATACATCAATGATATGCATAAAAATTGAAATAAATATTTAGAACCTTACTGATATTTTACAAACTTAAACATAAATAAAGTACTGTAACATAAAGTGCAAGTTAAAAATATAAAAAAATTAACGTTCTCTTTGTTATCGTAAGTCTCACATCATCTTAAAGTTCTTTAAAACTTCGTAGAGGACTCTTGCCTAATGGTGTAATTTTCTTAGAAATGAGCAAAAGTTATTTGTATTTTCTGTTTAAAAACTGTAGCACATTCCTAAAAATGTTTCCATTTAAAAGATAATCAACGCATCAAGAATGCCGTGTTCATTAAAATAACGTTTTCTACAGTACTGGTTTCATGTTAAGTGAATGGAAATATTTTAAAAGTCTATTAGATATCACACGGATGTTCCTACTTGTTTCAACTACGTACAACATTGTTCTGATAGTATTGTCCTTCAAAATCAGATTTGCGACTCTACACATTTTTACGGAGCTTTTTCTAAGCTTTAAGTTTCAAGGTTGATCTCGCTAAAACATTTCTATCTTACATGTTTTACCTTGTTTTTCAATAACTTTAATGCGTATAAAATCTAACAATTTGCTTGTGAAGAAAAATAATATTTGTGGACTAATTCATGCAATAACAAGTTTCAAAAAAGAATTTTTATTGGTATGAAGTAATCACTGTCTGTTATAGTAAACTTTATTCACATATTTCTTATAGTTGCTAGTAATAAAAATGTTTGGATTAGTTATCCTTTAATTTTTTTGTATAAATTCTTGTTTAACTTTGTAAGTAATATATTTTTGTCATACAACTTCTGTTGATAAGCTGCTAAATGATAAGTCATAAGCAGTGTTGTTTAAAACTACAATAAAGATAAATTTCAGCTTTACTGTTTTAAAAGGAAAAAAATTTCGAGAATCAACAGTATTTTATAGTTAGCCTGATATAACGATAATCACTGAATCTTTCATGATGCTCGGCATGAGACCCTCGACTCATACTCCAAGGGTTGCGCGTTCGAATCCCTGTCACACCAAACATGCTCACTCTTTCAGCGGTGAGGCCGTTATAAAGTGACGGTCAATCCCATTATTTTGCCTGATAAAAGAGTAGACCAAGAGTGAGCGGTGGGTGGTGATGACCAGCTGTATTTTCTCTACTCTTACACTGCTAAATTAGGGACAGCTAGCGCAGGTAGCCCTCGTGTAGCTTTGCGCGAAATTCAAACCAAACCCTTTACAATAACAGGAATGTTTAATAAAGCAATTGCTTATTCCAAAATTTAGATACGTTATTGACATTCTGACGTCCACATTTTAGCTTTTTTTTTTCATTTTGTACCAACGATTTAATGCACAATCTTCCCGAAAATACGTGGAAATTACTGAAAATGTCATAGCAGTATTAGAGAGCTGTATAACACAAATATGGTAAAACCTAAAATAGTGTTTCTTAAAGAAAAAAAAACTTAGCACACACCTTACTTGCTTCACGACGGTTTTCGCTACATATATGTTATGTTTACACTTGTGGTACATCGAGGCTTCCAGATTTACCTTGAAACAATCAGTTTTGGGCTTGCTAACGTGAAATTCACGGGAATCTAGTAACTGAGTGTGTTTCTCTTCAAGCTTTGAACGAGTTCGTCGCACAGAAAAACTAAGCACGCAAATGCATTGTTGAAACAAAAATATTTATTGTACACTGAAGGGAAATAAATTATACAATACTAAAGGGAAAGTGCCTCGTGGTTATGTTGAGTTGGCAACAAATGTGAAGAGCCTTCAACAGTTTCTCTCGCCAGATTAATGTTTTTTCCTTATAAGTTATGGTAAACATAAAAACACACACTTAAAAACAGCTCGAAAAAGCTAAGTTATAATAAAAAATTAAACAATCTAAATCCTTAGCACAAATATAGTGATATGCTTTCAAAATTCGGGGTATGCTATAAATTAAACTATGTTAAATCCAGCTCACTAAAAGTAAACATTAAAGCAAAACCAAAGTTAAAATTGAAATTATTAATGTCCATAAAAGTTGCTGAAAATAAAGTCTGCAAAGCAAAAGTTTTTAAAAATCTAGTCTAAAGTTTATTGTTTTAAAGGTTAACGTTTAATCAGTCTCCATGAGACAAACTTGACTTAAATACAAAATGACTAACATTACAGTCCCCCGATGGTACAACGGTAAGTCTACGGAATCATAACGCTAAAATCAGGGTTTCGATTTCCCTCGGTAGACTCAGCAGACAACCCAATGTGGCTTTGCTATAAAAAAAAAAAAACACACTAACATTAAACAAACTAGAGCTTGCACACGATCCAACGTTCTGAACATTGTCCGTTATTCACAGCATTTCCGAAACCCAAGAGTTAGCAGCTCCTATGTATTATCTAGTTAACCCACAAGAAAAATAAACGTCTCTCTCTTGTATTCTCAAGACGATTGTTATGGGTATCAGCACTTTAATTAAAATAAAATACAGAACAACATTTCGACCTTCTTAAGTCATCTTCAGGTTAACAAAGGTCATCACGAATTATCTTTCTTTTACATACACATACAGCGTCACAAGTTATTCTTCTCGTAAGAGAACATGGACAACAACAGATCAGTGAATACACATAAAAGTTGTATAATTTATTTTAAAATCTCACTAGGCTCAAACTGAGAATTTTGAAAAATGCAATAATTAAAAATTAGAGATATAGAGCTAACACATGAAACTGCTATACACCACATACTCATCGGCAAAACATATGACCAAATCCACTTTCTCATGAACAGAGAAGGAGGACTGAAAATACCACCTTAAAATCAAATAAAACTACTTGTAGGAGGAACCATGCTGCTATGTTATCCACTACTTTTTTTTAAAAGTTGATGTTTCATATTAAGTGAATTTTTAACTGACAGAGTTGGTCACAAATAATTATTGCCATTATGATCATTAGAAATACGACAAAATTTGTTGGCACGTTATTAGGATTAAAACTGTTAGTTAGAGTTCTGTGGAATATTGAATATTTCTCAATATTAATAATCGAGTCTCACTCTAGCTTTTTGTAATTATTTTCATAATCTACATTATTTTTCATCAGCTAATTATACAAAGTATTACTGATAACAACATAATCATGAAATTATTCCCTTAACCATAATTACTCATACTTATATTGTCGTTACTACTGAGTTATGTTAAAACGTAACTTTCGACTCTGAAATATCCCAAATAATTGTAGATATGTTTCTTACAGCCAATGTTTTATCAACGCAAACTGTTTACTTTAAACCTGAGTTTCACGGTATTCGTTGTTTCCTAACATAACAAAAGTATACAAATAAACGAAAATTTGTCTTTCAACTAACGTTTAAAACCTGGATGTTATCTACATTGTTTTGATTATTGCAGTGTATTTCATCATGTTTATTAAGGTAGTCAGAACATAATGTGACATCTTTTCCTGGTTGCTGATACTTTGCGTGATATTGTCACAATTATTCTTGCATATTTTATAATTCCTACTAATTTCGTAAAGTTAACAAATGCAGGTTTTCAGACCACAACCTTTGCTTATTTGTACATTAAAAAAATTAAAAGTCAAGGACTTTTTTAAATGTAAATTTTTATAAAGTTTCAGAGTTTTATCGTTTGCAAACATTAATCTACATTGTACCATTCCGAAGGGTAAAGAAACATAACTTTTAACAACAAAAATTTAAAATTTGTAAACATTACCTAAAATGGTTTTAATTTTTGTTGCTAAAATAGAAAATATTTTAAAATATTTTAAAACCAATATTATTGGTTTTATCTCGCTTTTTTTACTGTTTATAAAATATAGTTGAGTTTATTCTATTTTCCTAAGTTAAAAGCTATCAATTTAGAAATTCCTAAGCTTTTATTTAAAAAAATTGAAATTTGTTGTCGTTGAATGTAAAATTGATACTTTTTAACTACGTTACTCCCTCATTAATGGTTTTGGTCTTCTTATTTTAAACTAATTTTCTTTACGTTATCTTTTATCAATAAAAGCATAATATTAACACGCTACAATTAACTGGTATATGATGACACTTAAGCTGATAAACATCTATTTAGGCAGCCTCCAAGTGGCACAGCGGTATGACTGCGGACTTGAAACACTATAAACCGGGTTTCGATACCCATTGTAGCAGATCACTATGGCTCAGCGGTAATAGTGAAGGTTCACAACGCACAATATCTAGTTCCTATACCAATGATGAGCATAGCATAAATAGCCTACTGTGTAAGTTTATACTTAATTATCAAACAAAGAATAAACAAACTGAGTATTCGCTATTTCAAACATCTATTTCTGTGCTATGACCTGACAGACATAATTATGTAACAAGCTCGGCATGGCCAGGTGGTCAAGGCACTCAACACATAATCTGAGACTTAGGGGTCCGATTTCCCGTCACACCAAACATGTTGGCCGTGAGACGTTATAACGTTGCTGTCATTCTCATTATTCGTTGGTAAAAAGAGTTAATGTTGTGTGGTGATGACTAGCTGCTTTCCCTCTACAACAAATAAGTATGTAATGTTCATTCATCTCTGGATCAGGTTTTAAATTTGTTTGATCATCACATGAAACAATTCAGTATTTATAAATTAGACTAGAAGAAACCCCCAGTATGTCTGTTGACTACATTGCTAGAAACCGGCTTTCGATACCCGTGGTGAGCAGAGAACAAGTAGTCCATTGTGTAGCTTTGTGCTTAACTTTAAAGAAACAAATAGACTAGATAAAATATTTGGATAGTTCTTTCTTCATAAAGCGAAACACAATGCAGAACACTAGAAGAATATCACATTGGTGTATAGTTTCAGATTTTCTAAAATAACAAACTAACAGAACAATAGTTCTCACATAATGTTACCTATTATAATCTATCTCGGATGAGACTCCGATTTATTATGTTACGTAAGTTACGTATTGCGATTTCAAATAGTCGAAAATTTTAAATCTGAATTTAAAAGTTAATTAAATGTTAATGTGTATCAAATGTATGATATTTACCAACAAGACTGATACACACAATTTTATTTCTTAACACAAATATATTTTAATATACAAGCAACAATAAAATTTATAATAACGGTTATTACATATACTTATTGCAAATAATAGTTTGTATACAAAAGTCTTGAAAACTTAAAAACAATACTTAGTCTTTTATCTGGTTTGGAACTGAATCTTTTATCAATGTTTACAGAGAGCAATTAATTCTGTGTTGATACACAGAGGGCTCGCTATCGTGAAGCACACATAAGTTTTTCACTGGCGACAGTATCTAACTGTCTTCGTAGAAATATTAACATCAGAAGTTAATTCGCTGAGGTTAAACGGTTCGTAATGTTCGAAATATATAAACCTTCCTGGTTAAATATCTGTATTTTCAGATTAACAAGCGCTTATCACAATTCTAGCTTCCGCGAGTTATAGTATACTGTTTGTAGCACACCAACAACAATATTAAACTGTCTTTTGGAGAGTCGTTTTATAAACTTTAAGGCAAAGTTCTAGAAAATTGATTTGGCAGCAATATTGGCAATCACTGGTATTTTTACATACGTCGTACATTGTCGATTCTTACGCTTGAGAATAATCTACAAATTTAGAGAATAGGTGGGACTTTTGTAATACACATTGAACAGTATAAGTTACATACATTTCTAAATATATATTTAACTAAAATAAACATCAATATTAAAATAAATATACATTAGTAAATCCGTTACAATAATTATTTTCGATAGCTTGATAAAAGTTTGTCAAAGTAAAAATTTATATTCGGACTGCATTAATAAATATAACTTCTGTTGCTGAGTGTATTAAAACCTCCCTATTTTGTACAGTAGGTAATTTACCTGAGAAAATTAAACTGAAAATCTCATATTTCAATGTTTTGTACGCCTTAATTAAAAATACTTAAACGAGGATATCTCATGAGAACCACATTACTGGGTCTACGACTTACAACTAGCATCTCGTAGGATTTCTAACAATCTTTGAAAAGGTTTGTTCAGAATCAATAAATAATTTCTTGGCTCTTGTAATTTTTATGATAATATACACAATGTATTTATTTCTGTTTTCTTCATTCTATTACCAGTAGTTGTATGATTATATTTTCACCTTGTGTTAAGCCTCCAGTAACCCAGAAGTAAATCTGCTTACTTATAACATTAGAAACAAGGTTTTGATAATCAACACAAATGACTTATGACGTAGCTTTGCGTTTAACTATAAAAAACAAACAAATCTGGTGATAAAGGCATTTTTCTTCGTTTGTCACTTGATAGTGTAAATTCATAGCCTTTAATGAAACTAAACACGACAAACTTCCTTTGATACAATTAAAAATATATTGTAGGAAAAAATAACGCCCACTTGGGACTTATACAAGCAATAAAAAAATTACATACAGTTATAACCGTTACTTACCCCTATATTCCTGTTTCCAAACTCAGTTGCTTCATAATTCGTCTACTATAGTTTTTCTTTTCGTTCAATAATTAAGTCTTATAATATTTCCCTACGAAAATCAATTCGCAGTACTTCCTTTGCACAGCCAACTTATAACCCAAACCCATTGCTGAAATCTTCCAGGCGAGACTTATGGGTTAGCAACACTGCTGAAAGAAGGCATAATCACCCCCTGTTGTAATAATTTAACTTCTAAAAAAATGTTATACTCATCACAACTCTAAATTTATACTATACCTTGACCTATCCTTACTCCAAATGAGACTGGAACATATCTATTGTATATCACCCAATAACGCATAAGATAATACTTATTACTTCCACATACTACAATGCCTTCATATAAGAAAAGATTAGAATTATATCACTTCAGCAATTTCAAAGATAATTTGACTACAATCAACTTTTACTCCATACAATACTATAATACTTCATTACTAATGAAATACAGAGCTTTAGTATTTTTAATACAAAATTACTTATGACTCTTCAGTGTCCATTTTATTGAATCAAATTCATAATATAAACCAGATAAATAAATTATTAGGAATTTAGAAACTTGCAAACAGAAACAAAAACTAAGAAAACAAGGCTAGAAATAATGTACAAGTTATGTACTCAAAATACAAACCCCTATTTTGGTTCTATACTGTTATTTAGAATTACATTTGATGGAGTTAAAATAGGAATTTGTTGTTTAAATAAATAATGTCTACAGTATATCCAGCCTTGTTAGTAATTATTCCACACAACTGTCTGAAGGGACATCACCTCAGTGGTGGATCGCCAGGTAATAGAGAGGAAAGAGAGAACGTGTAGAGACGATTATACCACCAGAGATGAAACGTCTACTTCCATGAAATGTCACCATAAGAGGCGTTGCTGGGACTAGGTGTGACGTCATATTTACATGAAATGGAACCGAGAATGCTGTCACCGTAATTGGCGAAAGTTGTCTAGAAAACATATTGGCATTTCCACAAAGTGGAAACGGAGTTTCCTTGTATTAATGAGATCGACAGAACATAATAATAAAAAGTTTTAAAACTAAGAAGATTATATAAATTTGCAATCATGTGGTTGTAGTTTTGCTTTACAAATAAAGTATTAAAAACAACTTTTAAAGGCTGACAATCCCGTAGAATTGCATACAAGTTTCAACTTATGCTTTTGTTTTATAAAAACTTATTAATGCACAAGATGATGAGCTCATTTATCTGAACATATGATGAACATTTCTACTTAGTTACATGTAAATGTGTTATTGGTTTAATATAACAGTTCTCGACAAAATATTTATTTTTAACACTTGTATTACACGTATTTCAAAAAGGTAGATTATGTTATTAAGGCAAAGGGTGATGAGTTCATTGTCTCAACATTTGATGAATGTGTATATTTACTTACACGTAAATCTATTATTGATTTAATATAACAGTAAATTAGTTCTCGACATAGATATCGTAACATGACATGAATGGCTAGATTTAATTAAGTTTCAAAAGTAATGCAATTACTTCATTTATAAAACACTTGACTAATTCGTAGGTTTTATATATAATCATACTTTCTGTTGTTTCTTATCCCGGATAATGTTTAAATCATGTTTAACATAATTTTTTTAACCTACAGATTTTATAAGTACTGAATGGACAACTGACCGTGTTTTTAAAAGGTAATGTATCGAACTATAGTTTTGATTTCTATATTTAATCATACTTCTTTTTTTACTATTACTGTCTACGTATGGACGCTTATTTAAATATGATGCGCTATCAATATTTGTCTTTGGGCTATCAACCTAGTTTGTTTGTTTTTTTATCAAAATAGGTCATTTCATACGTTTCACAGCATTTCTGTAGGCTGAAAATGGTATCAGTACTTAAGATAGTGCTACTTTTAGCACACAGTGTTATGTAAGATTTTAACGCAGTAACTGCGTCGCTTTCTCTAGTAAATGAGACAGCCATTATAATACATATCATATTTTATCAATTATTAATTAAATGAGGCAGTTATTATTTACCGTCTCTTATTTAATTATCGATATAATTTAACATACAGTTTCACTTTACAAATATATATTATTATATTATGTATATCATAATGACCTTGTTAATCCTCTATGTATGATTTCATTTTGCTAATACCAATTATAATAAATGAACGGCTTACTATATAACTTTACTATTATATATTATATTCAAATTAGCAACATTTACTTTAATTTCTATACATAAAACTTTGAGATTGTCTGACTGTTATCCTAAAAAATACAAAAATTCATCATGTGGCCAGTTTTCTCTTGACACTCGTGTGTACGCACACCAACTTAGTTTATACAGACACGGGTTATGAGAGTGTACTTTGCGGTGAATATTTTAGAAACATGTGAACATAATCTCCATACAAGTAATTTTGGTGAGTCAATGATATATTTTGTTTATAGGGATCCGTTTTATTTGTGAAGTCATATGGTTGAATATTCATATATTCCCCAATTAATACTTCACTGGGTCATTGGTATTGTACAAAATAAAGATAATATATTTCAACTGGGGATTCGTACTAAAGAAAACAATATTGTTTAAACTTATGTAATTTAAATATCCTTTTCAGCACCATCACACCCTGAGAAATAGAAAACTATGATTCACATAGCATTAGAAACTGACATACATATAGTGTAATTTATTTTAGTTTGTTTGTTTTGGAATTTCGCACAAAGCTACTCGAGGGCTATCTGTGCTAGCCGTCCCTAATTTAGCAGTGTAAGATTAGAGGGAAGGCAGCTAGTCATCACCACCCACCGCCAACTCTTATGCTACTCTTTTACCAACGAATAGTGGGATTGACCGTCACATTATACGCCCCCACGTCTGGGAGGGCGAGCATATTTAGCGCGACGCCGGCGCGAACCCGCAACCCTCGGATTACGAATCGCACGCCTTACGCGCTTGGCCATGCCAGGCCCATAATTTATTTTAAGAGGTTAAGTTAGGCATATATATGTCAGTATTTTATCAACTACGATATTTTTATAAATTGTATTTTAGTATATATTGAGATTTGCTAACATTTGTTTCTAAATGTGTGGTACTTAGGTCGGATATTTTTCTCAGTTATGTGAATAAATGCTTCATAATGTATGACAATATCTTATTTATAGTTTGTGAAACATCAATGACCAATTCTCAGATTGATAAGAAGTTTTTAACATTTAAAAGTAAAATTTAGACAGTTCGTTGAAGAATGAACTTGTGAACAAAATTATCAATACTACACAGAAACAACCTGTTTCTGGTGGAAACTAAACCTGTTACCACCCTTTGTATAAAGAAAGCTCATATAATTTACAGGTTAATGTTTAAGTAGATATGAAACGCAAAAGTTAATTGATCTTTAATTTAAAAATTGTTTTAAACCGATTAGCATGGTCTGAACTGTGACCGATTTTTGAATTCGGGCACATACAGAGTAGAAAGTATGTGATAATATCGTGAATACACTTTTAGTTTTTCTATTGCAATGCAAAGTGAATGAACTATGTTTACTAAGATTCAAATTCGGTGACGTAGGAAAATCTAGTTAAAGTATGTTCAACTTTCAATCTATGAAGAAAATATATTATATTATAAGTACGTAGACAGCAACAAGATATATATAAGTCACTTGTTCAGCTTTTATTTTAATAAAAGTTCCTTTGCTGTACTGACAACCCCATTCTTTTAGTAAGACCATGAGTCAGATAGAAATGGAAGTGTGTTCTGTTTTAGCTAACATTAAATGTTAAAAGCTTTTCTAAATCTAACTTCCTGCTCTGTATATTTTCTAAAACCAATGTTTGTCGAGCTGATCAGTGGTCTTGAATATCAAAATAGGTTACCATACTAGATATCAAAATGCTAATGGCCAAACTGAGCTTTGAATTCGAAAAGTCCCTCCATTCTTACTGATAGGTTAACACAACATAAAGTATGAGCAAATAAAGCAGTTCTCTAACATTGTGTTAAAATCAAAGCTAGTAAAGCATGCATTCTATGTGTATTGTAAGTGTAAATGTCCTTTTCAAGATATATAATGTAAAATGTTATAGAACGAAAAATATAATCTGTATGTTAAATCGTTCAATACTTAAAAAAAACATTAGATCTGACAAAAACTTTTGAATTACGTTAAATGTAATAGTAAAACTACCCAACTGCAAAAGCAGCAAAAACGTATGGCATGTAAGTTAAATGTACTGATTCTTAGCTGTTACCATAACGCTCTTTCAAAATATATTTCAATGTAGAAAATATAACACTAAAAAATTCAAATGAAAACTAGATTTTCTTACAAATTAGACTGTAGCCATTCGTTCTGTAGTGAAATCTTATAAATATAGCATGTTGAAAAATTATTCAAAGCTCATCGTAGTAAAGTATTTGTTTTTTTAGATTATAAACTAAGTTGGTGTGCGTACACAAGAGTGTCAAGAGAAAACTGGCCACGTGATGAATTTTTGTATTTCTTAAAACAGCAGTCAGACAATCTGAAAGTTTTATGTATAGAACTTCAAGTAAATGTTGCTTGTTTGTTTGTTTGTTTTTGGAATTTCGCACAAAGCTACTCGAGGGCTATCTGTGCTAGCCGTCCCTAATTTAGCAGTGTAAGACTAGAGGGAAGGCAGCTAGTCATCACCACCCACCGCCAACTCTTGGGCTACTCTTTTACCAACGAATAGTGGGTTTGACCATCACATTATACACCCCCACGGCTGGGAGGGCGAGCATGTTTAGCGCGACGCGGGCGCGAACATAAATGTTGCTATTTTGAATATAATATATAATAGTAAAGTTAAATAGTAAGCCATTCATTTATTATAATTGGTATTAGCAAAATGAAATCATACATAGAGGGTTAACAACAGGCCATTTTGACATACATAATATGATAATATATACTTACGAAGTGGAACTGTATGTTAAATTACATAGATAATTAAATAAAAGCCGTTTTTAATACATAAAAGTATATAAAGTAAATTATTAGTTATAACAGCTGCTTCATTCAAAAATATATAATAAAATTTGATACATTTTATTATATTTGTCTCATTGACTTGTGAACATTTAACAGCAAGTGTGTTAAAGTCCTACATAACACTATCTGCCTAAACTAACACAATTCTTAGCAATTATCAACCCATACATATGCTATTAAACGTATGAAATGACCTATTTTGTCAAGTTAAATAAAAATCGTGGTTATGTGCATCGCATAAAGACAACTACTGAAAGTGCATGATCTTTAAATAAACATTCATTTCAGGACATTACAGTAAAAAATAGTATAGTTAAATACAGAAACTAAAACTATAGTTCATTACTTTAAATCATACAAATGCAATCAGCTGTATCATTCAATATTTATGAAAATATTAGATGTGATAAAAACTTTTCCAGTAGTACGCTAAATATGATTGAAACACTATCCAGCTCTAGAAACAGTAAAAAATTATGAGTAAATATAAGAGTAATTAATTAGTCCAGTGTTTTATACATAAAGCGACTGTGTTATTTTTGAAATAAAATTAAATCTAGCCATTGATGACATTTTGAGACATCTATCATTTTATTTAGATTAGGTTGCAAAATGTTTATTGTGAAAATAATAAATTGCTATAAAGAAATATTGTGTCGAGAACTAATTCACTGAATCAATAATAGATTTACGTGTAATTAAATATAGACATTCATCAAATGTTGAGACAATGAACTCATCACTATTTGCATACAGAAAAATATTTTTAGTAACATAACCTACCTTTCAAAATCACACGTAATACAAACAGATATAAAAATGAAAACAAAAACATAAGCTGGTACCTTTATGCACCCCTACGAGACTATCAGACTTTGCAAATTGTATTTAATGCTTTAAACACATGGTTATGAAATTCGATTAAATTATTAATTTTAAGACTTTGTTACTCTAATTTTATGTTGCTCTACATCATGTCAATTTTACCACTGGTTCCACCTCGTAGAAACAGCAATATGTTTTCTGGACAATTTCCTTTGTCATGACAACTTTCGCCTGTCATGGTGCCAACACTTTTGATTGCACTATGATATAACCTAGAAGTGCAATCTCTGTCTTTTGAATATCCTAGCAGCACACCCTTTGGCGCAACTTTGTGGGAGTATGACATCGTTGTTTCTGCTATCATTTATATCTCTACCTCCTCTCTACCCCTTCCTATTACCAGACAACCCCCAATTGAGGCGGCATCATTTTGACATGGGGGGGATAACTACTTCTATTTCCTTACTTTCCTACCATCCCTACTTACAGATTTTTCATATTCTGTTTTTGTTTTTTATTTATCGTCTTTGTTGATTTTTGGTACGCTCAAATTTAGACAAAGAATTACTTGACATCGTAACTAACATTACACATTGTAACAATAATAAATATAACTCATAGCTAAGTTCATGATGACTTATTATACCTATTGACTGTTATCGTATTAGTTTGAGAAATAAAATGTTAAACTGTAGCTGAAAAGTGTCGTTGAGAATTTATAATTTCTCTGTAATTAACTTCGATATATATAAAAAATGAGCAAATAGATGACAAGACTAAGACACAACCCCACTAAGAGCATATACAATTTTAGCATTAGAAAGGCGGCCTTTTCAAATAAAACATGTACATATATCTAAAACCTCGCATTAAATAGACCTTCTTGTCTTTAATTATTCTTCAAATGTGTGTTATAAAAGTGAATATCCTGTATAATGATTCTTTTCACTCTTTCACTTCATAAGTAGTAAAGAGATTGTTTCTATAAATACACGTTTGTATAGTGTATCAACCATTGAGTATAGAAGTTACATTCATCTCATGTTCATCTGTTATTGGCTAGTAGTTTCTGTTTCACCCCATACTTAAGATGTTTAAAGGAACAGTAGATATTTCTAAGAAAGCTAAATTCAAGGAGTCATAATAACGTCGTTTACCCTATAATTATGATTTTTTTCTTAAGTAGTATATAAAGGAAAAAATATATTTTTAAATACCCCTACGACATTCGCAGTATATTATTTAGTATTCTACAACTTGTTTTGGCGCAATATATGAAGTCGTTTATGTTGTAGGCTGGCAAGAGAATAATAAGAAGAAGAATTACAAATGAACCATTTTGAGTAGCTTAAAGGGTTGTTTAAACTGAATCTTTGCTACTTAAGGTAATTTTTGTGCGAACGTTTTTATAATTGTTTTGTGCAATTCCTTACGATACCTATTATGAACCACTATCACGGTTTGGTACATAACTTTACGTTACCATTCAATGGTGATGTAGCGCCCACTTAAGTTCCATCTGCTAACAACTCCCCTTCAAAGTCCTGCTAGAATTACATAAAACTATTATAATAATTACGTGGTTTGCTGCATAGTCATCCACTTTTGTTATGATTGTAATACTTGACAGATGTATTCTACCTTCCTAGCTATGATTGAAATTGTATATGATTTTACCCTCTCACTTATTTGAAAAACATCTCTACATGTATAGTCTGTGACAGTCTCTGAAAAAAGTTGTCTTTAGAAAATTTATCGAAAGAATGGTCTTTCATAGCACCATTTATCCTATTATTTAGATAAGTCCTAGATTTATCCTACAGTAGCACAACGGTATGTCTGCGGACTTACACCGCTAAAATCCGTGTTTCGATACCCGTGGTATGAACAGCTATCCATTTGTGTAGCTTTGTACCTAATTCAAACCAAACCTAGATGAGTATTTACTCTCGTTGAAAATCAAAGATAACTTAGCTCATATTCATTTTTTTGCATGTTAATCACAGTGTGATCACATATCTGTATTTATAATACCCCAACAATTCCCTAATACATCACTTGATCAATCTATATTTTACATATGCAATTTAATAGACTTTTCTATAAACACGAATTTAAACAAATTATTCAATTCGAGCTACAAATTAAAATTATGAGAAAATTCAAACTTTGAAAAAGAAAGAGAATTGTGATAAAATGTTCTATAGCAAATAATAAGGCAGACAGTATTTTACAACTTAGAACTATTTTATTTGATGATTTAGTAACAACTAGTAGAATATATTTGTGGATTAAAGTTCCCAGTGTGAATGAGTTAATTATAACCAAGCATAAAGTATTCAGAATTTATAGATTTATGTCGGAAATTATGCAGTCATTTCTCCTATTTCTAAAATCAAAGTAAATTATGAAATTAAACAAGTCTTATAGACTTTTAAGATTGGTAAAGTTCGTCTTAAAATCACGCAAATTGTTTTTTGCCTATATTTAGTTATACAGAGAGAGTTTATAAAAACATTTCGCAGCTGAGTGCATCATATCTCGAATAGGTGTCACGTTGCAAGAAGGGGAGCTGCTATAACCTAATGTTTGATCAATCACACACACATTTCAAAATGTGCTCCTCCACTGTCAAAAATACAGTGTATATGTGTTATAGCGGACATTAGAGAAAAAAGATGCATTTTATCTTGTATGTTGGCCACTTCCAGGATAATTGTATTCTGAATGTTTGGAATCGTGCGAAGCTTCTCACAATGACTGGGTCACTTCAGGTACACTAATAACCAGAAATGATCTGGTGTTACGTGCCGTGAACAAAGAGGCTATTCACAAAAACCTGAAATGATTTTGTTCTGCAAATGCTCCCGCAATAGTTGTTTCACCTGTGTATCAATAAATGAAGAGACGTAACCCTGCATGAAAATATTATCACCTATCACATTTCGTTGCTGCAATATGAAAATTGTTTGTTTCTTTTAAATTTCTCTCAAAGCTACTCAAGGGCTATCTGCGCTAGCCGTCCCTAATTTAGCAATGTAAGACTAGAGGGAAGGCAGTTAGTCATCACCACCCACCGCCAACTCTTGGGCTACTTTTTTACCAACGAAAAGTGGGATTCACCGTGCCATTATAACGCTCCCGCGGCTAAAAGAACGAGCATGTTTGGTGCGACCGGGATTCAAACCCGCGACCCTCGGATTACGAGTCGAACACCTTAACAAACTTAGCCATGCCGAACCATGAAAACTATTGGTGGTATTCATTGCATGACACCATGCAGCATTAACTGTGCAGGTTTGTAGTGTCCATGTGGTGATGGTTTTTAAAAAAGTGCGGTTTACTAATAATGACAGCTGAAGAATCACGCCACGCTGTCACTTTACCATCATAAAGATGTGTCAGAAATGTTATTTGTGGATTATTTTCCGATCAGATAAAGCAGTTGAAAGTGTTGACACTTACAGAATTCTAGAAGATTGAAGAGAGCTTAATCAGGCCATAAGATATTAGTAAGCCATCTTTGACTTCCAGTTTTGACAAGAACTCCAACGCAAAATCAACATGACAAGATAAATTCGTCTCACTGAATGTACTTGAGCATGATGTATAGTGTAAGGAAGCATTCGGTCAACTGAAAAGTTTACAAATAGTTGAAATACAAATCCAAACATTGAACGAACTAATGTGCACTGCTATTACACGTGTGGGTGAACTGGCTTGTTCTCCCACAGCATAGCTGACCTAACTGATTGTTTCAATAGGTGTTAGTAGTCTGTGTGAATGTCATTTATCACAAGTTCAGCCTTTCTCAACAAATGTTTCAGGAACTTGCACGCCTCAACTCTTTAACAAGGTCCTCTGGAGCTGTTATGCACTCTACATTATTCTCTGAGAGTTTATTCGGCATTACATCTTATAACACAATAACACTTCACTAATTATACCTCTCTGCAAACTTCTACCCATGACAAATATGCGAAGAAAGCACTGATGCGCCCGTGGTGGCTTGTGGAAACTTGTGGAAATCACCTTAATACATATGTATATTTTCATTTTCCCATGACATATTGTTTTTTGATATACGACGCCCTAAACTGCAAAAATTGTTTTATAATCCCCAAGTAATTCAATACATTCCCTTCAAAAATTTAGTATTCATTCTTTGAAAGAGTTATATATACGTATATATTGGTGTAATTATGAAAATCAGTTGACTTATGAGTTATTTCGTTAAATTCAGAATTTAAACAAATAAAATCAGCCAAAAATAGCTTAACATTAAAGAAAAAAATTATCTTTATAAATAACAATGTAATGTATCACTGGGATTACACTGTAAGTTATGGGGGCTGTATTGCTAAGTACAAGAAAAAAGTATTTTATTAATGTTTCAATTTATTCTTGTTGAGTTGCTTTTTTTATTGAGAACAGCCACTTCCGATAAATATCCACAGTTATTTAACACTAATTATAAATGTCAGGTATGCTTGGGTACTCATACCACCTCCTCAATTTAAATTCAAGTCTTATTTCATATAAAAAATCAGGATTAGCTACAAAACAAAATGATAATATGAAATCATTTTACTTACATGTATATCCTCTTGGCTTATTGTTGAAGTTTATAATAAGGAAATTAACTTATACTATATCTCAGAAAGAAGAAACAGCTCAAAAAATACTTTCTAACTTAGAAATGAAGATAAAAGAAACCGATAAATAAAAATTCTTTTTAAGAACCAAATTATGTGTAATACAACTTTATTTTGACAAACTTTAGCAATATCCCTACACTCTTGTTAATACGCGATTACAATTCAAGTATACTAAAAAAAATTGATATCACTACTTATATTAATGCAGTCACATATTCTTATTTCTAGACTGGAAATCAATACACGATTCAAAATATGTTTTGCGCGCTTTTCAAAGTTTCTTACAAGATATGAATGATCCAGATGGGAAAAGAAAGCAACACAGAAAAATAAAAGATTATATTCACATGTGTTCTAATAATTCAGCGGTTACTTTTATGAAGTTATAGAAATTTAAAAAAATTCAACGTATGAATTTAATATTATTACCAAATATAAAATTAGTACGATTATGTTAGTATTGATTCAGGTAATAAACTTAAAACAAAACCAATCTTATTTAATTTGTTTGTGACCCAAAAAAGTTTTGGTGTCAATGTCAGAATAAATTTAAAAGATATAAATATTTTACTCATCATTAGAAAGACGTTTCTCAACTAAAGGTGAATCACAAATGTATATTAAACACGCATGTAAGTACGTGCTTAGATTGTTTTGTTTTTTGGAATTTCGCACAAACCTACTCGAGGCTATCTGTGCTAGCCGTCCCTAATTTAGCAGTGTAAGACTAGAGGGAAGGAAGCTAGTCATCACCACCCACCGCCAACTCTTGGGCTACTCTTTTACCAACGAATTGTGGGATTGACCGTCACATTATAACGCCCACACTGCTGGGAAGGCGAGCATCTTTAGCGCGACGCGGGCGCGAACCCGCGACTCTCAGATTACGAGTCGCACGCCTTACGCGCTCGGCCATGCCAGGCCATATTCAAAGCACTGAACAAATAGAATATTGTGGTAATTATTTGAAAAAAAAAAAACACCGGAGCAATTATATGCAACTTATTTTTGATTAAGAAAGTAAAATTCCAAGAAAAAAAATTATCATGTAATGATCCGCCACTAGTAATAATCCTTTAATAAAGAAGGCGTCTTAGCATCTCTGTATTGCTGCTATACAACAATGATTCTATATACAATATTACTCTCAAACTGATATCCAGAACGTATTATAATATCATTCTCAAAATAATATCTAAACCTAAGACTGATTTCTGAAACATATTACAATATTTTTCTCAAACTGGTTTTTTTCAGCATATTACAGAGTTATTCTCAGATTGCTCTGAAAAACGTATTATAATGTTATTCTCATCTGCTTTCAGGAACATATTACGAAATTATTTTCAGGCTTATGTCAAAAACGTATTACAAAGTTGTTCTCATGTTGCTCCTTGAAACGTATTACTATATTATTCTCAGTCTACTCTCTGGAGCCCTGTATTACATTATTTTTACTTTGTTTGCAATTTCTTATCATGATGACCTCAAAACTGTCGTGAATAAATAACTTTGTGACATTTACAAAATACTCTAATGTTGACATGAATTACTACCAAATGATTTGTAATAATAAAGACAAAATAAATTGATTTTTTTATTTTTATTCTGAAATTTCATGAAATAATATTAAAAGTATAGAATATTTTTGCTCATACAGAGCTTATGAGGTTGGCTGCAACACAACAAACATGGTAGTGGTCGGAACACTATTTACATAAACCAGTTGTTATAACAACTGTGATTTAATTACCATTACACACTTTTCTTATTTTTGAAAAATTCTAAGGGACTTAATAAATAACTAATGTTCAAAAACTTTAAGCTTCATTCTAATGTTTTATGACAAGTTTTATGAATCAATAAAAGTATAACATATATGTTTTTGTTGCTAAGCAACATGACACAAAAGCCGTTGCTGGAAAGTAGTGTTAGCAAAGCACACTAGCTTTTCTACATATTAAAATTTGTTATATAAGAAACCACTTTTTATGTGATTTTTTGTTAGCTTCCCTCCTTAAAATGGCCTACGCGTATGCACTTCAATAAGATTAGCAATAATGCCCACATGCACGCCTTCAGGGTCGAGAGCTCGGAGCTATGAAAGTCACACACCTTTTCTATGTGGTTTTCACTAGTTTGCCTTAAAGAAAAATGTACAAGCGAATGTTTGGCGCGACGGGGATGCGAACCCGCGACCATCAGATTACGAGTCACACGCCATAAGGTGCTTGGTCATACCGGGCATTTGGAAGTGTAAAGAGAAAAGGAAAAACAATGTATATAGTCAATTGAAGAAGGAACTTGGCAGAAATATTGTGGGTGTTGGTTGTAGTGCTCAAATTGTACATAACTGTCTCCAAACTGCAGTTAATGTCCTTTCTACTGAAGTAAAAATCTTGGTGGTCAAAAATTACAAGTATTTCTATATTTACACTGTGCGTGTTACACACCTAATTCTGTGAGTTTGTAGAAATTGGGTACTAGATTCTCCAATATAGAAATACGCGATTCCTGTCTTTGTTATCAGCTGTTGAGACAATTATACAGATTTATGAAAGACTGAAGTCATATTTTTGTTCACAAGAACAATGGCCATTGTTGATAAAAAGATTTTTTGAGAGTAAATGTGGAGAAATGTATCTATGGTTTGTTCATAAATAACTAGGCTTGTTCAACAAAGTGATTTTAGCCATGGAGATATTGTTGTAGAACTTAATAAGTTGAAAAGCAATCTGAAAGAAAGACAAGATAATAACCTTATTTTCCTTGGTGCAAAAATAATACCCAGTGTGCTAGAAGAAGAGGGAGTAGACTTCATTAGGAAAGAATTTACCAGTTTTTATGATTGTCTTATATTGAGCTGTGGGAAAACAGTTTTGGTGGTAGGGAATATTTTGTTTGGATAAAAAACAGTGTTTTCGTGTGGTCTGACGTAGAAGCAGCTCCTGAAAAAATCAATAAAACGCTTCGAAATGCTGCAGTCAATGTTCATAATCTGTCTGATGAAGTTGTTCTTGCTAAATTATTCTGGTCATCAAGATGTGACGCGTGGAAAGAATAGATAATAGGTTGTAAAGAAAAATGGGCAGAACTTTTCAACCACTTCAAAGATCAAAGTGTTTATGTACCTAATCTGGGGCAAGTTATAGAGTACATTTTTGTCCACCAGGCACTTCTGCCCCTGTTAAAAAAGTATTTTCAGTGATGAATAGCCTTTGGTGTGTTTCCCTTATAGCAAAGCTACATCGGGCTATCTGCTGAGCCCACCGAGGGTAATCGAACCCTGATTGGAGGGTTTTAAGTCCGTAGACTTACCGCTGTACTAGCGGCGAACAGTAGCATTTGGTCTCAAGAAAGAGGTCTAATGAATGAATCAACAGTAAAAGGACTGTTGCATTATAAACTCAATATTGACTTGAGTTGCAGTGAGTTCTTTAAAAAAATAAAAACTAATAAAGATTTTTGAAGAAAGTTCATTCAAGTGAAAAACGTGAATTGTCACAAAGAATGTGTTCAGTGAAAAAATAATTAAATTTTTATGTTCCTTGCCTTGCTGAATTTAAATAAATGTTAGAGACATAAACAACCAGTATTCCTTTTTTTGTGGCAGCATTAAAGTTTAAAGGGAGTTAGGTTATGAAAGCACTTCTTTATTATGCCAGTGCCGGTACCTATAATAAAAATTGAAAACTGTCCCGGTTTGAGGCTAGAAAATTATGCTAAACCTAAATATACATTATTTTGTACTTTGAACTTATATGTATATTTTCTATTTCACTACAAGGAAGAAACGTCAGTATGTAAATACATTTATTCTCTTCTTAAAGTTTGGATAAATAATAAGTCATTCTACAAATTGTTTTAACAATTATGAAAATATAATCAAACTCAAGCAAGCTATAATTCGATCACATTTCCATTGAGAAGAAATTTCACACATCGTTACATTCCTAAGTCCTTGTAATTGCTGTGCTTACCCATTTTTATATTTTTTATTTCTAACGCCTATGATGTTATCACATATAGATTGCTAGATGACGGTTTGGACTGAACTAATTAACTATTCAGTAAAACCGCAAGTTATATGTTATTTTATATAGTTTACTTATTATAGATGCATGTTTTCCCATTGAAATTAAACTTACAGTAACAAAATATAAAAAATGCGTATCATTTCTGTACAGTTATATATCTATCTAACAACAATAAGCAGAAGAAATTTAAATTTAAAGGATTCCATGACAAAGGTATTTCATTTCTTCCCGAGAGAAGCCCCTCGCTATTGCAACGGGAGGTCTACGGATTTACAACTCTAAAATAAGGTGTTCGATTCTTCTCGGTGGGCTCAGCAGATAGCCCTATGTGGCTTTGCTATAAAAAAAAAAACACAAATACACACCTCAAAGAAAAATATAAGTAAGTAAATAATGCATTGAATGATTTGCCACGCAGTGTCACAGCGATATGTCCACGGACTTCAATGCTAGAAACCAGGATACGATACCCGTGATGAGCAGATATAGCATTTTATGTAGCTTTGTACTTAATTTCAAAAACAAACAAACAAATCGAATTATCTAAACATTTAACGCATATTATACTGACAATTGTTGTTAAAATCTACATTTTTGTCATACTCGAATTCTTAAATTTTAATTGCCTTCTTTCTGGATTAACAATTGTCAACAATAAAAACAAGCTCTGATTATTTCATCATGCTAATTTCGAAATTGCCTATCATATTATTTTTAATTTTTAACGTAATAAAGTGAGTATCTTCATATTAAATTGAAATGTTCATTCTTCTTATAAACCTTTGATATAATTAACTTCAAAATCTACATAAAATAATATATATGTTCCCAAGATTAATATGAATGAAACAATACTTGCAAATAGAGTAATTATTATGAAATAAACCTTGAAATAACGTGAACGTGGTTTCTTATGTATAAGAACTAAGAGAAAAATTCTAAGAATTTTGTGATAGAAAAATAAAATCCATTGAATCTTACTTTCTTCCTGATATATTTTTATTCGCATAATTCAGTAATGCTGCTCTGAATTTACATAAAGGCTAAAAGCTCTTGTTAAATTATTTCATTTTATTCTTTTGTTTATCTTTTGTTCTCTGAACTCTACACATTTTTATTTATATTGATTCTTAATTTTCGATGTTCGACTTGAAAAATTTATAGAAAATTCTTTGTTTCCATGAGTCAGTCGTCCAGCACCATTTCAAACCACAGGTTCTTGGTGAATTCGTCATCAAAAATAACTCTGCAATCCTGCGATGTGAGGTACCTACTTTTATCCGAAAGTTCGTCAGCGTTGACTCGTGGTTAAGAGATGATAATGTCGAGTATAGAAAGAACTATTCAGACGGTAAGTTTTTTTTTGCATATTCTATGTTGCTCAGAGTGCTTATTTATTACTTGGAATGTGTTTGAGTGCGATGCATGCTTTGTAGTTTGACAAGAGTTTATCATGTCCATCAATATTTCTAGACAATGTTAAGAAAACAAAAGGGTTCAAAAATAAATTAACTACAAATGGGTAAAATCCTGTTTCCCAGGTTATATGGTTTCGTATTTTTGAATTAATATTTTTACGTGTACGTTTATGGAACACCAAACGTTAACATCAGGGGTTCGATTCCCCTCGGTGGACACAGCAGATGGTTGATGTGGCTTTTCTATAAGAAAAGAAACACACAAAGGCACACCAAATAAAATATTTCAAGAAAACTGAACACAAGAGACATATTTTCTGCGTGGAAGCATAACTTGATTAGCTATAAAACGAAAGTTCTAGAAGATAATCAAAATCATCTTGTATTTATTCGTCCTTTTAAAAGAACGTTTCTGTGTGTTTAAAAGCTGATATATCAAGAAATATCTCATGCGAAATAGTGAATATTAGGTAAAAAGTAATGTAATCCTAATTATGTATGTTATAGAATAACCTGTATCATAATATTGTGACATTTTCAAAATAGGTTTTAAATTTGTGAGTTGTAGTTTCGGAGCCAAACACATCTAGCTTAACAACTGTTGGTACCGTTTTTAATAAAATTAAACTATTTGTTATTCCAACAAATACAAAAACGTTTTTTTAATTCTAGTGGCTACGGCTCAACAACAACAAAATCTGCATCTTATTGATCTAATTGATCCTAATCCTTCCTCGTAAATACGCATGCGTTAATTTATTCAGTAATTTTGTCTTTGGATTTCGCGCAAAGCTACACGAGGGCTATCTGCGCTAGCCGTCCATAATTTAATAGTGTAAGACTAGAAGGGAAGGCAGCTAGTCATCACCACCCATCGCCAACTCTTGAGCTACTCTTTTACCAATGAATAGTGGGATTAACCGTCACATTATAACGCCTCCACGGCTGAAAAGATGAGCACATTTGGTGCGGCAGGTATTCGAACCCGCACCCCTCAGATAAAAAGTCGATCGACTTTATCACGTGGCTATGCCGGGTTTCTTCGCTGTCACGTGTCTTGTTCACTGAATTTCCACTTTTCTAATGCTGAAGTTATTTCTTCCATCTCACGTCGATAATTATGGAAAAATTTGTTATTTGTGTTCTTGTACTCTACGGTAGAGCGATATATAAGTCGAAATAACATTTTGCTGATCAAACGATTTGTAGTGGTTTTTAGGTTAAATGTTTCATTACTCGTCCTCATTTTGATGTTTACATTTAAACACTTTGGAGTTTTGACACAATAACACCATGGTTGTTGTTATTGTTGTTTTCTTGGTGCGAAGCTCTACAATAGGCTATCTTCACTCTTTACAATGTGAAAGTCGAACTCCTCCGGGGATACCACCATGGTCTAAACACTCAACTAACTACAAGTTCTACAAGTTACAAATATTTGAGATAGACGACATGAAAATGTTCAAACTGCGGCGTACTCCTAAGAACTGTGACTTCCAAAAGAAAATAGCCGTTTGATCTGGCTTTTTAAGTGAAATCTTTTATTTAAATAATTAATATGTGTTTGAATGAAACGTTTCAGCTGTTCACAGAATGGATATTTTAATGGAAGTAATCAATTTCTAACATTGTCATTAAATTTTAATATATATATATCAAATAGGTAAAATAGTTGCTATTCTACCGATATTGGAACATTTCTAATATTACTTTTTATTCCTATTTAGGACAAGTTCACGTTCTTCAAACAGGAGAGCTACTTTTGTATAGAGTTGAAAATACCCATTTGCACACATACGCTTGTAAAACCAAGCATAGACTAACTTGGTATACCGCTACCACCTCTACCTATGGAAAACTTACAGTAAGAGGTATTTTATAATTTAATTTATAACTTTTTATTTTTTACTTTGCGTGCCAATGAAAGACAGTTCATAAAGCCTTCACAAATAATATTAATGTAGTTCATTGTTAATTAAATATTTAATAGATGAAATATATAAAATACACCCTGTGCAAGTCATTCAGAATACATCTATTTTATCACACCGTAGTAGAACAATCTTAAAAACAGTATATCACGCATTTTATTAATTACTTTAGATGAATATGTTCAGCTCACGCGTTGTAGTAAAAGACATAGTCTACAGTTATTATGTTAGTGCGTTTAAAACACCAAACTTTGTCATTCCATTTCCATTTACTATCTGTTACCGACTCAGCCCTTCCATTAAATGCTCACAGGGTATAATCACACTTTAAAATGACTTTAGTTAATTGTCACTAAGATTCAACTTTTATAAAAATTCATTAAAACTAAATGTATATACAAATCAATAATAGGTTTTAAACTTTTGAGCTAAGGTCTATTGAAAAAATGCTACTTCTAAATCTATTAATCTAAATTATCTGACGTCATTGGAGGAACCAAACGATATATTTACCTCCTTTATAGGGCAGAACATTAATGTCTAAAACCTACATACTTTCAAAACCAGATTTGTCATACAATTATATTAGATTTGCTGTTGCAATGCTTTCTATTAATTTAAGTGTTTGTTATTATTCGATCCACAACTCCAACCTACGTTTCGTTCGATTGCGTAGTATTATACGAGTTGTCTTTAGTTTCATTCATGTTGCTTTCTTTCCTTCTGTCCCTAGAGATGTTAAGTGCAGCACACCTTGTATAAACTGATCCGAAGCAGTAAAAAATGAGAATAGACGAGATTCGACTCCACTGTTTTATTGATCAGAGAGATTCCCCAACCAAGTACACTACTACATAGTAAAGTACTATAACTCTCAGTTTTCGCTTCATTAGTTTTAAGGACAAAATATATAGGTGGTTTCTAGAGCTTGAAAAACAGGGAAATGAAAAACAGAAAAATAAAGTACGTTAGATAGTATAGAATGGTTGTTTAAAACAGCTGCCCGTTAAGTAAAATCATTGTACGAATCTTACCTGATGCCAACTGCAGCAAGTATCTGCAGTTCTAGATCAATATTTCATGTATGTTAGCTTGAAATTTATTTTTTATTGATTTTCTAAAACCAAGAAAAACATACAATTATATACACTAAAACAATATACTTGGTTTATTTATGCAGTTTAGTTTCACAAAGGTCATAACTGTATTATGAGTTACCTGCGATTCTTGAAGTTAATGTAAATATAGCCTTAAAACTATTCAATATTTGATTATATATCAGTCTTCCTGTACTCTATATATTTAAGTTCATGTTCTACTAGACTCCAAAGAAACAATTTTTATGATAGTTATATCGCATATACATCAATAAAGTAACTTATCTTTTGAACACCATATCGTATCATTTAACACATAAAAATAAAGTTATTGTTTAATATTATATCCCCATGAAATTTATATAAACATTCTAATACATTTATGATGCACAAACTATATAAATTGGTTTACTCTAATTCTTTTAATATTTGGATTGTGCAAGGTTATCCGTAAATCAGTATATATTCCATTCCTACAGAGCCTCGTGGACTTTCTAGCCCAAGATTTGTTCTAAACTTTTCTTCTGTTAAAGCCACACTGGGCGATATGATCGAATTACCGTGTATTGTAGAAGGATGGCCAGTTCCTAGTGTTAGGTAAGGATGTTAAAACATTAATAATTAAAAAAGATATATTGTATTAAGAACTGAATGTCTTTCCTCGACCTTACAATGAAAAATATTGTAAACTATATGTTTTACAATATGAACGACATATATATAGGCCCTCTCAGTGATTCAAGAGTCCCAGTCCACTTGTACCTTTTGAGATCCCTGGCTACGTAATAAAAATGAAAAAATGATGGCACATGAAAACAAATAAGCCAATTATTATTAGCCAAAAAGAAAGTGAAAGGTAATTTTAATATTTTATTTGCATATAATTTTCAGCTTTAACTTAAGAGTGTGTGTCACATTTTGGTTTGATTGGAAGGCACATGAAAGCTTAACAAACGCAAAAGAAGATAACAAGGGCCTAAGTTTGAGGTCCCCTTTGACCTTGAGAATATAGCTCTCTATATATTATATAAATATACACATATACACATGAAGAGAGAAAGGTTAATCTGTTTGAGGATTTCGAACTCTCAACAAATTTCGACACTCACCATACATATATTAGCTTGTATAGATTTTTGTGTACTTATCGATGATATCTGGAAGGTGCATTGACAAACGTGTTACAACGGGAATCTATCATCTGAGAGAAGAGATAGTTTTGATAGTTGCTAAACATCACTAGTGTACATATCGTTAATTAATCATACCTATGCATCTTACTGTCGTCTTTATTAACCTTTCTTCTGTAATTCTTCTTTATCAGCCAACTACTTATTTTCTCCAAAGTTTTTATACAACACTGTATAAGCTGGAGAATAAAGCTAGGCAGGAAGTATGGGCTCTTGTAACGTTAAAATTTGAGATCATGAATATTCCAGATACATTAAAACAATATACAACTATAATACCTCTCAACCTTTCTTATTTTCGGCATTTCGTTTGTAATATTTTATCAAGGAAACACATGAAACGCTTTGAGCACGCTTCAAAGGGAAGCGTAGCAGAGTTGAACGGCAAATTATTTAAAACAATACAATACACTCGAACTTTGAATAACTAACCCCTTTGGTTAGTATTTATGTTTAGACGAGGTAGTAATGAAAATCACAACCATATGCAATAAAGACTTAGCATAAAGTGATAATAAACCATCATTTAGCTTGTTATATATAATTAATTACGTAATAATATTATAATAACAATGGTTAAAAATAGACAATATTCACAGTTGTTCGTTTCAATTATCTTTATTTTCTTCAATGAATGTAATGGTCGCCTTGTGTATAAACGTGCTGAGTTCGTTTGGAAACGAACCGGAATTTATTTTCAGGAATCATTTTGGTATTTTGGCAACATTTGCCTAGACCTTCCTATGCTCGCTTTAAATTTTTTCAAGCAAAACAAACTCAGTCCTTTTGGCAAACGAACCGAAAACACCTGTCTAGGTACATTCTCTGTTCTATTCGTTTGCCAATTGAGCATTGTTATTTGCACTGTTCTTTAATAATTGGTTTGGTTTGAACTTCGCGCAAAGCTACACGAGGGTTATTTGCGCTAGCCGTCCCTAATTTAGCAGTGTAAGACTAGAGGGAAGGCAGCTAGTAATCACCACTCACCGCCAGGTGGTTAAGACACTCGACTCGTAATCTCATTGTCGCGGGTTCGAATCACCGTCACATCAAACATGCTCGTCCTTTAATTAATAAACGGAACAATACTTAGTTCCAAAAAGGTTTAGCGTAAACAGGCCTCTACTTGTTAGCAAAACGCTTTTAAAGAATTAAATAGGTCATTCGTCTACGAAAGCAAAATTTCACCGTGAAATTCAAAAACATTATAGAAAATACATTCGTTGTTACTCATCTAAACAATAAAAAGTACTTCAAAGTTGAAACTTATATAATAACAAATTTTATACATAGAAAATGTTATTCGAAAGTTTTAATTTTGGGATGATTTCAGTGGTTCTAAACGAAACAGTTTGTATTGTTTAACTTTTTTCTGAGTATATTACGCCACTACTAACCTGCTAGAGGGAAAATCCAAATAATTTTTAACAAATTAATGTGAATTTCAACCATGTAGTTTCGATACAAGTGTTAGTTATCACCATTTGATTTCATCAAGGAACATAGGGCCGCAATCGCTTGCGGATTCTTCAACAGGTATTTAAGTGAGTAGGTTGTTAGCCCACTGCACCGAGCCGTCCCTAATTTAGTAGTGTAAGACTACAGGGAATTTTAGCCAATTCCTGTTCCGCAACCTCCGTTGTCATAAAAGAGTGCCGAATACACTCAATTTTAGAAAATGTAAAAAAAAAATGAATTCAGAAATAATTCAATGGAATCAAATGTACGTGAATTAAAAGTATTGCTTAGTGTCATACTGCAATAATTACATAATCACTTACACAAACATTGTCCTCAAATATAGCAAAGGTTTTTTTAAGTTATTTACTTCTGAGTTAATATTCTGATATTTCTTTCGTCATAACGTAAATAAACTTTTTTTAGTGTATTAAAGGCGAATACGTTTTCCGCACCAATTTTTAAAATGCCTAGTCTAAAGATGTATAATCGTGACGATTAGACAGTGTTATAAGTGATCTAAAATCATAATTTATTCTTCAATTTTGATGAAACTTTAATGATATTTACATAGATAACATATTTTAATCGCATTTTTCACAATGTAAGTAAATTTTCCACATTTGTTTGAGAAAAGTGTATAAATGGCCTACGAGACAAGTAACATAAAACGAAGACTTATTTAGTGCAATGAGAAACTTAAGACAACTGTACATCCACTGGCTCAATGGACAGATGAGGGCACAGTGTTAATATTAACACTAATAGCAGGTGCAAGTCTATTTTTGTAGTGGACATCACCTTCATTTCATTTCTTTTTTTTTATTACAATTTTGATGTTGTTGTTTAAAACATCAAAATAAATTTATGTGTTTTAATGCCAGACGTTTCCAAATCTGTTTTCAGTTTGATATTTGGCCCGGCATTGCCAGGTGGTTAAGGCACTGGACTCGTAATCTGAGGGTCAGGGGTTCGAATCCTTATCGCACCAAACATACTCGCCATTTCAGTCGTGGAGGCGTTATAATGTGATGGTCAATTCAATTATTCGTTGGTAAAAGAGTAACCCAAAAGTTGGCAGTTGGTGGTGATGACTAGCTGCCTTCCCTCTAGTCTTACATTGCTAAATTAGTGACGGCTAGTGCAGATAGCCCTCGTGTAGCTTTGCGCGAAATTAAAAAAACAAACAAACTTGATATTCGCTTTATATACCACTAGTTGTACTAACAACGTTTTGCATATTTCCTAACCAAATTTTTCTGTTTAACGTGATATAATTTGAATTCACCAGAAACTGAGTTAAATTATAACTTAAATATAGAAGTCAATTAAATGTCGATATTGGTTCAATTCACGATACTTGCCAACAAAATTGATACTCAAAGTTTCCTTCTTTTGTTAATATAAATATACTTTAATATACAAACAATAATATAATTAAAAATAACACGTATTACAAATAATGATCTGAGTACAAAAGTTGTACAGACTTACAAACAATAACGAAACTTCTTTCTGGTCTGGAACTTCTGGATGTATTATCGAAGCTCACGATAAGCGAGTTAATTTCTAGTTTATGCAGGTACAATTCACGTACAATTAATTAAATTAACAGGAAGCTAGCTAGCTGTATGTTCTTCGGTCTTCGCTTATGACACGTCGAGATTTTCGCTACTAAAATTAATTAATGTCTTCCTAAAAATATTAATGTCTGATATGAATCTACTGAAGTCAAATGGTTTGTAATGTTCAAATTCTATTTCTGAAGTTTTCGATTATTAAGCTTTATTCACAGTTACAGCTTCCAAGGTTTATAGTATACCAACTGTAGCAAACCAACAATATATACAATCTGTCTGCATCGCGTTAGTTACATTTATATGCGTGAGAAGAATTTCGAAAAGTTTCAGCTTGCACAATACTTACGACATCTTAGTGTTTATATACACGCATACATTGCTGATTCTTACACACAAGAGTCTTCTAAACATTAGTGAATAGAAGGAAATCACACAGAACAGACTTAACGGTATAAGCTATGTATATTTCTAAACATAAATTTAAGTTAAACAAACATCGATATTAAAATAGATATATAATAGTAAATCCAACACAGCTGATATGAAAAATCCCATATTTTTAACTTATGTTCTTCTTTCCTCTTCTTTGTTACAAAACTAGCACTAATTATTAGATTCTTAGAATGGTATAACTTTTTAGTGATTAATTCGTTTAGCCAAAGCATTTATCCAAAGTGATTTGCAAGAATTATTTAGGCAATAAGATTTCTGTATATTTTGCATAGAATTTGGATAAAAAGTTCCAAACACTTTGCAAAAAATCCCCACACGTAATAAAGGGTAATACTTCTTTTGTTTTCAATTGTATTATATGCTTCTACTACAGTAGTGAGTTGTGTAAACTTCGAAAATGAAGAGATAAAAGTTTAACTTTTTGATATGTTGCTAGTACAAAAGACCGTTTATGCCACAGTTTTAGTTTTGATGGTTTTTCGTTGTTGTTGTTGTTTTAGAACTTACAGTATGGAGTGAAAATAAATGTTATAAATGTTTTTCGTGGGAAAAAATAAGGTATGTGTAATTAGATCATTTTGCTCTCGATGTAACAAGTTTCGCTTCGCCGAAAAGATTGCTTTATTTAGGCCATGTTTACGTTAAACCATATCGGCCTAAGCAACTTCTTGAGTCGACATAAAATTGGATTAAAATATATCACATATATTGAATGAAACCTTTTGATTCATGATGGACTATATTTAGAGCTGCAATTCCTACAAATATCACGCATAAAAATAACATTTTTTATTTACAGCTATTATATAACTTGTAAAAAGTTCGTCTCAAATCAAATGTCAAACTATTTCATTGGATGCAATAAAAACAAACAATACATCTGCATCGAATCAAGGCTTTTAGAATCATGATAAATTATATGATATAAATAGAAGGAACACGATGTAATAAGTATATACATGATTATTTGTATATTTCTATTTTAAAAATAAAAAAAAAACTTATTTTAAATATCTTAAGGAAATCAAAGTTTATTACATCAATCAGTCGTAATTGAGGTAAACGATGGGGCTTAATTTCTTTATGAAGAAAGAATCCTTGAATTATCTGTCAAGAAAATTATTTATTCTCTTGATTATATCTTTATTTAATGCTTTATCTTTACAGATTAAACGTACATATAAAGTAGTGTTCGATAACAGCGCTGGTTAGAGGAATTATTTTATTGCATTGTTCATAGAAGTTCCGTGATCCTAATATGAAACTTCCGTCTTGTTTCTCCAATACATTTATTATAGTGAGCTTTTATGGTGTATTATTCAGTCAAACACGCAAGCTATTTTCTGTTCTAATATTAAACACGTTCTTCTTTGAAATTATGTTTATAAAACACCAATTCCAATTTTAGCTCTTAGCTATGCTATTGAATAGTTTTATACGAAGTATTTGATTAAATTGTTAGAATCGTGGTTTCATATTTTCGTTGACATATATAACTGGGTTTTAATTTTTAAAGAAAAGAGAACATGTTTTTCTGTTTGTTATCTGTTGTAACCAGATAAACTAAAAATAATGTAGCATCTACAAGCAGTGATGTGAATTCAAATCCAATGGCCTGTAGTTTACTCTAATGTAACAAATGTTTGATGCAGCAACTTACTTCAAATAAAATTATGTTTGACGCCAAATTATTTTACACTTGTATACCTTTTTTACTGCAGTCCCATTATAAAACATCTTCCAGAAATGTTTGTAACTCAAATATTTATAGTCTATAAATAAAAAGCAAAAAGGTTTTTTTTAAATATTCTTACAAATATATTTGAATCAATCACTTTTGGTTAGGCTGAATGTTTCTTAAAACATGATGATGCTTGAGTTGATTGTCTTCATTTAATTCACCTTTCAACGTGTTTTTTTTCTTCTCATTTTTATGTTTTGAATTACAATGTAGATATTTATGCCTTTGATTTATTTGCATTGCTTTCAGTGTTGGCAGTAATTAGCTATTAAGTTATTTTTAACATTTTCGCTTTCACATATTTGTCATTTTTTTTACGTAATTTTAGTTCCTGCTTTTCTCGGATACTTAGATTAAAAGACTTGAAATTTTTAAAACATTTTATGACATAATTGACTTAATGTTGTTTATTGCCTAGCTTGCCTGTTCTTGATTCGCAGTTGCTGATGGTTTACTTTTAATATGCTCCTAATGGTACAGCAGTGTGTCTACGGGCCTACAGTGCTAGAGATCGGGTTTCGATACCAGTGGTAGGCAGAGCATAGATAGCCCATTGTGTAGATTTGTGTGTTTAATTTCAAACAAACAAAAACTTTTAATGCATTGTATTGTTTGTGACATAGCGTAGAATTACTAGCGACCGAAACAAACTAATTTCTCGATTTCAAATTGGATTATTCTTCTTATTACGACGGTTTTTCTTCTCAGACAAAAGAAATTTTAAGCAGAATGATGATAGGTTTAAAATCTCTATTTAACATTTAGTCTGTTTGAAGATAACTAAATTTAGACATTTTAATATACTTTGTTCGTCTCTTTCTGTTATCTTCAAGTACTTGTGGTAAGAAATTTCTTTTAAGAGTATAGATTTAGACGTTTCAGTTTATTAATAATGTCTGTGAATAGCCTTTGGATCCTTTCAGAAAAGATTTCTCTTTGCAACGTTTGAAAAAAACCTTAGTTTTTGCCGATAATTCTTACTAAGTCACTTATCTTAAAAGAATAAACATCGACTATGTTTCTCGCAACATATCCCTGATGTTTACTCACTCTTGGTTCTGCTTTTTTTGCGCGTCTATTACGATAATCTGATAACGAAACCGTTTATGCAACGTTTTTGCAACCTTCGTTGTAAGAAAGTTCTGTTCGAATGTTTATATTTGTTTTTGACTACCTCAGAAGCATTACGAAAAGTTCATCGATACCAGAGAAGTGCCTAACGTGTTTTTTAATAATTTAAAGTATACTGGAGAATATTGTACACTTTCTGATAAAAACCTTAAAAGGGTGTTATAATAAACATTTTGGAAATAGTTAGTTGTTTTTTTCAAAGGCAAGTTGTATCTCAGTCCTATTTCCTACTTCTTATTTTACAATATTTGTTCGCAGATATAGTTATCTATAAGTCTACAATCTCATTAAAGATTACAAATATAGTATTGCCTAAATGTTTGTATGCTGTTATTATCTACATGCATCAAGTAGTTATTCTTATAGTAACGAGTAGTAACAGAGAAGGAATCGTATCATCGGACAAACATGTACGAATTTTTATTCTGGTCTGTATGAGTTGTTGTTAACGTTTGTTCATCAAAACACACATAAGCAGCTGTTTTGCATAAAAGAGTGCACTTTTGATATAATATTTTTCAAAGTAGGTTAACGCTTTGTTCAAACACTTTCTTTGTACTTGGTGTAGAGTCATACCTTATCATATGCCAGACGTTACAGGGCATGAAATTGTTCGATTGTTCAAAAATGGTATGAAGCAAACGATTATTGCCAGAACGGTATTATGTATTCAGTAAACATCATTGGACTAAAAAAAACGTTGTTCCAGAAAAGTCTATTGATAGGCGCCGAAACAAATACTGACCAAGATGGGCGTGTTTTTATCAATTAACATGTTGAAAGAAATATTGCAACGCCTTACAACAGGAATGGTATGAGCACGTTCATTCCAAAGTATCCAGAAGAACAATGAATAGGAGACTGACCAAACAAGGTATTTTGCAAGAGGGGCTATCTGCAAATCTGTATTGACTAGAATTCACTGCCGTCTCTGGGTTACTTGAGCAACACAGTTCTCCAATTTACAGTTAGGACAATGACGACATGTCATATTTTTAGTTCATTAAAGCTGATGGTAGACTCGCATTTGTTGTTTTCCTGGAGAACAAACGAGGGAAGACTATCATTCCCACAGGGAACGTGTAGGAGGCGGTTCAGTACATTTTTGGGCAACTACTCATTATGATAGAAAACTGCTCTTCTTATTCTATAAATAAACGTCAATAACGTCTCCTACAGGCATCATATGGAGACGATATTACTGGCACATGCTAGTTCAAGGTTTGGCAATAACTTTATGTTCTAGGATGACTATGCCACTGGTCACAGTGCACGTATTGTACAAAAGTAAATTGACCTAGAAGACATTATAGGATTTCAATGGCCTCTAAGTCTCTAGATTATAATCCTACTGAAAACAGTTGGACAAAAATGAACCCAAAAATTGCTAACTACAACCATAAACCAATTACTGTAGCTGAATTACAGCACCTTCTAGTGACAAGTTTGGACAAAATCACGATTGATTACATTATTAATCTCATCGACAACATGCCACGTTGCCTTTCGGAGATTGTTAGAGTACGTTTGTTCTGTGTTTTCTGTTTGTTTTTGTTTTGTTTTTATGTTAAGCACAAAGCTATAAAATGGACTACTGTGGTTTAGAGTACGAGGAAAACCAATAAAGCACTGATTGTTTAATATGAATTGATATAAGGTTACAGACGCTATTTATATTAATTTGATATCATTATATATGTTTTGTTGTGGCAGGTGAATGCAGAATTTTACATCTTTCTGTAGGTGTCTGATAAATTTAAATGTTATTCGAATGAATTGTTTTTGATGTCCATAAAACCTGTTTCATTATACAAATTACTTACATAACTGTTTAATATAATATGGATTTCTCAGATTGACAACGCTAAATATATTTCTATTACACCTTAATAGTAATGACTTTACTTCATACAATTATGTGTATATTTTTCCCAGATCTGCAAATGAAAATAATCTATATTTGAAGTGTTTTAAAAAATCTATATTAATTTAATGTAACTTTCATTTTGATTCGAAAGTGTAAACAAAAACTAACACAATACGTTTGCATATTAAATGTAGTACTGGGAATAAATTACAAATAATTTTAATTATAGCATCTACATTTCTAGTCTATGTTTAATGACATACACCTATTCGTTTCATCACTTATATTTTTTTAACTGGTATGCATGTTCTAAAAAAATCTAAATCCTTAAAGTTTGGAGCTCCGCTATTCATCAAAAGGTGCGCTTAATATGTATTAAGTAACTAGAAGAAACAATAACACCAAACTATCCATAAAATTTGATAACTATCTAACTATCTGCTGATTTTACAGAGGGGAATCAAACCCCTGATTTTATGGTTGTAAATCCGTAGACTTACCGCTGTACCAGCGAAGGACTATTGAATATAAAGTTGATAGATGGTTTTGCAACATAATTTTATTAAAGTGTACCCTGAAATCATTAAGATTATGATTAAGGGTATGTTTCAATTATACTTGCCATAAAACATCAGTATCAAGGCTACTACATCTTTGTCATTTAATTCTTAATCTAGGCCCTAAGTGTTTTTCATAAATTAGAGAAATGTATATTAACAGTATTCCATCCATATTACGTTCGTTATATCTATCGCTGACGACACATTTCCCTCAATTCACAGCTCATCAGGCTAGCTGGACGCAACAAACACAATACTGAGGGAAAATTATTTATATGACATTTATTACAATAATAAATTTTATTGTGGATTTCATTTTCCAAGCTGGTGAAGCATTATCATAATTAAATATATTTTTAATAACACATTTGTGTTAAGCCTATTATATTACATATTTTCTATCTAGTCCCATAGAGATTTTTCAAGAATTAGAAGTATGTATAGTTAAATATAATTATGCTTCGTCTGCTTGGAAAAATCGAAAGATATGTATTGTTTTACTGTAAATTCACTTTAATTATACCCATATTAGTTGTCTGTTGTTTATTTCCTCAAATTTATATTGAGAATTAAGATATATAAGTATCAAAGTAATTCTTTAAGTTGCTCTACTGAATGTTTAGGGTACAGTAAAAAGGATAGTGGGAGGATAACTGTGTGACTCGAGAAACTTTGTCCTTTAAACATTTTTTTTTCTCTCTCTCTTTGCTATAAGCAGAACTTTCTTTATAATTTATTGTAGTTAAGTAAAAGTTACAAAATGGGATATTTATGCCTCAGTCACCGCGGATATCAAAACACTATTTTTAGCATTATAAGCCCTCAGTCCTGCCATTAAGCCATTGTATTATAAAGCTTTGCTTTATTTTTTCATAAACGTAATGCTCTAATTCAGGTTTTATCACTTTCAACTTCCAAAATATGTAGCCTTAACTTTGGAAAGGTAATTTATGGCAGGGCTGTTTTTAGAGACAGAGAGTTACGTTTCTTACAGGCACTGTTTTTTACTGACATAGGTAAACAGAGGGTTTATACTATACATTAGTTTGCGGACAATGTTAGAATATTACTATATTTTTTTACTGTAAGTAAATTTACGGATGGTTGGCTACCCTGATTCGTAGACTGTGACTTGTTTCAGTTTTATTGTCTATACTTAGGACATCATTTGTAAGTAGACTGTAAAATAGGAAATAGCATTGTGAGGTTTAACTATTTGCAACCTACACAGTGCCAGTTATCTGACTTTAAATGTGATTATTTTTGTTGTAATGCTTTAAAGCAGCAATTTTCTCTCTATGGTCTGAGAATTCCTCTCAGGTGATGCGTTGAAACGTTACACAACACTATGTAACAAAATTTTTACTTTTTCTTGTTCCTTGGCAGAATGTGTTATTTCCCAAATGCTTATGCCTAAAATAAATGGAAAAGACCTATTTTATTCTTCAAACTTTGGTTTTGGGACCAAGGAGCGTATAACGAAAACATGATGGGAGACTATATTTGGGGGCTGATACGTGAAAGTGATTTACAACATAAGCAATTAAGAAATAACACATACTATCCAGGAACAAAATTTGTGTTACATAGTGTAATTACTGAAAGGAAGCAGTGACATAGTTATTGATCCCATTTTGGTCAATTTGGGTTTAAAAAATATTGGTTGTCTGCGAAGAAAAGTATGTGAGAACCAATTTTCTGATTTTCTCTTTTTTTACGTACGTTTCCACAAAAAAAACATAGAATAATAATCTATTCATGCTCATTAAAATAATCAAACACTGTGTTATTGGCAAGTTATTCTATTTTTACAAAGGAATTCCGTTTACTTATAACCTCTGCCCGGCACGACCAAACGTGTTAAGGCGTGCGACTCGTAATCTGAGGGTCGCGGGTTCTCATTCCCGTCGCGCCAAACATGCTCGCCCTTTCAGCCGTGGGGCGTTATATTGTTACGGTCAATCCCACTATTCGTTGATAAAAGAGTAGCCCAAGAGGTGGCGGTGGGTGGTGATGACTAGCTGCCTTCCCTCTAGTCTTACACTACTAAATTAGGGACGGCTAGCACAGATAGCCCTCGAGTAGCTTTGTGCGAAATTCCAAAACAAACAAACAAACAAACAAACAAAAAAGCTTTGTGCGAAATTCAAAAACAAACTTACAGCTTTCCTTGTAATATTATTATAAATTTGCTAGCACTAATGATAGCTTAAAAGAAGCTGTTTAACATATTTATTAGAGTCATAATTTTCCGTAACTTACATTTGTTTTTCTATATTAATTAAAATACTGTTTTATTATAGATGGTACAAAGAACAACATGGAAGACTGAATCCTGTACTGTCAACAAACCGTTTACGGAATAGTCATGGTATTTTAACCTTTCGTACCACTCAACGTGAGGACGAAGGTGTTTATGTCTGTGTAACGAACAACATTGTTGAGCAGAAAGAGATTAAAACAACCTTGAAGGTGACGAGTAAGTTGTAAACGGTAAAATAACTTACATATACAAAAGTGACTTCACAAACTGCAAGTAAATAATAAGAAACTAAGTAAGTTGACTCGTTACGTTTCATGAATACAGTCCTAAATTTTCATACATAATCTTGAAAGAAAAGTCGGATTAATGTCTTGCAGTATACCTAAATCCAACTGGAAGGTTCAGCGTATAGCCCACAAGAACACTTTTAGAACGCGCGTAGAAAAAAAGTAGTTATCGTCTAATCTAGATAATTTAATTCCTAACTGTGGTTCTTTATTTACATCCATAAGAAGACAAATGCTACAAGATAAAGTAATCAAATGTTTACAGTTTGACATTAACTGTTAGCACGAAATGATTAAGGAGGCTACGTAGAAAAGGTAAGTTTGACTCTGTCACTGTTATGTAACTTGTTTCTAATGTTATTATAAACAAGTAATCTCGTTATTATCATGATTTAAGTGAGTTTATGATTGAGCTTGTTTAAATATATATGTCAGATTCTTATCTCGCCTGGTCAACATCTAAACTCTCTACTTTATATAATATATACTAAGCTATTGATTTTATGTTAAAGGGAGCATATCTGAACATCATGTTTACTCTTGTTAAAAAATATTTAAGGTCGCAAAATTTATTATGTCAATTTCGAGTGTTTATTTGTTTTTGTTAAGTTTCATGCAAAATTACGTGAGAGTTACCTGGTCTAGCCGTCGGTTATTTTGAAATGATAAGCTAGTGAGAACACAACTAGTCACCGCCAGCGGAGTTTATTTGTGACTCTTATATTGCCTCGCAATCTGAGGGTTGCGGGTTCAAATCCAAGTCAAACCAAACATGCTGGCCCTTTCGGCCGTAGGGGAATTATAATGTTACGGTCAATTCCACTATTCGTTGAAGAAAGAGTATCCCAAGAGTTGACGGTGGGCGGTAATCACTAACTGCCTCCTCTCTCTCTTACACTGTTAAATTAGGGATGGCTAGTGCAGAAACCTCTTATATAGCTTTGCACGAAATTAAAAATAAATCTCTTATAAAATATCCCAAAGTGTAGAGCGTGATTTCTTTTTAATAGTAACAAGACCTCATATCTACAGCCTGGCTAGCACGCTGTACACTTGACCATTTTCGGACCAAACAGATTATAATTTAAATATGTTCATTACTTCTTTCAAATTAAGCCTGAAGTTAAGTTTTTAAATTAAGTATGAAGTCTAGTCTTAAAGTCACCATTTACTATATAAAACTTAATATTTTTAAATGATTCCCGCTATACGACTGTTTTGCCTGAAATTCTTACTGCCTCATGAAAGGAAAGCTTCTTGGTTCTTGTCTCAAATATTATTATTCTATCAGTCTCTGGTTATCGACCCAAAGTGTAATGCCTTACATATACTTAGGTATTTTAAAAACAATTTTACGTTTATAGACAGATCTCTCTCATGGGAAATATTTAATAATGTAATAATTATATAACAAATATATGTTTCTTCTTTTTTTCTGTAAAATTCCATTTAATTGCTGTTGTTTTCATAGATATAAGTTAGACACAACTTATTTGTAATATAAGTTATGAATTAATCTCTACACTGTCTTCTTATTTTTTACAGACCGCTTACAAATAACTGTTAATCCTCAAATTCAAACAGTCGAGGTGGGAAGTTCCGTGTTATTTAACTGCAGTATCAAGGGCTTTCCAGTCTCTTCAATAACTTGGGTGAAGGATCAGCGGCCTCTTAGGGTAGATTCTAGAATTATTCTAATAACCGAATCGGTGTTGAAGATAATATCTGTGCACAGAACTGACAGAGGAATGTATCAATGTTTTGTCTTCAACGACGAGGAATCCGCTCAAGGAACATCAGAGTTAGCTATAGCAGGTAGCAGTGCATAAGTCAACCATTTTGTTTATTAATAATTTTTTATAGGCTTTTCTTTTATTTGGTTATTCGAAAACAATATTTTTCTTATTTTTGCTTATCTTTAGTCCACATATATTCTATTTTTTTATCTATCCATTCCTCTACGTGTATTTATTGTCTATTCATGTATGTATTTTATACCTATTGAATGGTTTTAAATAACAAATTTAAAATGTTGTTATTTTCTATTTATTTTGGAATATTAAGTATTTTAGGGGTAGAGATCTGAAATATCTTTTAATCCAAAACTATTTTACTATTTAGCAATAATTTTTGTTATTGTTTTTAAAAGAACGTAAAAATAAAAAAATAAAAATATTTATGGCATTTCTGCTTACCAGTTTTGTTTATTTTAATCTATATACACATTCACAAGGTCTCTGATTGATAGTCTTTTAACATAAAATTTAAGAAATTAAGAGTATAAATAAAATTAGTGTTTCTGATTTTAAAAAACATTAAGATTGTGTACTTCAAGAATAATTATACATCATAAATATTCCATATTTTTCCTAATAGATGTCGCGCCAATCTTTATATCCAGCTTTCAAGATAAAGATATATCCCCTGGCATCTCAGTTTCTCTGATGTGTTCAGCAACGGCCAATCCATTTCCAAACATCACATGGTTTATAGATAATCAACCAGTGCACAATTCCATTCGGATAACTCAGAATAGTTACCCCTCTAGTGAAGATAACATAGTCAGCTATTTGAATATCACAGATACTAGAGTAGAAGATGGTGGACTCTACACTTGCCTGGCGTCGAATGACGTCAGCTCCATATCACATTCTAAAAGACTTAACATCCGTGGTTCTCCGTTTATCAGACCGATGTGGAACATAACTGTAGTGTCTGGTCACACTCTTGTTCTCGAATGTCCATACGGTGGCTTTCCCATTGAACGAATCATATGGGAAAGAGGTAAAATGATTGAATGTTTAACCGTTTTTTAAAGTCGGTTTGAGCTTTATCCTTAATTCGAAATATTTTATATGTGATTATGGTTATTAGTTTAGAACGATCCTTATTTATTTCAAAAATACTAAAAGTAAAATCGCAATTAATACATGCCTAAATAATTATTATGAAGAAAATTATAAGTATGTATATATGTATTTTACATAGTTACAGTTTCTAAATTATATTCAAGAAAGAGGAATCTTAACAATGACAAATCTTGCTTTCACTCACGAAATAATAAAAGTTCCTATAATCATTCTAGCTTTAACCAAAAATATGTTATAAAAAGTAAGGACGAACTGAATTGACCTGGTAGGTGTCTTCAATACTCTTTGTCAGTTTGTTTTTTTATTTCGCGCAAAGCTACTAATTTAGCAGTGACAGACTAGATGGTAAGCAGCTAGCTAACACGACCCACTGATAACTGTTGGACTATTCTTCTACCAAAGAATAGTGCGATTAGCCGGCACATTATAATGCTCTCTCGATTGAAATGGTCAGCATGTTCGGTGATGGGCATTCAAACCTATGACTCGTAGATTGCAAGTCAAGTGTCCTAGCCAATAAGTCATGCCAGGCTAATACTTTAGCACTGAACTTTCTTCAAAGTATAAAAGTGGCCTCAGCAGATAGCCCGATGTGGCTTTGCTATAAGAAAACACACACACACACTCAAAGTATAAAAGACATGTTATTGTTTTATAAATTGTAACTATTTCACAGTTAGATATTAAAAAGTGATATTGTAAAGGGTAGAGTTTTCATTCGTCATTAATTTTATATGTTTGGAAAATATATGGTTGCTGTAAAGGTTTACACCAGAATGGACTTTTAAATAACATAGAAATTGGGTTACTTTCAAAAACATTTCACTAAATAAAACAAAGATTTGTAAAAAAAATGTTATAAATAATTGCTGCCAATAACGTGGAATATCATACTCATCTACTATAATTTTACAACAGCTGAGTTCAGTACCCTCAGCTAATTTTGGAGAGAAAAGGCCAAGTGGCAGCATGTCGAGCTGTGGGTTGTAAGGTCTACAATTCGAGGTTGAGTATACTGTTAATACATTTACACTTTTAACTGTATAAAGCGTTATAACTGCGAAAGTCAGTTCTGTAATTATATTAAAAGTAGCTGCATATTTAACTGACCAGTAGTTCCAAATTAGGGTGGCTATGCCTCGACCATCTAACACACAGTGTTTTGTCAAGTTGAAAATACCAAATACTTCAAATCATCTTTAATTCATAAAACTGCTTTATGCAATCTCTCTCTTTGTATATATATATATATATATATATATATACATAATGATACTGAACAAACATGATATAAGCACAATTATACTGTAGTTTATAAGCTTGATGTCAAATATTTGGAAACTAATCTACTAATGTAATTTCGTACCAAACTGTAATAACTCTCCCAAAGCACGCCACAAAGTGAGATATATTAAAATGCCTTACCTTTGAACCAGTGTTTCAAACTTTTCCAATATAATTCACCCCTATCTTTACAACAGCTTACTTGCTCCAGTTCGGAAAAAAAAAGACAAAAAGTACAAGAATTGATAATTGATAATCAATAAATTTAACGCGAAAATTTCTGACAGCAAATTCCAGCGAAACTGAAATAATATTCTGAGGTTAAACATGTATCTATCACCATTATATTGTGCGTTTTTTTAATGTTAATGAAGCATCAAACACAATATTGTGAAATATTCAAAAGAAACGCACATAACTAACATTGAAGAAAGAAACATTGAAAACATCAAAAGTCCTTAAGGTGAGAAGAGATGAATATATTAAAATATCTGAAGAGAGGAAGGTTAAATCTAGGTAGAATGAGTATAGTAAAAATATGAGAAGAACTAGGTGTTTCCCTATCACTAACTATTGGGCAGGCCTATTCTACTTAATATTTTTGAAGCAAACTTTGTCACAGTATGGTATTGTAAATACAACCAAATTTCGAAGGCTTGTTTTAAAAATCAAGATAGTATATTTTACTGTACATGATATGTAAGAAAAATAATGTTTTAAGTTTGTTTTCAAACTCATTTAGAAAGGGCCCTTAACCACAATATAATTGGTAATACTAATTCACCCTGATTCTGATCTCATTGACTCCAAGGTGAACCATTCACCTAGTTGAGAAACACTGTTTTAAATTATTTACATTGATAACTTCTTATAATGTCTTCGTTCATATAATCTTATTCTGAAATGGTCCGTATCCTTTCAAAACACAATTGAAACGCAGACTCTTTATGGACCATCATTCACCGTTTAGAAATCAATACCAAAAATAATTTAGCCCACAAAAATATTTTCCTTTTAGCAATCGTTTTAACCTAAGTTTCTAAACAACATAATCGCTTCAATCAACAAAATTTGTTCTTTGAGAACAGTTTGTTTATCTCGTGATGATGAGAAACCTACTTGAATTAAAAAGGTATTTCAGAACGGCTGGTATGAATATTAAAACTTATATTACAATACAGTAGATACCAACGTTTTGACATTTTTAGGTCATCTTCATCTGAGATACAGTTTATTTATTTGTTTGAAATTAAGTACATTGCTACACAATAAGCTATCTGTGCACTCCCTAACACGGGTATCGAAGCGCTGTTTCTATGGTTGTAAATCTGCGGACATAACACTGTGCCACTGGTAAATATGTTGAGGTTTATGTTTGTTTCATAAGAAATGTTTCTAGTTAAAAGAAGTAAGATATATATACTTCTCTTACCTTTAATTAATATGAATATTTATATCAGTCCAATATATACGGAAAAAATATAAATGATTAAACACTCTCATGTTGATAAAAAAAAAAATAATCTTAATGTCACTGAAGTAATCTCAGAATAACATTCTGTATCTTATAAATAATATATTGGTTTATATTTGGACAACAGCATGTAATTAAACTATTGTTGTTTCTATATACTTTTAATGTTTTTTCATACTGATGCTGATGTTTTCATTAATTTTAGGGGGCATTATTCTTCCTCTTAGTCATAGGGAAGAGATCGACGAATATGGAACATTAGTTATTCACAATGTTCACAGGCAGATGGATGAAGGGAAATATACCTGCACAGTAAGAAATCCGGAGGGTCAAGTTGCCAGTGGTTTTACTTACGTCTCAGTGGTAGGTAGGTCATGAACAACGAGGTAAAATTTACTTTATTCAATTTTCTCGTGGTTTATAACAACTACGTACCTCCTTTATTTTGTACTGACTGGAAACACAATGGTGTGATATAAAATTTTGTCTGAAGCTTTCTCAGTCCGGCTTTGTTATAATGTAAATGGGTTTTATCAAAGTAACTATCTTCGTTTTTCATTGGTCTTATTAGTCTAAAGCAATATCTGGCTTCTCTACGGATTTAACTAAACTACTTCATTTGTCCATTGTTTCATTCAAACTAAGTAATTTTGTAACTGGTTGAACAATTTTTTTAATTCATGATGACGAGAAAACCCACTTGTAGAGAAAAATATATATGTAAAAATGGCTGGTTTGGGTTGAGAAATTTTTATGTCGTTTTCGAACACTGCAGATCAAATAAATACAACATAACCATAGAAAACACCCAAATACTAAATAAAGAAACAAACATAAACAAACGCAAAATTAAATAAGCCTTACTTATACAACAACTCAAGCCTAATATAAACCAATACAAGGGAACACCTTTATACCTATATTAATAAATATGATCAAACATCTAAGCACGCCCTCTACATTCCTACACTCAGTTACACAACCCCCTTCAAACATGTGGTCAGCTATCGTCAGTTACGTCATTTTTTCTTTGTGAACCTGACGATGACCGAAGAAGGTCGAAACGTTTTTCGTTTCTCTGCATAAAAAAATTTTCTCAACCCAAACCAGCCGTTTTACATATATATTTGTTTAATTTTTATTCAGTCTTGAGTATGTAAAGTTTATAACGTAATTTCAATACTTAAAGGAAAAACACGTGTCCCTATTGAACTAGCACAATCATATACAAAAATTAAAAGAATGTGTAATTCATTGACTAATCCCATAACTCTAATTAATTTATTTAAATAATTACTTTCAAATCCAGATTTAAAAAAAAAACATAAATTTTTACATACAATATTTTGTTTTAAGTGTTTTAAAACCGGCTGTTGATCTTTGTTTTCTTTTAAAATGTTAATACTGCACGAAAACACTATTAAACATTAATTAATCTAAGAAATACCAGTTAGATGCTGATTTAACTTACAGAATACCATTAAACTTTAATTTGTCTTTGAAAATGCTTTACGTTGTAATTTTCTTAAGGAATAATTGCCACGTTTTATTTTACTTTGGGTTCTTTAATTATTAATACTATTTAATAAAATATCAAACAATGTCCAAATATGACTTTGTTTAAAGATACTTCTCTTTGTGCAAACTGAATTCAGTTATTTTCTTTTATTTCAGTGGCTCCAGTGATTGACGAAAATTTTTTCCCCGATAAAGTAACCGTGACAGAGGGAGTAAAAGCTCGTCTATATTGTAGCGTGATCGAGGGAGAACCCCCCATCACAATACACTGGGAAAAAGAAATGCAACCAGTAATTAGTCAAAATCACATGACGGTAGACCATTCACACGATTCTTCAGTAATCATTTTTCACCGTGTAACAGCACTTGAGAGTGGAACTTACAAGTGCATTGCCTCCAATAGAGTGGCTTCAGTGAACAAAACAACGGAATTAATAGTGAATGGTAAACTCTAACCTTCCAATTATAGATCAAGTATTTCTAAACCCCGAAATTACTATTTTTCTTTATTTGTCATTTATTAATTTTATCCTACATATTTTCTAAGTATCATAAAAGTTCTATTTGCTTTACCACCGCGTTTTATCGTAATCTATATAAGTCGTCCTTTTGGTGACTATATAAGTCGTCCTTTCATCTCAAACACTGAAAAACGTTTTAAACTTAGAGGCAGTACTTGAGTATAGAAGATTTTAGAAATGGACGACTTCGTAAGGGAAATATTAAAACATTACTCAGGAGCCAAATGGTGTCTTTTCCGCTATTACTTTTTTACATTTAGCTTTCAACTGAGAAACGAACAATTACACCTGCGAGTCGGAAGAGATTATCGAGCCACCACGATAGTGAGCAGTAGGATGAGTAAGAAGAAACATTTTGAAAGCAGCTACGAACATAGTATTATACTTGGCTTACTGTACAATATCTACTAAGATGGTACTAAACGTTCCTCTGCGTGTCATTTAGAGACTTCTATACTTGACTGTTATGCTCGTGACGCATTGACAAACTTCAGTTACTTTACCACTTCAAATCACTTTTCACACCCTTAATGCAAAAAAATGGGGAAAATTCCATCATTTTAACCACTAAAAATGTACAAAAAATTTAGTTCAAATTTTATCAATTTGTTTTGTTTGTTTGTTTAGAATAAAGCACAAAGATACATAATTGGCTATCTGTGCTCTGCCCACCACTGATATCGAAACCCGGCTTTGAGGGTGTAAGTCCGCAGACATACCACTGTGCCACTGGAGGGCTTTTCAATTAGCCAGTTTTTGTTCTGTTTTTCAATAAAAATCTCCGTCACTGGCTCGTGTGGGGCCTTTTAAAAAACGGATAAAGGTACTTCTCATATTTATGACTTTCAAGTAGATGTCTTTGAATAAGATAAATTATTAGAAAGTAAATCAACATTTTTACAAGATCCACTATTTATAGATAATGACAAGAAACTAATATATTACTCAAAGCTATTATTTATTGTCAACTAACTCAGCTTGGTTATAATCTGTAACTTAAAATTAAGAGCTTGTTTTCTATTTAGTGTATTTTTTACTTTTTCAGTACCGCCTCGTTGGGTAATTTCTCCTAAAAATGCATCCGTTGTGGAAGGTAAAGACGTTAGTCTCCACTGCTCAGCAAATGGATTACCAAAACCAACTATTACATGGAGAAGAGCCAGAGGTAACACTAGCAAGATAAACATTCATGTTAACCATGCATTCTAATTATGTTCTCACCAAGTCTATCGCATTTATTCAGATAATGTTGAAAAGCTGCTGTGAAAAAAGGATGAGTAACCTTGTAAATCTTCCACCAAGATCCACCCAATGAGACTTATGTCCATACTAAACCTCATGCTATTTTTGATGATTTGCTGTGGCTATAAACGTTTTCCAAAGTTAGCTGAACTGCTTAAACTTCTGATATTAAAGCTTTTCTTATTATGTTCGAAGTCTCCGGTGACTTACAAGACATTTTATGGTGTCATTTCTACGTTAGGAAGTTCAAGAACTATTAATTCTTTTTTTTTCTCAATTTTAACACACATTGCACTTAGCATAGCATTAGAGAAGATTTTATTGTTTAACAGTTTGAATAATTTTTTGTTGGGATACATTTCTTTGATAGTATTAGTTGTTTGTTTTATTTTCAATAATATCACTTCTGCTGTGTACTGTACAATGATACGTGCATGAATGGTTAAACTTGATTATGTGAGGTTAAACATAATAAATCGTTTTACTTTATATTAAGGCGTTTTCGTATCAGCATAGTAGAGCCATACGCTAGAAACACACTTTAGTGGTTAAAACTTTTATATCCATACAGTAAAAGTTTAATAAAAAAAAGTGTAATATTTAAATCTGTCTTAGCTAAATCTGGAGATATGTAACTGTTTGCAAGGTATGATCAAAGCATATTAAATGTGCATCTTATAAACAGAATAATATCTATTATCACATATTAAAGACCATTTACACTTTTTGAACAGTGATTAAATTCAACATGCTAATACTGAAGCCTTATCTCATCAAAATACTATTATTTTTCTTCTTTTCCTGCTACATAACAATAGTTCTGTATCGATTTTGCCATAAAATGCAGTTTTTCGGAGAGCAGCCATATCAACATTTCGTCCACTTTCTTGCGCAACTTTACTTAAACAGCTGCTGTATTAGGTTTACTACTTCTAACCACACGCTTAGCAAAACAAATGTATTAAAATTCATTGCAGTTGTATCGAAAGAGTTTACAAGAATGTTATTGAAAAGCATTGCTCTTACTAAAGTTTTACTATCATTTTAAAAAATAACTGCTGTTGATTTCAAGATGTAGCCAGAAACTTGCGAGCGTTGGTCATCTTCAAAACTTTGATTATTATTGTATTAATCTGACCGGAATATAATGTGCATATTTGTTTGTTTGTTGTTGGGTTTTTTTTTTGGAGGATGGTAGAGGATTCTACCTCAGAACCATAACCTTCATATTTTGGATGAATCCTTGGCCCCAGTTGGCTTGATAAGAATTATTTCAGAACTATTTGTGGTCCCAAACGCTCTTTCGTGCAAGTTTTTCCACTTTGATGACGAGCACTAAATACTTTCTTTGTGTTTGTCTTTGGTCGCCTCAAATTTTGGATGCAATTTTGCAGTCGTGGTTTGGCGAGTTGTTTTACATAGAGAACTATCTCTATGTCTGTAGAGATAATTGCTCACTTTTATGAGTTTCCATAATTTTTGCATGATCCACAAATTTAATTTTGACATTCTGAATCTTTACTCTTTCACGTAAGCAAACGTTTTTATAATTGTGTTGTCTGAAAACATAAAGGACAATGTTTCTTAACGTCTACGACAGAGGGTCTAGTACGTTATACCAACGATGTGAATATTTATATCGTCAAGTCACGTAGCAATTACAGCTGATATAAAGTCTAGGGTGAAACAGAACGTATAAGAAAACAGAACGTATAAGAATTACATTTCGACATTCTTTCAAATGCAAAATATTCATATATCAGATGTGTTCAGATGGAGAATTTCTGAAAAGGGGATTATTTCTTCCAATTAATGAAAGAGTAAAACAAAGGGACACAAATGAAATTGAGACATCAGGACCATTAAAAAAGAGACTTGACACAAATACTACCCAACCTGTGACAAGCAAAGTACAATGTCTTATAACAGATGAGAATTCAACTATACAAACATCAGTGACAGAAACCGTCTACTTGTTCCAAGAAATAGTATGCGAACTAATCAAAAAGGATATCAGTCTGAAAGTAAAGCCACAGGTTTGAGTTTACCATGGTATGATAAGATAAGGCATCCAGTCATACCTCACTTCTACAGTCGCATACCTCAAGCAGCTAGAGAATGAAATATGTATATATTTTCGTTATTCCGTACGAAGACATGTCATTCTAATTGCCTATGAATTTCTGTGAGATTGAACTTTGGAAATGGACACTAAGAAACCATTTTCCACGTTCAATAAATAAAATATAGAAAGTATTCATAGAAGAGTTAACTTGTTATTCGTAGTTGACCTATTATCTTTAAATTCAGAGCATTGCTTGCACTTCTTTAGACAATACTTTTACATTCAATTAAACTACCTGATTGGAATATCAAACTATGGATCTGCAAGTCCATTATTCATATTCCGATAGTACAAAATAAAATAAAAAAACGCGCTTCACACTTTGAAGTTGTAAGTACATTATAAAGGTGATGGTCAAATTCTACTACTGAGTCAGACAAGTATACTCCCTGAGTTAACAGTGGGAGTTGCATTTCGTAGGTTTCAAATTTTATTAACAAGGTCAGTACTAACTTATTACGCCAGTGCATTTAAAATGACAAAAAAGCAAAAGCTGAATATATAGAAATACAATAAGTAGTAATATGTAAGTCACAATGTTGCACACTTCGTTGGGTTTTTATTCATAGTAACCACTTATGCACACACACACACACACACACACACACACACATATATATATATATATATATGGATTTATTAAAATAATTGGGCCAAAATATAATATATGCAGGAATAATATACATATGCGTCAAATCATACATTATTAAAATTTGTTTTTTATTGAAATAATTTTTATATATTCAAGTCATTGTGAAAATCAATAGGGATCACAAATATTTCACAGTGGGTTACCTGTTTCTTACAGAAAATACAAACAACATCTTTATCCTAATACCAACAGAAATACCCTCTCAAATATACTTCAAGCGGAAAAGCAACCCTTTAAATGGAATGCCTACTAAAACCAAATGTCCACCTTATAGCCAATGAGACAGCCTAGCTGTGTTATTAAAAAAAAAAAAGTTTTATTTTTGGAATGAGATATTGGTGTATTATTTTTCAGGACAAAATCCAGGAGACTTCGTTTACTTATACTCAAACATTCGAGTGCAACTCTTCGGTAATGGCACGTTATTTATTAGAAAAGTTGAAAAGACAGACGAGGGTTACTACTTGTGTCAAGCAACAAATGACATTGGCGCTGGTCTCCGTCAGCACGTCTTTCTCCAAGTTCACAGTAAATATTTTGGATATTTTGTCAAAGTTTTTCACTTTTAAAAAAATATAAGAGCGTCTATTCTTAAAATGACCAATATTTAAGTACTTGTTTTATTACTGACTTTTTAATACTTAAATTTAAGGTTCAGACGTTTTGTATTGTTTACAGAAAAACTTTTGGAATAACGTATTAATAACTTGTGATGCTACAAAATTTCCTGTTTAATTTTCCTGGGTCTTTGGGGAAAATATATTATAATAACATAGAAACATTCAGAGAGAGAGAGAGAATCAGTCAGTTAGTAAGATAGTAAGATTTTGTGCCGTAGGTGCAAGAGAAGTTTAAAAGTAACATGGATTTCCATTGTACATTTATTGTAGTGCCTATGTTTGTTTCTGCATAGTTTTTGTTGTTGGTTTTTTTCTTTTTTTTTTTTTTTTGCATGTGACGTTTTTCTTGGCTTGTATTGTGCAAGTCCCATGTGTTCTCGAAACTTGTAAAGAATTCTTGAATGTGACAATCAACAATATTTGTTTACGAAAACGCGCTGGATCATTGGTATATAAAAACTGATGCGCCGAGAGACAGTTACTATTATTGAACAGTTGTAATCAATGTGCTATAATCCTTGAAAGCTGTAATTGTGATTAACGACTATTAATCGAAAAACTACACAAATTGACCATGAACATTTATAGATTTCGAACATTACACACCGTTCAACTTTAGTGAATTAACTTCGAGCCTTATTATTTCTACGAGGACATTAAATATCTTCCTCGGCAAGAAATAAACTTGTAACATGGTTGGGGTCAACCGTACCGGCCAGCTTTAAAAAGATGCGTGACAACATCAACTCAGAATTAATTCTGCTATTCGTGAACCTGGATCGTCGATAAAATATTCGGTTCTAGACGGATATAAGACTCAGTATTGTTTGTAAGTTTGTAAAACTACTGAATATAAATCATTATTTGTAATACCTTTTAGAAATAACCGCCATTATAAATTGTGTTTTTATATCAAAATATATTTGTGTTAGAAAAAGAAAATTGTGTGTATCAATCTTGTGGGCAAATTCAAATTTCCGATTATTTGAAACAGTGATATGTAACGTATGTAACATAATAAATCAGAGACTCGTCCAAAATAATATATTATACATAACACATTTTGTTTGTGAATTAGGCCTATCTGTTGATGCCCTTATAGAATGTATTTTAAAAGAAATAAAACTTCCCCCTTTTTTGTTAAATGCTCAGGACTTTTCAATACTTTTAGAAAATTTTTAAAAAAGACCCCCACAAGAAAAAACGCTAAAAGCCATTATAACACTTGTGTAAGTAGAATAATTATTTTCACGTAAATAAAACAGGTACCAACAGAATTTCAAATTCAAAATGACAACACTTGCACGAAAGAATGTCGAAAATTTGCTTACAAACAAAAAAAGAAGAGGCAGAAAGAAACAGAACATTAAAATAAAAGTAGAAAGAACCAGTTTTTTGTTTGTTTGTTTTGGAATTTCGCACAAAGCTACTCGAGGGCTATCTGTGCTAGCCGTCCCTAATTTAGCAGTGTAAGACTAGAGGGAAGGCAGCTAGTCATCACCACCCACCGCCAACTCTTGGGCTACTCTTTTACCAACGAATAGTGGGATTGATCGTAACATTATAATGCCCCCACGGCTGAAAGGGCGAGCATGTTTGGCGCGACCGGGATGCGAACCCGCGACCCTCAGATTACGAGTCGCACGCTTGGCCATGCCGGGCCCAGAAAGAAACAGAAACTTAAAAAAAGGAGATGGAAAACTAAAGCCCATAAGAAATTAAAAAAAAAAACTTGAACCAACAGGTAATGTGTTTGTTTTCTTATAGCAAAGCCACATTGGCCAATCTGCGGAGTTCACCGAAGGGAATCGAACCCCTGATTTTAGCAAAGTAAACCTGTAGACTTACCGCTCTTCTAGCGGGGGACACAAGAGGTAATAAATGGAAATTTAAGAAGAATCACAATAAGGATATATAGTAAAACCTGTCTAAACCGAAATCGAATGGGATTGAGTAAAATTTCCGGCTTAGACAGTGAACATGCATTTACTTAATTATATATAATTTTTGAGCGGAACATTATACTTGCTTGACTCAAGGGAAGTAAGACGTTTGTGAATAAAGTTATTATACTGTTTATGCTATATTTATTAAAATAAGAACAAAAATAGGCATTCAAAATATACATAAGTACACAAAATTTTAATTAAACTTATTTGAAGAAAGTGTCCAAAGAAAGTGTTTCGTTTTTTTAATGGGCCTTCTTATGCGGTTAAAAGAGAACGCTAATTCTACGGCCTTTATATGAAGTTCATTTTTCCCCTTCATGTTTGCATACAATTTGATAGCGTTAACATAACTTAACACTTGCGATGAAGTAGGAATTTTTATTTCCTCACTATCTTTCCAATCTTCAATTCATCTTCTGAATCTCTCACATTGTTACCATCTTGCGATTCTATTATAGATTTTAAATCAATTTCATCAGTTTCTATTAAAACATTCTTGTCAACATCCACAAAACTTTCCGCGTTCACAGAATCATCTGCATCAGTCTTCTCAATCAGTTTGTATTCCACTCGAATCGTTACAACAAACAACTTCTCCACAATCTCCGCCATTATCAAGAAAAAGTCCACAGTTTCGAAAGCACTTTATTACGTATTCATCTTTTACGCATCCGATTGAATGAGTTAAAAATGCAATTGCATCTAACACGTCAATTTTCATGGTAATTTCAGATGATCTCTTACAGTCGTCCATGTTTGCAATAATATACTGAAGCATCAATTTTCTGATGTTGTGCATGGAGGTAGAAAGACTAAACAAACACTTGAAAGCTGAACTTTTGGGTGACAAGTTGCATTATCTTGGAAATGTAGAATATTCCTATTTCCTTGTTCCATTCTTTTGTTTAATTTGTTCAAAAATGCCTCAAATATATACACTTGTTATCCACGCTTTATTATTCGTTTTCCATTCCACAGGAAGTTGATTCTTCCTTAAATTTTTGAAAGAGAACGGATTTTCACTTTTACCTATTACCTATTGTTAATCTAGTTTTCCACGGCAAATGCGACCAAAAATACAGTCAATCGTTCTTTCGAATAACAACCTCCGAATAACTTACTGAAACAAAATGTCCGAGAATTTATTAATATTTAGAGAAATTATTAATTAAACAAGAATTTATTAATATTTAAATAAATTATTAATTAAACAAGAATTTATTAATATTTAATCAAAAACATTTTTTCCGCCTTACTTAGGTTCTAATCCCACTTGTTGATAGATGAGGTAGATGAAAGATAGTTTTTCCGTCCGCGTTACGCAGGTTCCGCCATATAGAGGGCCTTTTATCTTAAAATAATTCTGCAAAATTTTGATATTCCGGCTTGTATTAAATTAAAGCCAACACAAAAGGAATTATTAAAGATGTACAGCGGAATCATAAAAAAATAAGAATAGAAAACGATACTTACGAAACTCAAAATGAAAGAAGTAAACCATAAAACCGAGGATGTTTTAATTGCAGCTTCAAAACGCATAATACCAGGAAATGTAAACAAAATCCTTTAATCAGAGATCTGCTTACTCAAGATGAAGGATGTAAGCCATAGGGAAAGGGATTTTGAGAAAACTATTTTTAAAGGAACAAATATATGTCTCATTGGTTTTATTTAAGAGAAACATTGCAGCATGTTGATCGACTATTTCTGCACCTATAATTATTTGACTCGATCTAGCAATAAAAGGCAGAAAACTGCCTCCTCTTGAGATGAAGTAAGAATATGGATTTATGAGAATAGCAAGTTGACACATATTTCAAGCAAGAGGAAAATTAAGAGTAATGTTCACCATGGGAAGCTTCACATCGTAGGGAGAGGGCATAGTTGGAGCTTACTTCGTACGGAAACACCAATGTAACGTTTTGTTAGCTTTAAATAGCTACAAAGTTTATGATGAACGAGAAGTATGTATGCATTATATTACACTTACACTACTAGAAATTGTACTTCAAATAACTACAAAGATAGATGTACGTGATAATGAAAACAGCGTATATAGAGTAAAATAGAGCAGAATATGGAATAATATATGGTCCAAGCCGAAAGTTATCGGCTGTAATTGCCTTTGGAAGTACATCAACGGGAGAATAGATAATTTCATAATTTCTCTGAATACTTCACCAGAAGTAAGTCGCCCTGCTGATAAACACGAGATTGCTGTTGAGACCTCGTTCAGAGTGCCACTAAAGATGGAGCCGCAGATGGATTCCCTCGACCAAGTACCTTAAAATAACTCCTCCAGTGACAAAACAGCAAGTAGCAGTAAAGAGAAATCATATCATCTTCGTATCATAACTCAAGAAAAATAAAACAACCAAAAATATTTTATGGCAGGATAGTATAAATAGTATTATTTGTTTGTTTATTTTACAGCAAAGCCACAATGGGCCATCTGCTGTGTCTTACGCAGATAATCGAACCCTGAATTTTAGTATTGTAAGTCCATAGACTTATCGCTACCCCATCGCATTACATTTAAATACTGCGAATCAGTAAATACCAAAATAGTGATTTGTTGATTAAAATTACGATTGTAGTTTGCGTTTTCTTAACTTCACTATTAATTCAACGAATGTGCTGTTGGATGTATTTTTGTCAATGTTTTCAATAGTAAAGAGAGAATATATTGCTAATTATTAAACCTAAATTAAGTATATAATTTTATTTCTATATTAGGACTAATCAGAGAATTTCACAATTCAGAACGGAGATATGAACTGTGTTCCACTATTTTAATTTAGACGTTTTATACTGCTTGCTAGGAGGAGTTTTAGCTTGACACATCGTGTAACACTGATAAATTTTATCAGCATTTAGATTTGCCATGGCAGCTCACTTTTTTTCACATTTTGTGTAAAATATTGTTATAATATAAAAAGCCAAAACGTTGGTCAGTCAGTTAGTCAGTGAGCTAATTACTTAATTAGTGAATCTGTTTAGATTGTGCCATAGATATGATAGAATATATTAACAAGTGACTGTTCAGTTTTGTTGAGTTAGGTCTATTACTTCGTTAAATGGACTGAACATTGCATTATTTTAACGAAATGATAAAAAATAACCTGTCGAACGTTAGAAATGTTGGAAATCTTTTCTTAGTATTTGAAATGGTTAGTTGTACTTGGCTTAACCAAATGTTTGCATTGCCTAAAATTATTTAATAAGAAACATTGTTCCAACAAAGTCTCAATACTACTTTACATAACCAAGAAACAAATATGTATGCAAGACAGTTATATTCCACTTAAATATATCATGTACTCTATAATGTCTACATTTTGTTAAAACCTACTAGTACTGTTTAATATTCTTCATTGTAATACTCGCGTTATACATATTATGTTTCTAAATTCAAATGAAGCTTTAACAGTTAGATTACTATAATTATATTCACAGATTATGCAAATAATTTATTTTAAGGTAAATGAAATGAAAGTGGCGCCGAGAAGAAAATTCAAGAATATTTTAATATTTACCTCTTACTTCAAAAAGCCACAAAAACATTACGTTTTAAAAGAGGCAAACCAGAATATTATACGTGACTTTACAGTAACTTTATTTTTAAAATTAATTTTGTTAATGGAAGACTAGAAAGGCATGGCTCATTTCAAAGGCTTTCTGAAGAAACACAGTCAAACTTTGTTTTTTCAGACAAATAAACTGAGACCTTTATGTAAAAAACTACATATTTAAAATATCATGCGAGAACAACGAACAAATTAACTGCGGTTATGAAACAAAATTAAATACTGCGTAATTTCAGTGCATAAAAAAATAATGTTCCCATCCGAGAAATGTCTAATAAATTTTAACACTTTCTTTCTTTATCTGGTCAACAAAATATAACAGGTTAGGATTATGCAAACATGCTCATTGGACGATAGCTAAATCTAATTTTTTTTTCCTATAAGTAGTAAACCTATAACAATAAAGTGTAAATTAATTTTTATGCTTGAAAATTCATGATTTTATGTTATTATACATAATAATTGTTTCATCTGTTGAATACAAAATTATAGAAAAGATAAAGAAAGAAACTTGAACTTGAAAGTATATGCACAACTTTCTTAAAAACAACTAATGTAGTTAGTTAAGGTCTAGAAGCTAAGGCGCTCGAAATCCTGTCATCTAACACGCTCGCCATTTCAGCTGTAGGGGTGTTATAATGTAATGGTCAATCCAAACAATTTGTTGGTAAAAGACTAGCCCAAGAGTCGGCTAGCTGCTTTCCCTCTAGTCTGTTAATGTTAAATTAGGGGTAGCTCGTCGTTGGTTATACTTTATAATTTAAAGCAGAAAATAAAATACGTTTTAATACAAGAATCTGACAGACAGTGTAAAAACAAAAAACACGTGAAAGTATAACTATAATGTAAATATATTGAATTCGAATTACTGTAAAACCATGCTCAATTTGTTCAGTTGTTCGTACATTATTACTTTTGTTTTTCAGCTTCACCTCAATTTGATTTGCCATACAAGAGTCAAACAGTACAAAAAAATGAAAATATAGTTATGACTTGTACCGCTAGAGGAGAACAACCAATGAAAATCATATGGAAAAAGGATAAAAATGAATTAAACCATTTAAAGAACATACGGTAACTTTTATGTATTTCAATTACTTTATCTTTATTTATTTTATCTTTTCATTGTAATAATTTCTATGTTACATTTATGCTAAAATAAATCTTGTATAAGCTAGAAAACTCCCATCATTTGTTTGTTTTTATAACATTAACATAAACTTACTCAATAATCGAACTTCAATTTAACCAATGAAGTAGGAAGACAACTTGTATATTATAACTATTTTATTTCTATGCCAGATTCTAGTTGTAGTACTAAAATACACTAATAATAATTTTATAATCGAAGCAGAATAGATATAAGTGCTTTGAGAAATAATAAAACATAAAAAAGACAGATTTTGTGCTAAGGTGTTTTGTCAGATATTTTTGTGCAAAATTTTCAACATTAATTTTCCTTTATAACAATCATATATGTGTGTATAGAAATTAAATAAATGCATTTAAATGAATTTAAATAAGTAAACAAAATCATATTTTAAGCCAAAACAAAATTATACAATTATGCAATAAATATATACACCGTTAATATGTATATTACCATAAACTGTATTCTATTATTTCTTTGCTTGAAATCAAAGCTATAAAATTAACTATTTGTGCTCTGTCAGTCGCAATAATTGAACCTATAATTTTAGCCTTATAAGCATTTAAACATATCACTAAATTGTATGAAAATATTAAACTGCCTTATTTTAAAAGGTTTCTGATTAAAGAACATAGTGAAGAAGGAAAGAAGACATCGACGCTCAGTATTTCCAAAGCCTTAAGGCAAGACTCTCACCTCTACTCTTGCTTTGCTTCCAACGAGTTTGGAGAAGATGAGACAAACATTCAGTTAATTGTACAAGGTAAGCTGCGTTAATGTATTTGTATTCAAATTTAAATGTTCAAGTTACTAACTTATTCATAACTGGTCACGCAAAAACTCACAGGATGAGTAACTTTACCAGATATTTTAAAACAATACTATTACACTTACATCCGAATGCAATCACTATCATTTCATTAACAGCAACAAATCATCATGATAATAAAATGTTACCTAGGCAATTAATACAATCCATCAAACGTTTTAACCAGTTCACATTTAGAACATGACAACGTATATTAAATTCTGTTTGTGTTATATTGTATTACAAATAATTATATGGACTCTTTGCTTATAAACTTAGAGTTTGAATTAGCATTATACTACATACTATATCTATTTAAGCATATGAGATAAACCTTACGTCACTTATATCAATTGTTATCTTCAGATTTATAAGGTCGCTAAAAGAACACTAGCAAATTACATCTACGAAAGTCCATGAAGAAAGCATTAAGTATTGAAACTGAAAAGTAAAAGAGGATAAAGTATCTGTTAGCTCATGAACAACATTATTACGTTTACAATTTTTGGGCGATGATATACAAAATGTTATCTGCACATAGCCGTTCATAATTTTCAGCTGAGAGACCATAGGGAAAGCAGATAGTCAACTGCACATAGCATTAACACTTAAAGTACTCTTTTCAGATTCAACATTGAGATGCAACCGTCTCTTTTATTGCACATTGAGGCACCGAAATTATGAGCGCATTTTTAAGACAAGGGGTCACAAACGGTGAATCCTCAAATTCACACACCGGGAACATTCACTAGCTACATCGTAATGCCCGGCCCTGTGATTCAAAACGTATTACAATATCTTAAATGTGTTTATGATAAGCAAAATTAAAGAATCAGCAGAATAATAAGTAAAACTGAAATATACAATAAAATTCAAATTAAGAGTAAAAATATGAAAAGTGGCAAAAGAACAAAACATAATATTGTTGTTTAGAATTAAGCACAAAGCTATACAATAGGCTATCTGTGCTCTACCCATCACGGGTATTGAAACCAGGTTTCAGCAAACATACCGCTGAGCCACTGGGGGGCATAAAACATGATTATAAATATATTTAAAATGTTTAAAAATTAAAAAATAAAAACTGGTCAACCTGTTTAATAAGGTTTTTTGTGTTTTTTTGTTTTTTTATCATTAGTGCAATTCTACACAATGGTCTATATGCCTTATGTCTACCACGTGGAATGAAACCCAAGAAGGCTCATCATGGCCAGGTGGTTAAGGCGCTTACCTCGTAATCTGAGAGTTGCAGGTTTGAATCCCTATCACACCAAACATACTCGACCCTTTCAGCCGTGGGAACGTTATAATATTATGGTCATACCCTACTATTCGTTGGTAAAAGAGGAACCCTAAGAGTTGGCAGTGGATAGTAATGACCAGCTGCTTTCCTTCTAGTCTTATACTGTTAAATTAGGGACGGCTAGCGCAGATAGCCCTCGTGTAGTTTTGGGCGAAATTCAGAAAGAAACAAATCTAAGATTGTAGCGGAACACTAAGAAACCTTATTCGTTTAGCTGCAACAAATACGTATAATACATTTTAGTGTAAACGTTTCTTATGGTCGCCATAAGAGTTTACAAATTAACTTTACATGCGCATTGAGCAAAGAATATATAAGCTTGAATTTTACTTTTATGTAAATCCCTTAATTACTGTTCTTCTATATAAATATTTGTTACAAAGTCCAGACAAGTTTATTTCCATCTAATTCGAAACATTTTCTATGAAAGTAAACTTACTTTAATGTATTTCAGTAATTCATGCCAAAATAGCTTTTAATCTTCTTTTACAATTTTCATCCCACAAGCTGAGGTTCACGACTTTCTTTATGATATAAATTAATCTAATTCTGTGTCCATGATTTAAAGTAATAAAGATATTGTTTGTTTGTTTTCTATTTTGGCTTATGTAATCAATAAAAGTTAATTATCTTCTTCAGATGATTTTATTTCAGTCATTTGCATTCGTGCCTTATGAATTAATGTTAGTAAAAAAAAACACGTACATGACCTATTGCTATTACTCAGTTTGCGTTGCTTTATAATTGAAGAGGCTAATCGCACATATTAATAAGACTAACAGAAACAAATAAAAATGTTTGTATTCATTTCAAGAGAACATTTATATATACATATATACAGAACAATTAAACGCAATTTTAAATGTCTCTTTCAAAGACCACAATTTTTGATCGCTACTTAAGACAAAAGATGACATAAATATATACCGAACGGAATCTTAGAAAAATGGTAGGACTTGTAGGAAGTATGCATAGTAACTTGGTGCAGTCAAGACGGTTTGTTTGTTTGTTTGTTTTTTGAATTTCGCACAAAGCTACTCGAGGGCTATCTGTGCTAGCCGTCCCTAATTTCGCAGTGTAAGACTAGAGGGAAGGCAGGTAGTCCTCACCACCCACCGCCAACTCTTGGGCTACTCTTTTACCAACAAATAGTGGGATTGACCGTCACATTATAACGCCCCCACGGCTGAAGGGGCTAGCATGCTTGACGAGACGGGGATGCGAACCCGCGACCCTCGGATTACGAGTCGCACGCCTTAACGCGCTTGGCCATACCGGGCCTGTCAAGATGGTAATCAAGTATACAGATTTTTTTATAAGTTATACACTGTACGTTATAATCGAATATTAATTCAATGCAATCTAATGACATTAAATGGAGGTTAAACTGGAATATAATGTACCAGAACGGTGTTCCACCGCTTGATGGTTCAAGATCTTCTGATTAAAAGAAAAATGCATTTTCCCTTTATAGTCTTGAAGTATCGATAAGTGAAATTCAGTATACATAGTATAACTGGTTTGCTGTTTTCATATTATCCATGCTCCGTTTACAAATAAGTTTTAAAAGTGAAATAAAAATTGTTCTTTTTAAGCAAATTTGTAATACGTGATTGCCAATTTTTTTTAAGGTTGTGTACAGGTATATTGTGTAGAATTTTCTTTGTATTTCTGATTGTTATTATAAGTTTAATGTAGCTACTATTCAACATACTCTTGACATCTTCAATAACCATAATTACGTCTTAAGAGATATTCCAGTAATATATTTTTGTTAATATTGTTACACAATGAGCTACCTGTGCTCTGCACACAAGGGGTATCGAAACCCGATTTCTAGCGTTGTAAGTTCATAAACATACTGCTATGCCACTTGTGGGGGGTAATATTTATATTAAGGAGGAAGACCTGCTTTGATTTAGAAATTAATCGTTTCTTTGATTTTATTTCAATTTAATATCAGTATTTCCTAATGTTTTTCAGAACCACCAGACCCTCCTTGGAATGTAACCGTGCTAAACGTCACAAGTAGAACAGTAACATTTTATTGGTTAAATGGCTTCAGTGGGAACAGCCAGATACTTCGCCACCTCATTCAGTACAAGCTACTTACAGGCAAGTTCTTTCCACACAGAGAACAAAGTTGATGTTATTGTTGAATAGTAATATGTAAAATTTTACAAGACATTCAAAGTAGATATATTATATAGATGTTATCATTTTGATAACAACTTTTGTAGAGGGAGCAAGGAATAATGTAACGAGAAAAACTTATCGTTATGTTTAGTTTTAACCTCGAGAACATTAATAATAAGTAATACACTATGAAACGTTTAAATCAGAAATTTGATAATAATTAAACCTTTTCAAATTCCTGATGACGAGAAAAATGTATCTCAGAACGGCTGGTTTGGGTATTAACACTTTTATTGATAAGTAGAGAACAACGTTTCGACCTTCCTAATAAATCCTAATCTATCTCTGTTAACCTGAAGATTACCTACAAACGTCGAAACATTGTTTCTCCTTATCAATAAAAGTGTTAATACCCATACCAGCCGTTCTGAGATACATAAGCATTTACAAAGTTGACGTCACTTTCATCATGACGTATATACATATATATGTGTGTGTGTGTACAGATACCCATGATTTTTTCCGTAGTTAGTTGGTTGGTTTTGAATTTCGCGCAAGGCGACGCGAAGGCTATATGTGCTAGCCGTCCCTAATTTACCAGTGTAAGATTAGAGGGAAGGCAGCTAGTCATCACCACCCACCGCCATCCCTTGGGCTACTCTTTTACCAACGAATAGCGAGATTGGCCTTAACATTGTTACGTCCCCACGGCTGAAAGGGCGAGCAGGTTCAGTATGATGAGGATTGGAACCCGCGACCCTCGGATTACGAGTCGAGTTCCTTAACCATCTGGCCATGCCAGGCCTTTTTCGTAGTTAAGCAAGCATCCTTTGTTACAATAGAAATTACCGTTCATGAAACCAACAAACGAGACAGACCTAATTTACAATATTTAATAGCTCACAATAATAATATTTTAAAGTGACAATGTTTACACAATTACTAATCTGACAGTATCTCCACAATTATAAAGCAATGATGAGAAAACCACGGAAATAGCAAAAATTAACTGACTTGGTCAGAATTAAGAATTTCTTAATAGAATATGCCTTAAAAAGTCAAATGTCACCGTCAAATATAATTCCAGTTTCTTTTCGTTTTGTACCGTCACACACAATTTCAGCTTTTCTAAAATCTCGAGCGTGATGACTATCAACAGTAAGTTAGGTTTCTACATAAGGTACTAACTTTACAACATCCTTTATAACATTTATATACTATCATAAAACTAGAAATTTCTAGAATTATTGTAAAAAACTCTCACATGAATGTAATCACATCCTCTACAGAAAGTCGATTGTAGTAAGTTCGTAAGTTCGCTGACCTCCAATCGGCATTCCAAAAAAATTCGGCACTTTATAGATTTCTAGGACTAAGCCATGAGCGATCCAAATATCCGAGAACTTTTCTGTAGTTCAGGAATATTCGATGAAAATAAATCATATTAATTACACTAAGGATTTTGTCAAGGTTTGTTTGGCTTTTAAATTCTGACCAGGTATTAAGTTCAATATTAAAACAAAAAAAAAATTACGTCTAACCATTGCAACATTATTATTTATTATTAACACTACTAAGTAAAGCCCACAAATATTAAAAGCATTTATGTAAAAAATTCTGTTTGTTTGCTTATTGTTAAACGCAAAGCTACACAACTGAGTTTCTGCCGTCTGGAAACCCGATTTTTAGCGTTATCAGCTCAGAATTACTGCTGAGTTAGACACCGAAGATTGCTTTTTGGACAAACTGTGATAAAATATTTCATAAAAGGTTTCGTGCACTTTTTTGACGTTGGTTTTGCCCCATATAGTTGTAAGACACTGTGGTTTAAACAGACTTCCGATAACCGTTTTTTATGGGAACATATAAAGTTTTTTTTTAATTTTCATTTACGCCCAAACTACCACTACAGGCTAACTGTCACCATAAACAGTTTCTACATATAATAATTTGTGAACGACAGAAACGATAAGTTATATATTTTGTTTTATCTATAATTTACAAATTTATCGCAACATTTTTCAACATTGTTGTTAATTTTTATCCATTAGATTTAGGATTTTAGATTTTAATGTTGCAAGTGCTGACACCTTTTTAGATCTGAATGAAATGCTTGTCATAAACCACAAAACTTTGTTTTGCTCTAGATTAAATGCAAATCGTTTCTAAGTACGAGATCAGAAACATTGCTGATAATGTCTCTTCATAACTGTCTTAAAGTAAGATACGCTACAGCTATCTGACAACAGATATCTTTCTTATCCACTGAAGCATGTGCAACGCACAAAATATTTCTATATATGTATTAAACTGGATTGTTCATCTATACCAAATGGTTAAAATTGATTGCCTTCTGACAGCATCAATTGTTTTACTTTGGCAACCCTATAAAAATCTCATAGATAGTTAACATTTCTAACTTATATTTTGATCACTACTTTTCTTTCGCATATCCAGATGAATTAGCTGCATGAAAAAGAAAAGCAAATTGTAATCATATACACGTTATTAAAAATTTTGAAATTGCGATATGTACTTTATTAAGCAGCCGTTAACAGATGTAAATAAAGTATCTTATGTTGCATACATACTTCAAGCGACTAACTTAATGTGGACCTATACGGAAAGTAACTATATTTTTTTAATATGCTCCTTAAGAAGCATGCGCAATGCGTATACATAACCTTTCAACGTTGATCAGTTATATATATAAATGTGTGATATTGCTTGTGTTTCAATAACAATAGTTATATAATATGTCTTTTGTTGAACATTTGCCAATCAGTGAGACAGCTGTAAGGTTAAAAAAATATAGGGTTCGATTTCTTGCGGTAAAAAGAACGCAGATAATTTAATGTGTAGCATTGCGTTAAAGACAAAATTATTGTTTGTTTTTTGCACAAAGCAACTCGAGGGATATCTGTGCTAGCCGTCCCTAATTTAGCAGTGTAAGACTAGAGGGAAGGCAGCTAGTCATCACCACCCACCGCCAACTCTTGGGCTACTCTTTTACCAACGAATAGTGGGATTGACCGTAACATTATAACGCCCCACGGCTGGGAGGGCGACCATGTTTTGGCGCGACTCGGGCGCGAACCCGCGCCCCTCAGATTACGAAGCGCACGCCTTAACGCGCTAGGCCATGCCAGGCCCAACAAAATTATTACTTGAAGTTTTTTTCTATATTCTCACCTGTTGATTACTGGCTGACTCCCCATTAAACCCATGGGAAAGGTATCGGGCTTTTGGTAGCAACATAGGGACATAAGATCGAAGAGTCGACCTCTTATTTCACTCATTCAAAAGTCAAGTTGGATGGATACCAGTATAATAGTATACGAAAGATATAATGATCTCTCGAGTGACATGAAGAAGAGAGATGTAAGAATACATCCCAGATTATTGACAACTGATACAGATGTCCATATACAAACTTTTATCCAATAATGATTTGTCTATGACTCTATTAATTGTAGTTATCCGTACATGACAATCCTTATCTCCTCAGGGTAGCAAAATGACAGAATTTGTATTAAATAAAAATTCTATACTATACAATTTATTATATATACAGGATACTTCTTGTTATGACAATAAATAAAATAGATCTGAAAATAGATTCAATACAAAAACTTTAATCAGTATATTAGATTTGTGTTTTTAACTTCTATACGATATGATGAGACATCTCAAGTTGTCAGTAGCACTTTCGCTGCATAACTTTGAAAATTTATTTTGCATTTCAGATTTGTGGTTAGATTCGGTAATGCAACTGATAATTCTTGGCTTGGGAAGTACCGCAACGCTTCAAAATCTCCAGCCAGTGACAACTTACAATATTCGTGTAATTGCTGAAAATAGTGTCGGACCCAGTGAACCCAGCAATGTCATTAATATAACTACTCAGGAAGAAGGTAAACAGAGATAATATAATGAAGAGTATGAGTCAAACAAAATTAATTGCGAATATTTCAAATCATTTTGTAAAGTTAATATATAAAAAAGAATAATATTTTAACCGTTGTAAAGATATATAATACTTATAAATATATGTATCTTTATTTTACTTCGGTTCCTTTTAAAATTTTACTAAATTGCATACCAAATAAATAATTTCATGAAAATGTATATCTTTCTGAAATTAAATATAATTTTTGTGATACTGCTTTGAAATATTTATTTCTTATACGTAGCGCCGTCTGGTGCTCCCCTTGAGGTGAAAGCCTACTCAGCTGGTTCTCAGTCTTTGAAAATTATGTGGAAGGTAAGATCATTTGTATTTTTAACTGCAATATAAATATTTGTTTCTGAGAGATATTTTGTTCGAAATATTGATATATTAAATTTTTTAATAGCCACCTGCTAAGAATTTACAGCATGGAGTTATCACCGGGTACAACATAGGTTTCCGAAAAACTAACAAAGATGAGCCTTATCAAATAAGAGACGTGACTACAGTGACGTCAACTTCTGAAGGCGGTGGCTGGCAGACAACGTATTTGACCAATCTAGATAGATTAACTAGTTATAGTGTAGTAATTCAGGCATACAATAAAGCAGGTTTTGGACCGAGGTCTAAGGAAGTCACAGCATCGACTCTAGAAACCGGTAGGCTCTCTTCGATAAACAAGAAAGGGAAGTTATATCCCATCGTAATATATTTATTTATTAATTTGTAGTATGTATTTACCTGTCGCACGTTTTCATGATAAGTCACTCGTTGGGACAGAGGCAAGTCTTCGGATTTACTTCGCTAAAATCAGGGGTTCAATTCATCTCAGTGGACCAAGGGGATAGCCCGTTGTAGCTTTGCTATAAGAAAAACACACATTTTCGTGATAAAATATTGTAAAAAAATGCTTTTTTAATTAATGTTATTTGATTAAATTATTTTATTATAATGAATTTAACGGTAATCATGATTTTATTAAATACTTAGTAAATATTTTAATGTTTCTAATCAGATCACTGCTCTGGTCAAACGACCTAGGCCTCGAAAGTAGCGCCAAATGTTGTTTTTTTTATCTAATCAAACCAACTTAAACCTTTCCGGAATAACACTTCTTCTTTTTTTCAATCCGCATTGCGTGGCAATAGTTTTATCATTATAATATTTTAACATTTACTAAACAGTTTCTTTTTCTTTGTTTACCAGTTTTTGTTTTTTGTTTTTGTTTTTGTGACAGACGTGCTATTAGAATGTTTTCAAGCTTTGGTATGTAGGAAATCCACTTTGTGCAGTCATGATTCTATTTCGTGTACCACTAATACACTACTTAGGTATTTTTGACTGTTTCTCCCGGGCGATATTGATGGAAACAAGACCTATTTTCGGTTGTGTTTAACTTCAGAAATGTCAGAATGTTAAACACTTCCTACTTTTAGTTGAGACAACTAGTTCCAAGGGTTTCGCCAGTACTCTGAGAAGAAATTGCATTATTATTTCTGTACATATAACTCCATTCTCTCAGTCTAGAGGAACATTTATATCAGAGGCATGTATTTTGACATTTTGTGCACTCATCCTTTTTATCAACTGACAATTATTCAAAACAAAGATTGATTTTACTTTGTTTTACACTCTATTAACTCTCTTTTCTGCAACTCACTCGAGCCAGATTTTCAAATTTAACTATGTAATTCAGATTCTGTCTGTTTTTCAAGATATAAATAAACGACTTAAAAACTATTCAAAATATAAAACGTTTTTCGTGAATGTCATTAATCACGATGATTTAATTTCAAGCTGTTACCACTATGTTTTAGACCTATGTATTTATTTATTGCGAAGATTATTAACCTTCTGTGACGTTCCATTCTGCCTTTTCTTAGCTTAGTTGAATGAAATTAGAGATCGCGTTAGGCTGAGAGCGTCGTACAACACAAAACTTCTTCTTTAATTAAATAGAAATGAATATGCTAACTATCACAACTCCCAACACTAAAAGCTACTTACTGTGATAATTGTAATATTCATCTAAAATCGTATTGCTGGTTTTAGTGCAAAGCTACACAACGACTATCTACATTTTGTTCATCGCGAGATATCGAACCGTGGATTTTAGTATGATTGTTAATATACCGCTAACGCACAGGGTCCTTATGAATTAACATATTTAAAAATTAATTCATTAGAAAATTAAAATAAATCTGTTCTCTTATCACATTTTTTTCAGTTTATCTATGTTATACAAAATCTAATATGTGGATAGATAAACATAAAGCTCCTCCCTCCCCAAGATTTTATGAAATTTGTACTTTTAATTCGTTCTGTTTATAAACCATTATAGTAAGGCATGTTTTAAGTAAATTTTATTTTAAGGACCGAGTGTAACCAATAATTAATGTGTCGGATTACAGCTGTGCGAGTAAATTTAATGCCAAAAAACAAACTCGCTCCCCATTTTGAGTCCTGTGTACATTATAAGAGTGACAGTTAAATTCCAACTATTCGGTCAGACAAGATTAGTTTAAGACTTAGCCGGTGTGCTGTTGACTAAGCTGCATTCCCTCTTGTATATCAGTTCTAAATTAGGAAATGTTAACACTGGTAGCTATCGAATGGACTTGCAGGAATATCTGAAAATAAACAGAATTTCAGTATGAAAAGTTGTTTGCGATTATTGATCGAAAATAGTTTTTTGGTTTTTCACGCAAAAAAAAAATCACTTTACAAGTGTGTCTGTGTAAACCTCCCAATGTACAACAGACAATGTCCCAGTTCCATATCGCTTGAAAATTTTTCTTGTAAATCTTCTAATAATTTAGCCAAAGCAGCTTTTTTTTTTCACATAAACTTTAAAAATAATTAATCACCACAGGTGTGCTAAAATCAACGTTTGTTACTTTGTCGGCTTTTCAAACTGTGTTAAATAATTTGTTTGTTTTGTTTTGTTTTTGAATTTCGCACAAAGCTACTCGAGGGCTATCTGTGCTAGCCGTCCCAAATTTAGCAGTGTAAGACTAGAGGGAAGGCAGCTACTCATCGCCACCCACCGCCAACTCTTGGGCTACTCTTTTACCAACGAATAGTGGAATTGACCGTAATTTATAACGCCCCCACGGCTGAAAGGGCGAGCATGTTTGGCGCGACGAGGATGCGAACCCGCGACCCTCAGATTACGAGTCGCACGCGTTAACATGCTTGGCCATGCCGGGCCCCATGTTAAATAATAAACAAATCCGGCATGGTCAGGTGGTTAAAGCGCTTGACTCGTAATCTGGTGGTCACGGGTTCGAATCCTCGTCACACCAAATATACTTGCCCTTTCAGCGGTGTGACGTTATAAATTGCAGTCAATCTCACTATTCCTTGGTAAAAGAGTAACCCAAGAGTTGGCGGTGGATGATAATGATTAGTTGCCTTTCCTCTAGTCTTAGACTGCTAAATTAGGTACGAATAGCGCAGATAGCCCTCGCGGATTTTTGCGCAAAATTAAACAAACAATAACAAACAAAATTCCCTTTTTTAGGAATTTTAATGTAATCAATTAAAATATTGATTTTGTAATTTTTAGAACCTGATAACACCGTCTTTACTTACTGAAATACATATAACTCAAAGTTTCGTCAACTAGTATGCATGATAGAAAATAATCACAGTTCTGCGTGAACGAAAGGAAAATTTGGACATCCTATATGTTGTCTGAACGGTGTGTAATGATATTAAGTAAACAGTCTATAGTTAGTGTTATTGTACCATATGCACCAAGTTTATTCTCTGCTGTTCGGGTTAGAAAAAATAATTAAATAAATAAATTCGAGTGTGTGTGTGTTTTCTTATAGCAAAGCCACAGCAGGCTATCTACTGAGCCCACCAAGAGGAATCGAAACCCTGATTTTAGCGTTGTAAATCCGGAGACATACCGCTGTACCAGCGAGGGGAAGTAATAAATTCGATTATATAAGTTCATGTATGAATGAATATTCGTGTATATATACAAATTATTCATGTGCATCATGTGATTCGTTTCATTATTTCATTTGCAGTCCTGTATTAAAATATTGAGAAGAACTTAATTATGTCTTGTATTTCAAACTCATTTTTAGAACACTTGCGTTTATTATTCATGCTCATAGGTAGTGGGTGCGGTGGGTACGGTCTCATCTCTTTATCTGCATTGCACCCATATGTATGCAAACCGTATATAAAAGGTGAAAAAAACAGACTCAAAATACATCATAAAAATGCACAGTTTTCAGTGAAAAGTAAAACCTGTTTGCCAAGCAGGAATGTCCCCGAGGTCCACAGTACAACGTTACTCTCTCCTCTCTAAAACATGTGCTCAGCATTCAGTTGCAAACTCTCTTTATTAACCAAAAGATGACTTAAGAAGGTCGGAACATTGTTCTGTACTATATTTTAATTAAAGTTTTAAAACCCATACCAGCTGTCTTGAAAATAAACTTACAAGCTATAGTGAATCTTATATCTATTATAGAACAAATATTTTATCCATGGTCCAGGTCCACGACAAGCAAATTAATTATGAGTTGATATGTTACGCCTCGCCTAAGCTAACGCTGTCTTTCTCTTGACCCTCTTTAGTGACACCGAGTACTAGCTGACTCCTTCCAGTAAAGACATTTAATATCCTCATAGAAATCATAACGTCTGAAATAATTCACTGAAGTTGAATGGTTTGTAATGTTCGAAATATATAACATTCTTGGTTAAATTCTGCAGTTTTCAGATTAATAGGCATTAATTACAATTGTAGCTTCTTAGGCCTATGTAGTACATTTATTGTTGCTGTCCAATAATATTCTCCTCTCCCATCTCTCGACTAACCGCTTTTCATAGGAATCACACGAATCTATAGAAATTTCGACAATATTCTCGCGCGCTCTCGTCCAACAAGTATTGTTGATTTTTACGTACACGAACAACTTTCTAGAACAGACTGAACTCACACAATACACAGTTAAGAGTATATGTCACAGACAAAAAGAAAACTATACAGAGACAGGCATAGGCACAAAAATAAATGTACAACGGTAAATTCGTTAAAACGAGTTCTCTACTGGTTTCGTTTTCCTCTCCAAATTAACACAAACACTCTTTAGGTTTCTGTCTACACTGTTGTTGTCGGAATTACTTTATTAAAGTATATTTAGGAAACAGGATGTTTTATGACAAATTTGGATTATTTTTTCAACTTGAAAACGTGTTATGTCTAGTGTAAATAAACCGCATAGCTTTGTTAAAAGTTAGAATAAATTAAAGTGTTCTAATTAACATAGAAAACAAAAGATGAGAATAACTTTATATGGCATGAACTTCGTATCATGTTTCGGACATGTTAAGGTTGAGACAACAAATTTATTGATTTTAATTCATTCAGTATAATGCCGCTTATTATTTTCTTTAATATTAGTTCCAACTATAATTTTTTAGCGCCGCCTACGTCTCCAGTGATCACCATCTCAAAGTTAACCTCGTCCTCAGCAGTATTTCAGTGGAAAAGAGATCCGAAAGACAAATCTATAGTTTCTGGTGAGAATAGAGTTGTGTGTTAGAATTGTTAAAATTGTTAAAACTGTATAGTTTTATACACCAGCTATTTAACGTAAATATTTAACCATCCTGTAAAAACGTGCATGAAAAAGTGGATCGAGCTTACTATTTAAGGAGAAAATAAATAGTTTGACTGATGTTTCTTTGTTTCGTGACGTTGTTTTCAAATGAAAAAAAATTATCGATAGTGTCTAATTTAAAGTTTGTAAGCCCAAGAAATATGGTTTCAGAACCATCACGATAAATGTAAAATATATGCAGTCTAGTGTAACTCATCACATTTATACGTAAGAGTAACATATCAGCTGAATCTCATCATTTTAAAAGGAATATAATGCAGTTTAAGATTCTCGAGGGAATTATGTTACAACATAAAAATCAATGTGATTTATGAGGAAAGTTTTGTTTAGCAAAATCAGTGGATTATGGATTTCATCTTATTACGATTTGAAGTAGAAGCCAGGAAGTGTTCTATTTTTAGCATATTGAGTTAATTATGTGTATGTGTGTATATTAAATATTACATTATTTAGCAGACTGCGATGTTATTTTCACGTTCAAAGAGAGATTATTACATTATTTGTTCGACTAATATACTGCTTTGAAATAAGCATTTTACTTTCTGTTTACACTTTTGGTTTCAAATCATTTTTATGGTTTCGATATTCGAAACAAAATCAGATTACCATATATAATAACAAAGAGTTTGTCTAATGAGTTTAGCTGCGGTAACAGATCGTGACATAGGTTTGTAGTTAAAACGATCGACTCCCAGTCTGCAAGTCTCGTATTCCACGCCCATCACTGCACACGTTGGCCCTTTCAGCTGTTAACCTGAAGATGACCTAAGGAGATCGAAACGTTGTTAACCCTTCCAGTTGTTAACTGTTGTTAACCTGAAGATGACCCAAGAAGATCGAATCGTTGTTCTGTGCTTTATTTCAATTAAAGTTTTATTACCCATACCATACGTCTTAAGAATACGTTTTTATTTCAAATAGGTTTCTCGTCATCACGCATTGTAGTGGGTTTATTGCATCTAAATTATGGATGACCACTTTTCCCAGGGTATTGATTATGTTGTGTTTTTCGTTTCTGTAATAATCGACTACTAAACTGAAAATCACTGAGAATAAATTATTTAAACTATCGTTTCTCATTAATAATTTCTTTTAAATGTTCAGAATACGTATTTCAGTACAAAACCAGCGGAAGTGAATGGCACAAACAACGTCTAGATGGCAGCGTAAATTCCGTGACCCTAAATGACCTTCAATGCGGTTCGAAATACGAAGCATATTTAACCGCTTCGAATTCTCTTGGTACTGGTGAACCAAGTCAGACCATACATTTTAAAACAAAAGAGGCTGGTAAGTATATGTTTTGATACCAAGTTAATAGTTTTATCAAAAGTGTGCAAAGTTGATGAATATGATAGATTTAACATTGAGAAAAAGAACATTTGTTTTCAGATAAGAAAGAAAAATGAGTGTATGTTTTATTACTTATTTATTCAGAATAGTGTGCGTGTTTTATAGGCTTAAAATTAATTGTATTTTTTACACGATGTGTTTGTCTCATATAGCCTATAATAATTTTCTTCGGCTCTCGAATAATCTCGAAACAAAACTTATTGCGTCAAAATTCAGCAATCATTATAATAAAAAGTTAGAGTATAAAACAACTGGCTTTATTATGCAATCATAAAGTTAAAATAGCTCAAATATAATGAAGTCATGGGTAACGTTTCTCTAATACCAAGCTTGAGCGAACACACTTCGATGGATTTGAAATTTCATGGTTTCGCCCTATTACTGCTGAAGAAAAATCGCACTCCGTGTTTTGAGGCCGCGTTAAGGAAGTTCACATGTTGACGGAGGGTAACGTTGATCATCAGCAATCCCTCAGACTATCACTTCAAAATGAGAAATGCGTAGTGGAAGTAACACTTGTGTATTTTTGCGCCAAAAATTAATAAAATAAACAACTCATCAGCTTTATCAAAATTATGGACGTATTATGTAAAACAATTATATCTGAATAAAGCTAAATGAATAAACAAAATCATGAGGATGGACTGCGTTAAAAACAGCGAATCCTAACCTCTGATTAATTATATTATAACCATAAAATTTTCAAGCCATAAACCAAAACACATTAACATAAAATAAAATACATTGCATATAATCCCACGTTTTAGCTTGTACTCTGAGATCCTTTTTTTTTTAATATGTTGCGTATTTTATTTCATGTTAATGTGTTTTGGTTTATGGCTTGAAATTTTTGTGGATATAATATGTACATATATATATTAGTGAAAATAATTACATTTTAATGAAGTTAAATAATAAAATAAGTGAAATCATAAGAAAAAAACTGCGTTAAAAACAGCAAATCCAAACGTTTGACTAACCATGTAATTCGTTATTTTAACTCGAAAACAAATTAAACAAAAAAAACGCTACATCAACGAAAAGATTCCAAGGAACAAACTACAATGTAGGATTATAAAATGTCCCCTACGTTTTGAAGGTGACTGAAAAGTAGAACCCACTTAACAGTGGGGATACACTATCTATCAGTCTTAATTTCCATTCGCCAGTCTTAATAAGAAATAAAGAATAGCAATAGATATAGAATTAGAAATTAGGAGAATGAGATGTGGGTGCTCAAGCATTATAACTTCGCAGTTATTCAGATATTGTAAAATCTGTAATAAACTACAATATGTTATCAGCTATGTTGAAATACTAATACAAAAATTAATAGTTAATGGATTTAATAAAGAAACTTTAAATTAAATTATTAAATTATTCTGTAGCAAGTACAAGAACGTGTGAAATAAATATAAGGAAATTAAAATTAGAGAAATTTTACATAAAATTTTTAATAACTGTTTTTAGTTAAGAATAAAGTCATTTAACAACTTTGCATTACTTTATGCGGATGTACACCTTGTTGCATATAAAGGTTTGTTTAGGGCATAGTAGTCACAGTAGACTTGATGAATAGGTGATGGTCGGGAGCTATAGTAGTTTGAATGACTTGATGGGACGCTTCATGCTAGTATAGTTTGTTTGCTATGTTGTCAGTTAGTGTCTTTCTACCATGTTGGGGGCTGGATGTTAACATCAAGAGAAGTTTTCATCTTACGTACCTCCAAGTGGTTGTACCTTATTTGTTTATTTTTTATTTCAGTTAATTCTTTAGTTGGGAGAGCCGTCACCTTCCCAAAACTGAATGTAAGCAGTGAAGGGTGGTATAGATGTGGGACGTTGTGGGCTTGAGCACTCACATTCTGCTCTCCTAATTTCAATTTTTATTTCTAATTCTATATCTATTGTTATTCTTTATTTCTTATGTACGACTGGTGAATGGAGGTTAAGACTGACAGACGGTGTATCCCAACCGCTACGTAGGTCCTACTTCCACAATCATCTCCAAAACCTAGGGTATATTTTATAATCCTACAATGTAGCTTGTACCCTGGGATCTTTTCAGTTAATTTGTTTTTGTTAGGCCTGTTTTTGAGTTAAAATAACAAATTATATATATATACCACTCGTTTTATGGGTGAGGACATTGAGAAATCAATTGATAAATGGGAAATCACACATTTGTTATGTTTGTTTGGTGCACAGAATTTAGAAAATACCGTATAAACTTCTAATAATGGATTTTTATGACATTTTTTACAAACAAGAAAATATTTTATGACAAAAACAAAACAAACAAATGATATATATCTATATATATATACACACACGTGTGTATGCTTATGTTTGCTTCTTTATCTCATTTTGTAAGTCCACATTTTTTAAATTTTTCTAGCCCCAGTCTCTCCTTCTAAGGATAACTTTCTCAAAATACATGGTACTTCCGTGACACTTCTCCTGACAAACTGGCAAGATGGTGGTTGCACTATCAGAACCTTCACAGTGTTGTATAAGCCCAAGTCTCAACACACATGGTATAACATTTCCAACCAGGTTCCTTCGAACAATGGAAAATTCACAATCCGATCTTTGAAATCAGGAGAAGTTTATCACCTGCTAGTGACTGCTCACGGAGATGGGGGAGTAACACAAACTGAATATCAGTTCCAGACTCACCGTTTAGCTCCAACGTTTGGTGAGTGTTAGAAATAAATTCTTCAGCAAAAAAAATTAAATAATTAACATTGCTACTGGATATCGCATTTATTTGTTTAGAATATAATTTAGAGTGAAATAAAGAAATTTTTGCCCTCACTCATTAAAAGCTCACTGAAGAAGTAAAAAATAAAATAAATAATGGCTTGTGTTTGTGCATATATATATATATATATATGTATGTATGTGTACATCTTTGTTGTTATCTTTAAGAATATAATATCACGATTGTGATCATGGGTTGCTAGCCACTCTTATTAAAGATCGCAGGTTCCTTCCTATTTGATCGTTTTTTTTTTATGAGAGTGCTTTTGCTGTTGTATATGAAGATAAATGTATAGACAACCCTAACAAGAAATTTGTTCTTAAATTTGAGACGCTTTTTGTAGCTACCTTGAAATTTCTCGTTTTTAAATGAAAACAACAGATTTTCCAGGATATCATATTTTGTGAGTTTTTTAGCTAGTGAAGTCTGTTTGAAAGGTAACGTAGGAAATGTTTCATGATGACGAGAAAACTCACTTGTAGAGAAAAATATATATGTAAAAATAGCTGGTTTGGGTTGAGAAAATTTTTTTATGTCGAGGAGCGAACAACGTTTCGACCTTCTTCAGTCATCGTCAGGTTCACAAAGAAAGAAAGAGGTAACTGACCGATAACTGACCACATGTTTGAAGGGGGTTTTGTAATTGAGTGTAGGAATGTAGAGGGAGTGCTTAGATGTTTTTGTGAACCTGACGATGACCGAAGAAGGTCGAAACGTTGTTCGCTCCTCTACATAAAAAGTTTTCTCAACCTATACCAGTTGTTTTTACATATATAGGAAATGTTTAACTATTCACTTCAAAATCTATTTGTGTTTTACTATACATGTAAAGATCTTGTTGTATAGCCTTCTTATTTTCGTTATTTCCATGGAAATTACTATTGTTAATTGTTTGTTTGTTTGTTTGTTTGTTTTGAATTTCATATTAAAATTGACTGTAAAAATAAAATAAATAAACCAAAGAATCAAATGTCTTTAGTTATTTAAACACAAGAATCTAATTCTTAAAAATGCATTAGAAATTCACTAAAAATATATTATTTCAATATGGCGCACTATAAATCCCGTTTCAGAAACAATCTTAATTCAGCTGGCAATTTCACTGGAAATTTCACAGGAAGGAAGTTGAAAGTATTTGTGTAAAATAAAACTTTGCTTTTGGTTTTACGACGTAAAATGCCATGGTTATCTATGCTGGAAGGAAATTGTTAAAGTAGCTGTATTAGAATTGCCCAATAGAGAAGCTATTGTAAAAGCAGATTATTTGTAATAAAACTGGCCGATAAAATGCTATCGCAGAAGTATTCATATTAAACTAGTCGTTAGATAAATCCTACTTTGAAGTTATCTTATTAAAATTGGCTTTCAGAATTTACCACTTAAGTAACTATTAAGGAACATGTCTCTATAATGGCCACATTAAAAGTGGTCATTAAAAATGTCTTCATTAGCATGGGTGTTATAAACTTGGTCATTAGAAAATCCGCCCCTGACTTAGTCGATCCCAATTGGTTAGAGAAGAAAGGCAACTTTAAAGAATTTATGCCATTCTAAAATTGTCCATTAAAAATGTCATTATTAATTAGCGTATTATCCATATAAACAATGTTAAAATTACTATGCGATTAAATTATAAAAGAGCTTTGAAAGTTTTTTTGGTAGACATGCATTTGTGTGTTCGTTTTATAGGTGTTCTGAACACTGGCATAAATAAACCCCTGATTTTACAAAATCATTTGAGAACTGTGCGTTTTTGAGACATGTGAATGAAGAAAAAATACATTTACAAAATAATGAGCAAATACATAGAGTTAGTTTTATCATAACTGAAATGGCATGATCTATTTTTCTGAATTATTTATATTCGTTTGATTGGTAAATAAATCATAGATGCAAACTTACCTTTGCTTAAGTATCCATTCATCTCCCTGTCATTGTTGGGTTTTGGTTTTGATTATCTAGTGAATGAAACAGCTGTTATGCTTGATTTCATCACATGTTTTTGTGCGCGCTTACGGAGTTCAGTGTACACAAATGACTAAAAATAAAATCCATATGCAACAAGGAAATTAAAGCTTGTTATAAATGGTTCTGATAAGAGACCTGAATATATGATTATTTTTCTCTCTTTTTTGTCGTAGTAATAATATTATTTTGTCTATTCTTCCAAGTAGATTAATCTCTGGCCCGGCATGGCCTAGCGCGTAAGGCGTGCGACTCGTCATCCGAGGGTCGCGGGTTCGCGCCCGCGTCGCGCTAAACATGCTCGCCCTCCCAGCCGTGGGGGTGTATAATGTGACGGTCAATCCCACTATTCGTTGGTAAAAGAGTAGCCCAAGAGTTGGCGGTGGGTGGGGATGACTAGCTGCCTTCCCTCTAGTCTTACACTGCTAAATTAGGGACGGCTAGCACAGATAGCCCTCGAGTAGCTTTGTGCGAAATTCCCAAACAAACAAGATTAATCTCTAATATATTCAAAATATTTCTATTTCATAATAATTTAAATAATTAACTATTTGTCTTAATTCGATATTGTTCTACTAAAGTAACTAAACTAAATGTGGGTTGCATTTAAGGAGTCAATCTGAACAACCTTCTTATTATTGAATCAACCCGTAAAATATTATATAGCTCTACTGTATATCAGTTGTATCTTTCAGTGGGTCTTGTATGTAAGAAATTCTTTATTTTTTTATTTGTGCAACGACACCTAAACTAAACTGATTTATATTCTGTTACATGTACTTAACACAAAATGTTTTAATGATTGATTTACAAATGTAATTTCCTTTTTTAGTTTAACTAATACATTAAATTATTGCTTATATATTTAATACAGCTAAACTTCCATAACATTTAGTTTCAAGTGTCTAAAAATAATACAAATTTTTTTTCAGTTGCTACGGCTTTTCCAACGATTAACCAAAAAGGTTCTGGTTTACTGTTTTATAGCAACATAGCCCTTATTGTCCCTGTTGTTGTATCTGCTGTTGTAATTATAGTTATTATTGTCATCTCAGTGGTATGTTTACGTAAGCATCCGGCAGAGAGCAGCAGCCGACATTCGACAACAAACGGCAAGTAATGTGTGTATGTCTGTGTGTTTTGTTATTGCAAATCTACAACGGGAATCGAACCCTTGATTTTAACTGGAGACCGGTAAATAATCTTGAAATAACGCTTTTTTTTTTAGTTTTCGGTAATACGTAAAAAGTATTTTATTAACGTTTTAAATTAACATTTGTTTTAAAAATCGACTTATCCTTTCTGAGCTATAATAATTCTGTTTCCCCAAAACTTTGTTGTGAATTAGTATTTTATTTATATTATAGTAGCTCATAATACTCTGGCAAAATCTTTCAACACCTACTTTACTCGTATCTAATTCTGTAACCAATTCTGTTTCCTAAATCATTGTTCTTTTGTGTTAGAAAATAATTTTATTTTTCGATACGTTCTTATATAAGACTATATTTATAATAGTGAATCATTAAAAAATCCATTGAACAATAAATATGACATATTAAGGCATGTTTTGCATGTTATTATAATTTAATATTTAAAACGCTGCCTAGCACACTCACGTGTGTCTTTTTTTAAGTTAGTTACAGTTCAGATGCTGATGTTTTCAAGTTGTCAAAAACAACGGAAGTTGATCGTAGTAACTGTTTCTAGACGATTAGAAAAGAGCAAACGATTATCATGTTGCTCACTAATTCAAACATATCTGCAGGTAATCAACGTGTAAAACATCCAAAGGACGAGAACATGGTCATGGGAGAATTATCAGAAAAACTCCCAGGATCTAACAAAACTGGGACAGGGAGGCAGAGCTACTATTCCTCTCCCACAAGAAGAACTGTTTTAGATTCTCAAGACAGAACCAGAGGTAATGTTAATTAAATATTATTGCCATTATAAACATCATGAAATTTGAAATATAAAATACTGTGTTGATTTCATAAAGATAAACTACGTTTTTACTGCTTCATTTTTCTCTCTCTTCATCATTATTAACAGGTATATTTTAAGCACAGTAGTTTACCATACCATATTTTTAGTAAGTTACAGTATTTCTAAAGCTCATATCTATAATATCAAATACGATATATTTTGCACTACCTCTTTTTGACACTGTAATGCAATCTAAATGTGACAGCTTAGCTACTGACAGACTTAAGCTAATAAATTAACTCTGAAGATGGAAATCTGCTTGAAATTCTTTCTCAAATGAGCAGAAAGACACAGACTGGTGAATTAACATACTCAGGCTTGCTAGAACATATTCTTATTTTAAAATCATGTGAAAAACTTGTATTTCAGTAAATCAGTTTCTTTTTTAAACAGTAAAATGTCTGATCTATGTTTAGGAGTAATTACTAATATTGATATATGCAAACTACAGATTTGACATTTCATTTTCTTTTTCTATATGTGTTCCTCAAAACCCTCTGATTTTTACTTAGTTATTACAGTTGATGTATGAACTCCAAAACGTATTACACCATCAAGAGTTATTGTATTTTATAGAAATTAAGGTTCAACTCCCCCCCCTCAGAGTTTGCTGAAATTACTTCACAGGCCTCAAATGAACAAAAACTTAAAATACAGCAGTTTTAGGAACACTATTTGTTCATTATACACCCTTGTGCAAATTAATTGAAACAAGACGGAAAATTACGATTTTTTTCAATTTTTTTGCATTTTATTTCTGAGAATTCAAAAATTACTCACAAATTAATACATGATATGACCGTCTTTATTTTTCAGAAGATCTTTAATCCGTTTTGGCATCGAGTCCATGAGTTGACTGCAATCTTTACTAATTTTTGGATCACGGTACCACACCTCAATTATGGCATCAATTAGCTTATCTTTCGTAGTGCAGTCTTTTCCCCGAAGTCTTTCTTTACAAATCACCCAAAGATTTTCAATAGGATTTCAGTCCGGAGAGTTTCCAGGCCAGTCCAGCACCTTTATTCGCGTTGTAGTCATAAAATTCTTCACAAGTTTTGATGTGGGGCACGGAGTCAGATCTTGCTGAAAAAAAAAACAGATCCATCTGGAAATCTCTTTTTCAATTCTGGAACGACTCTTCTCTGCAAAACTTCGATGTACTGTGATCCTCGCATCATACCTTCTACGATACGTAAGCCTCCGACGCCATAGTAGCTGAAAAAGCCCCAAAACATCTTCTTCAAGGGATGTTTTACGAACTGATTGATATGAGATTCTCGAAATTTCTCACCTGTAGATCTGCGAACATGCAAACTTCTTTGACCCTGTAAGAAGAAATGAGTCTCGTCACTGAATAACACCTTCTTCCATTGTTCTTGCGTCCAGTTCTTGTATTTCAGACCCCATTAATACCGTTTTTTCTTCATTGAGTTGATATGGAGTTGTTTTTTGACTGGTCTCCTTGCCCTTCTAACGCAATTTCGAATGACGTAATATTCCTTAAAATTTCGTCATATATCCCAAAAATAGATCGACCGTACTGCAAAACACAGCTAATGACGCTGTGTGAAAAAATGACTATTAAAGGAAATCAGCGGGTCCAGCGAGCCTACACCGCTGCCATGCTGAAAATATTGTAAAATGACCATTTGTTTCAATTAATTTGCACAAGGGTGTAATAAGTAACAAATTGCTAGTTATACTAAGTATGGAACATTGTCAGGTTTTGTATATGTATTATTCGGATTCATTTGAGTATACGTCTTTGACTTGTTGAAGATAACTTGAACAATAAACAGAGAGCATACAATCCACTTATTTTAAAATAATTTATTCAAAACAAGTCAGACGTATGTACAAAATTTTGTTACACTATTGGTTGTCACAATTGTGTCCAGAGCTTTAAATAATTCTTTTTATCGTCAAAGTCTACAATTCAATTACTTTAGAACACTCTTTGACATGGCAAATTTTTCTCCTGTAATCTATTATAACAAAACAACCTGTGATAATTTCACTAGGAACAACCGTAATGAAATATAGCACTGCCTTGAATATTTCAAAAGACAACGAATATATAACATAGCAGCAGCTTTTATTATTCTACTAATAGATGAAAAACAGCATACACAGTTAGATTGTTGATATTAGAAAAGAGATGTTAATAAAAGACAATAAAAACAACCTGCGCAAGAAAATCGAATATCAATAATTATTAAAATATATGAAATCTTCACACATTAGGACAGTTACAAAGAACTTAGTTTGAATGGATATTATCAACTGTATTAACGGTTAAATTAAGATATGTCTTGCAGACCAATGACACTAACCAACGCGCGTTATAAGCATATATAGTGATAATAAAGTATAGCCAAAATGCACAGAAGAACCCAACTCCTTATTCTGAATGGATCAGGAGTTTATATAGTTAATGGTTCACTTTTTCAGGAAGAAGACCAGAAGCCCATGAATACGCTGAACCTTACTCATCTGTACCTGTGCCACGACGAGTTCCAGACGAAGTTAGTCGAGTTTGTTTAAAAGATAATGTAGGAAGCATTTAACTATTCACTTCACAACTTATTTGTGTTTTAATATACATGTAAAAGTCTTGTTGTACAGCCTTCTCCTTTCTTCATTTCCATGGAAATTACTATTGTTAAATAAATTTTGTTACGTAAGATACCAAATTATCACGTAAAAATAGTGTTTTAATTGCATTATTTTTCCGACAATTTTTGTATATAAACATGTTACGTTTTTATATACAGTGGTCGCAATTTACTTATGTTTATAAAACACAGAACAAAACTTCATTGTTATTTTTGTATAACATTTTCATTGAGTTTCTACTGTGAAAACATATACCCAGGCTTTCTAATTGTATTTCTATAAAATAAAGTACATTGCAACAAAAAAACTAATAATAACATTGTTTGAACATAGCTGTACCCTCAATATTTGTATTACATTCACCTCAAGCCAATAGTTTTCTGCATTTGTCATTATTCAAACACCAGTTTTTTTGTCGTTTGCCATTATGTCAACACGCAACTATGTGTGGTATCGCAAAACGGAGAAAAAACACATTAGCAGCACATCAAGCTATTTACGTTTTCCTTTTGCTCATTTACAACATCATATACATCATGCTAAACGTACTTGTTTCAGTCTAACAAGGGTAACAAAACATCAAAGATTACTGAGTGTCCACTTTGCTCTAAGTATCAAAGAGATAGGGGAAATTATAATACTTTGGTTATAAAGTAATACTTAAATAAAACACGAGCTAACAAAACTATACGTGAATTAGTTTTAAATACGTTTGATTTTATCCAGGAAAAATTCTCTTTCAACATAAATGATTAAGATGAGTTTTGTATAAAAAGGATTTTAAAGCGTGCAAATTACGATTTTTATTTCTTGTTATATTTTTGTACATAGTGTTAAAATAACTTAAGATACCGAAATGAGCCACAGAATGTTTGTGCTTATAATAATTCCTGAGGCATCGCGTAAAAATGTAGTCAGCTACCGGTCAGTAACCCTTTCTTTTTTTGTAAACCTGATGATAACCGAAGAAGGTCGAAACGTTCACTCCTCTCTTAGTGCTTTCTCTACCCCTACCAGCCGTTTTTAAATATATAAAAGTTTCTTGGTATTTCTTCTTTACAGGTGAACAAAGGAACAATCAGAACACTTAGAAGTGCTTTCAGTAGATCAGATGGTCTGGCCACTGAGATATGGAATGGTAAGGTTATCCTAGTAACAATAATTTATCATTCTAATAGTCATTTAGCTTTCAAAAATAATATCCGTAATATTTTAGCTTTATAGCAAACTATTAGGAATAACCTATTTGGATGCTGTTATCTTTGTTTATAACAGTAAAGCATCGTTCAGTAACTGATATCCACATATGTTTTATCTAACGAAAAGTAGCAAGAAAAGTATATTTATAATACATCTCTTTCGCAAAGGAGAAGTAAAATATTTAGTGAATCTTGGAAACAGAGAGTTCGTGCCCATGAACAACAGGCCAGGTGGTTAGGGTGCTTAACTGAGAATCGCGGGTTAGAATCCTATCCCACCAAATATACTCTATTTTCAGCCGAATTTCGTTGGTGAACGATAAGCTGCTTTCCCTCTACTCTTTCACTGTTAAATTTTGAACAGCTATTACATACAGCCCTCGTGTAGCTAGCTTTGTGCAAAATTCAAAATAAACCAAATATTGCATAATACCATTGAGAGCAGCAGTTCAGACTTTTTTTTTTTTGTCCTTCTCTGCAAACACAAACGTGAATATTTGAATATAGCAACACATCTTGTGAAATCGAGGGTACTTATTAGAATATATATACATATTTACACGAGTTTTGAACAATGAAAAGGTCCTGAAACATCTAATGCAAAAATTATATTAGTGAGATTAAAAGCACAATCAGCACGAGGGTTTGAGGGCATGCTACCCTGGAAATTTGTAAAAAAAAAAGTGGATATCATGAGGTTAAAATTGGAAGAAATATTGCATGAAATATAGTTTAAACAATTGTATAGTATCCATAAAAATCCAAAACGTTCAATATCATAAGCAACTACACTATGACTATATAGCATGCATTTGCAACGTACGGCCGGTGTGACTCTGAAAATATAACTGCATTCAGTGAATTCAGCCTGTTAGCTGCCCACGAACTCATTTGTTTTCATTTTGTTTATTGTTTAATGAGTCACGAAAATATATAAAATTAAGAGTGCCTTTAAACTGATAGAATTATAGTATTAAGTTTCTAAATAATTAATTAAATCAGCAAATAATATATGATGAGCTAATTTTTATTTGAATTATTATATTCTATATTGGGCTCACTGACAATTAATTGAAATTGACAACTCTCTGCACGGAGAACAACGTAATACAATGCGTCATTTGATGAATGAAAACCTTGGCTTTCTGTTGATTATAAATAATGGAGTATTAAACGTAAGAGAGAACTATTAACAAATCCTGTGAACGAGAATGTAACAAACAGATGTATTATAGATAAGGAGGTTTAAATTTCTATTTGATGACTCTGTAACTAAACGAAATTAAAGGCTAAGAAATACTTTGTTTCAGCGATGTTGATACTATAAGTTATTTATGTTAAATTTCGTATTTATTAGAGATGTGGTGAATAAATTATAAATGAGGAGATGCCTAGAAAAAAAGTTATTTCTCACACGAGGGGAAATTCAGAATTTTTTTTTTTACTATTGCCTTATAAATTTAAGAATTTAAAATTTATGTGATATTAAAATATGGATTATCAGCTACAAATATACCTGAGCCACCTACTGACTTAAAACATTTCTCATAACCTTTATTATTTGAATAATATTCCCATTTACTATGTTATTCTATTGCAACACTACTTTCGTTTTGTTTTCTGGTAATAAGAAATTTTGCTAAGGAAATCGCAGTCTTTTTAAATTGTACTTTTGCTTCGTACAGTGTATGGCCTGCAAGTACATTTAACAATTGCTATCCGGCCTTCACCCTGAATTAAGTTGCATGTGCCTGCTATATAAGCACATCTTTTATTACCTCGCAAAATAGGGGTTCGGTTAAGCCCCCCTGCGCGTCACCCCCAATGGTTTACCATTCGAAATTATGAAGACGAATAATATATAATTGATAACCAATTAAAAGTTGCATGCTTTAACTGTTTCTGAACACAAAGTATACTGAGTTTTTACCTTGCATAGTACCCCAATGGCACAGTGGTATGTTTGCTAGAAACGGGGTTTAATTATCCGTGGTGGACAGACAACAGAGAGCCCTTTGTGTAGCTTTCGTCTCAATTACAAACAACAACTTTACCTTGAATTTTTAAGAATGTAAATTGTTTTATTTGCTACCAAAACAACAAGTAACGAGATAACTATTACAAATAGCGAGTGTGTGAGTGTTCACCTTAAACCTAAATTAATCTTATTGCTTCTGATGATCCTCTCTGAATTTACTTGTATTAAATAGTTTCATTTCTCTTACGAGCATTTCTAAGCTTTGGGAAAGTCAAAGGTTGGAAATGAACGACCGAAACATCACACTAGACAAGACTCCTAGCATAATGCCCGAAAATTAAACAGATCATTCAAAGTGAACAATAGTACACCTCTGAAATAATTCCTCCACGACCGTAACATGATCTAGGTAGACGTTTTCTTTTACAGAGATGAAATCAACACCAATGATACCGATGTATGACTTAAAATTAATGATCAGGATGTCACCTTTGTACTTCACAGTCGTGAAAAAACTGCCTCGAACACGTGCAGGTCACTTATTCTTTGAAATTAATGGCACAAACCATGATAAACCCACAGTTAAAATGATATATAATATAATAATATTCCCTGTTACGACGGTTTGTGAAGCCAAGACAAATTTGGGGCTCATCATTGAAGAAGGTAGCGCCTGGCATAGGAAAGTGGTAAGCAGTGTAAGACAAGAGGGAAGGCAACTAGTCATCACCCCCATCGCAAACTCTTGAGCTACCTTATTATCAGCGAATAATGGAATTGACCGTACATTGCACCTCAGTTGCAGTTTTATTTACTATATTTCTACTTACATAATTTTCCTGTATTTTCATTCAATACAGTCATATGCTACAATAAAAAATACACAGTACATTTATGAAATAAACATTTTTAAACTTACTTGAAAATTAACTTTAAAAGTACACATTTTTCAAACAACTTGGTGAATATTATATTCAAAAGCAATCAGAAAACAGTAATTTATTATCCATTGCATACCTCTATACAACTAATAGTAATTATGATGTCATGAAAGAAAATATACATGCTGTGTTTTGTTCTAATAGTGTTTCTGATTGATATCTGAACGAAATTAACCCAAGTTGCTAATGTTAATATATTTAAAATTTTCGTATTTTTACCACTAGATGGCAGAACTAACCAGTCCACTGAATTATGGGAAAGATATGAATCAAGCAGCAATTCAAGTCAATCAGAAAACAGTAATAATCGAACAAGTAGTCAGTACAGTGGAATTCGACGAATAAATATATAAACACTTCGACTTGTTGCGTTATATTAATATTTATCCCATACTGTCTTTCAAGCAGCACTCACTAAAGTACTAATAATTTGTTCGTAAATAAATCGACCCTTACCAATCACATTTTCACATTACTCCTTTTTTTTTTTTTTTTTTTTTGCATTAAGTACTAGGTACAAAGCTTATATGTACATGTGTCTGTTTGTAAAATTACATTTTTTTTCTTTGTACAACTACTGTAATAAAACGTTTACCAAAATTAAAATTTACTCTCCTTAGTTATTTTGATATCAAACGGCACGGCTGTTCATTTTGAAAACGGCCATTACGACCGTTCCACTATAATCAAATATACCACAATTTATTCTCACCTGTTTAATTTATATTACTTCGGTTAAGCTGCAAATTATATACTACATATGTTTTCAGTAAAAATTGTTGATGTTGTTTTGTTTTCGTATTTAAACATTGCAGTTTGAAATACGTAAGAAATACATGTACAATGATGGTATTTTATGTCAAATATTTACCTCGTAATGAATGATGGGCCTTTCACTGAACCAAGTGGTTTGCATCATTTGTACTTGCTTTGAAGGTTTGCCGACTACAAAACTCGGTTTTTAGCGTTGAATACCCTCAGCCTCACACTGGGTGAGAGGAGATATTAACACTAGAGAAATGCAATAAAAAACATTTATTTACTTCTTAAATTTCAAATCAGAAACCATAATGTATTCATGAAAATATACGTATTTTTCATTAGAAACTGTTCTGTAGCTTACCAAAATCAGTATATTGTTCAAGGCAGAAACACGCGTAGTAAATATTGTAACAAAAAGTTATTATTTTATTATGATTTTGTTTCCAAGCGCGTAAGGCGTGTGACTCGTAATCCGAGTCGAGCTAAACATGCTCGCCCTCCCAGCCGTGGGGGCGTATAATATGACGGTCAATCCCACTATTCGTTGGTAAAAGAGTTGGCGGTGGGTGGTGATGACTAGCTGCCTTCCCTCTAGTCTTACACTGCTAAATTAGGGACGGCTAGCACAGATAGCCCTGGAGTAGCTTTGTGCGAAATTCCAAAATCAAACAAACAAACAATGATTTTGTTTTTAAAATTTAACCTCTCCCAATGTTACAGCAGTAAGTCAGTGGACTTACAACGCTAGAAACCGTGTTTCGATACCCGATACTTGTAATTACTTATGTCTCTACTATTTAAGTCCCCCCCCCGGGAGAGCGGTAAGTCATCGGATTTATAACACTGAAATTAGGGGTTCGATTCCCCTCTGTGACACAGCAGATAATCCACTGTGGCTTTGCTATAAGAAACCACACACACATACCTTATACCTATTTAATGTACGTAGTGTATCATCAAAACAAAATTTCTCAAGTGGGTGGTGGAAGGACTACACAGAACCTTTCGTGCAACACATGCTACTATTAGAGTTATTATTAATTTATTATTATCCTTGTGGATAGTTAAATCATTCTTTACACAAAGAAAAAACTATGTTCCTTCAAATAGAATTGTAATGTTCACAGTTATAGGTTTTGAATATTTTTCAGATTAATGAGCAGTGGGGTATTTGCCCAGGGACTATAAGGGGCTCAATCTAAGGGCCCATTGATAATTTTATTCTTTGTAAAACTACATGGGATGTAGATCCAAAAAGTTATTAGTCTTTGAGCCTACACAAACTTAAATCCGCCACAACGAATGAGTGAATGTGTATCAAGATACAAAATTTTATATCTGCCTTTCGCTTTAAAAATAGTTAATTTCCTAATTCATTAAAATTCGTATTCCACATTTCAAAGGAATTAAATAAAAGTATAAATAATTAAAGCATTGAATCACACTATTTCAACGAGGTACTGAAATAAGAAAAAGAAAAGTTTCCGTAATTTTACGACTTTGTTACGTAGTTGTACAATACACTAAAATGCCTTATTTAGACATGATTTAAACCATAGCCATGGTTAGTTGTCATAAGCTGTATTTGATATACAAATGCCGTAGATATAAACATTAATATTTTGTAAATAGGTTTATATACAACACTTTCTTCTTAGATTATTTCTTTCAATACCAAACGTTATTTTTGATACCCTTATTCAAAAATACATTTCGATGTAATGTACGCTCTTATAACAACACTCAACTTTGGATCTTACAATGATGTAAGTACAGCCTGCAAATAATGGAATAAGCAAAAATGAAGGTATGTGATATTTACAAGTGAATAAAGTTTGAATAATTTGGCAACAATCAATAATAGTCTATATAAAGCAGAGACAATAATAGTACTATAGTCAATATACAAAGCTTGGGACTGCATCTCAAACAACAGTGTAAAGGATCTTCACAAAATTAATTTCACCTTGACTCAGATCCATCATTATATTCCCTCAAGCACACAGTTCACCTGATGGAGGATTTATCTTACAGAAAGAAATTAATTCCAAGTTACAATTAACGTAGTAAAAGGATATACTGACAGTACAAATAAGTCAATGAAAATTTCACAGTGATGGCTTTGCCTATAGAAAGTCGCAATAATAATTTCATTGAGCCTATATTGGGTTTTACAAAAATTGGGAAAACCAAAAAGTGAGATAACAAACAAAACATTAAGAAAGTGGTGTTTGTTAAACAAATGGCAGCTAGCTGGTTATATTATCATTCACTACAAACAGTCAAGCTAGCTAGACAATATTTTTAAAAGCAAATAAATTCCCCAGTAACCAATAATTATTACTTTTAAACTAAAATGCCATGAACTGTTAAAAAACAAGTGTACCAGGTAAACACGAATTCGCCAAATCACCAAAGCAATTTTCACTGGAGATAAAAAAACATACGTGTATATATATAAACGTATTTTAAATAATTCGTGAATCTGTTGCTCTTCTTTTGTTGGCCTGGCATGGCCAAGCGCGTAAGGCGTGCGACTCGTAATCCGCGGGTTCGCGCCCGCGTCGCGCTAAACATGCTCGCCCTCCCAGCCGTGGGGGTGTATAATGTGACGGTCAATCCCACTATTCGTTGGTAAAAGAGTAGCCCAAGAGTTGGCGGTGTGTGGTGATGACTAGCTGCCTTCCCTCTAGTTTTACACTGCTAAATTAGGGACGGCTAGAACGGATAGCCCTCGAGTAGCTTTGTGCGAAATTCCAAAAACAAACAAACATCTTCTTTTGTTTCTGACGCAGAAACGTAATATTTCAGGTCCATTATAACATGCATTTTTTTTCGAAAGTGTTAAGGCCAAAAAATAATGAGAACACTTTTATTCATTCCAAAAGTTAATGAGGTAGCGAGTTACGTCGGCTTTGTAACTTATACGGAGTCCTATTTGAAAAGTTTTGGCTGTCATCTTGGTATAAGTCAAGTTGGTTTTAGTGTAAAGGACGATATGAAATTCAAAGAAACAATTGATAATTCTTTGTTTGCCTTTGAATTTCGTGCAAAGCTACACTATGGCTATCTGTTCTAGCCGTCCCTAGTTTAGCAGTGTAAGACTACAGGGAAAGCAGCTAGTCATCATCACCATCCGCTAACTTTTGGGTAACTCTTCTAACAACGAATAGAGGGATTCACCAAATTTTATAACGCCCCTGCGGCTGAAAAGGCGAGCATATTTGGTGTGACGGGGTTCGAACGCGCGACTCTTAGATTACGAGTCTAGCCATACCGAGCCCAAATGATAATAAACGTGGCATTCAACCATATTAATGTGAGTAATTAGAAGACGTTTCTATTCGTGATTCACAAAAAGTACAAATGTTCTTCAGAAAGTACCGAAGTGAAGTAAAGAAGTAGACTTGGTAACACTGTCTGGAAAGTGCGTTACATATTTTATAGGTGAAGGAAGTGGTGCAAATATTACCTTGAGGAAACAACTCATTTCGAAAACACACAAAAGAAGCCCATATAGTTCAACAGCCAATAACACAAACCCCTTACAGGCACACCCATGAGGGACTACGTCATAACCAAAGTATATTTTTGTCCATATATAGGAATAGAAGAGATGAAAAACTTGAAATGTGTCACATGGAACAAAAACATTACTATCCAAGTACTCTCACAAAAGCGACCAAATGGCTATGAAGTGAAGCTGAAAACTTTATCAATGATCATCCTCTATTTTTATTCACTACAGGTTCTATACTAGCTGCAGAACAGGAAGACAAATTCAGTATAGATACTTATATAAACACTACTCGACCATCAATCTCAATGGGCCCCTTGCCTTTGCTGGGACAGGGTTTGTTATATACATAAGTTGTAAATTACTTAATATTACCTACTTTGTTATCTGAAACTGGGGGGTTTGTACCCTTGCAAGAATAGAAAATATAAGAGACAGATATATACAAAACAGTACAGCAATATCTGTCAAAATTCCACTTGGAGAGTGTGGTATCAGTTTTAAATGGGGTGATGTGTACAACACACCAAAAAGACCTTTCCACTCTTTTTATTGTAGAACAACTAATGGTTTTAATCCAAACAGTTTGGTCTCAAACAGTGAAGAATTTCCATGGTCCACAATCACTAAGGCTGGGAACTGGCAAGGGTCTCACGTGCTCCACTCGAAAGGTAAGATTCATGTAGGGGAAACCCAAATAATATGTCTAGATATACATCAACTTCTCTGCCTGAAACTTTTTATTGGAATCATTGCAGTGAGTGACCATTGGTTTGTAAAATGAGCGTAGTCTGCATTGGACTTGAGCATTATATAGAATTACCACAAGTAAAACTCCAGTGGTGTTGCAAAACGCTTCATCTCACAGTAGGCACTTATTGAGTCAGGGAAAATGATATGAATACTTTCCATCATCCAAATTTTATACAAGTTTTTGGAAGGCAACACTATCCAGCTAGTGGTATTCAAAAGTAGAATACATGTGAGAAGGGAATAAATGAATATTTAACCCCTGCTGTTAAATGTGCAGGGTTGATTGAAGAATGGTAATTAGAGGAAGTCTGTACTGTATTCATCAAAAGACGAGACAGCCAGATAGTAGAGATAGAGGGTGATGTAGATGTGTAGGATAATCTATATAACAACCTGGAGAAACTATTCAAGTGATCGATGATAGCGAGTCATTAGACAATTTGTCAGGTGACTAATCTGATGAGACTCAAAATAGCAGCCAAAGCTTTAGGGAGAAGGAAGTGATTGGGATATAAAAAAATTATATAAATGGCAGAAAATACGAGATGAGTCAATGGTACAGATGTCAGAATGATGATGACAACATACAAGAACTAGAAGAAAATAAGATTGGAAGATGATAGAGTAAGCAGTTCAAAACGGTCGAGAATAAGGGCATGAAGAACAACTTTAAAGTGCAAGTCAAGTAATGTAGAGTCGATGCAGGAAAAAGGAATGGAAGAGAACAGTATGGACAAAAAAGAAGAAACACTATGGAATTAGAAAAAGCAGAATGTAGCTCTCAGAACAGCCTACTACCTAAAAATAGTAGAAACAGACAAATCACAGCCAAGAAAAGAAAGGTGAGGTAATGCAAGATATGTCAGTCAAGGAATAACGGAATAGAAGAGAAAAATTGCACAAAAGAAACCAAGGTTGGGCAGACCAATAATAGGTGACAAACAGTACTCATCCAGTGAGAGGTGTATTGGTGAAAGATGTATTTAAGACTTGGGATGAGGCAATGGAATGTCTGTTGTGTTATTTGAATAGTTCAGTCACTAGGCAAGAACCTCTAGGAGACAGAGAGGAGGAAATACCCTTAAGGACAGTAAAATACTGGATAGGTTCCATTATTCATGCAAGGCCTGCTGTTGCATGTAGATAGATGAAAGAAATAAGAAGATTCATAGAAGCCATAGTCTCCAAAAAGAGATAAAACCTTCCACATGGAAGGAGAAGCTCAGACTTTAGTGACTAGACTCTCGAAGTATTGTAGACAAAAAAATAAAGATTTGGAACAACTGAGATGAAAGCTGTAAATTATGCCAAAACAAAAACAAAATATTAGGTCGGGGCTAAGGATGGTTTGAAAATCTTAGACAAGTAATACTAAATGAACAGCTTCATGAGGAAGAAACGAAATTTGATCAGAAGATTACCCCAAGAATGAAAGAGGAGAAAACATTCATCCAAGTAAAAGTGGAACCAATATTCCAGACCATGAAGATAGTGAATAAAAGTCCACATAATGCAACTGAAAACATACAAAGCTAATGCTATTCACAATGGCAGTGCACGGAACTGAAAAAAGTCGCCACGGATGAAACTTAGGCAGTATTGTGAGGCAAGAGATATCAGAACATGGAGAAAGGTGTCCAACGCATATGCCTCAATCATCTATAGCCTTGGTTGGAAAGACAACCAGGGAGAAGTAATTCTCCATCAAACAGAGGGACAACCAAAATGATTACCGAATCATAAGTCGATAATAAGTGTTTTAATATGAAAAGAAAAGTGGAGGGCAAGGCCATGAATCAGAACTTCAATGACCTATCTCTCTGCAGCAAAAGAGGCCTGCCAATGAACAATTTCAGACAGATGGGTTCCCACGGGATCTCTATCAACCCAACTGTCATCAACAGTTAAGATGATAGGAGGGACGTCAAGCAAAAAGAGGACTAGAGGAGATGGGAGAGTGAGATACTGGAATATAAAGGGAGAAAGGGTGACTGAGGTTAATGTGGTGAAGTAATATTGTAACAAACACAAGACTAAGGAAAAAGGGAAAAGTGATAGTGGGCAGCTTTGTCCCATGTTTAGAGAGAAGCAGGGACGTTACCAAATACCTCCTGACAGATAAAAAAAAGCAAAACAAGCTCATGGAAGGAGGAAAATAAACTTAGAAAGTAAAGTATCTTTACCCACAAGGTGTTAACAACAAAAGAACCAAGCGAGAAAATAAAGTGCAAAAGATGTAGAATTGGTGGTGGAGCATGCTCTATAAATTCAAGAGAATGGTGAAGCACCTCTGTCATAAGGCAGATAGAGAAGAGGTAACAAAAAAAGGGTAATAAGGAATGCATGAAGTCAAGAAAAGAAGAAACTAGACAAGAACATGACTGAAAGATAATCTACCACCCACACCAGCATAACTGACTCCAAGAATTGGATGTAAAGGAATAGAAAGGGAGAATGACTAAAACAAGAATTTAAAAATCAGTCAGTTATAGAGGATGTTTCAATATATTACACAAACAAAGAAGATCAAGAAAGGAATCAGAATGGGCAAAAAATATCAAGAAAGTAAAAAACAAACTGTGAATGGAAGAGTTGTGTAATAGAAAATGAAAAGCATCATAAATTATGAGAAGACAGATAGAATGGTGTGTAACTGAATAATAAGTTCTTGAAAGCTTGAAGAGGACTGAATAAGTTCTTTAGCATGTATAGAAATACCAAAATCGAAGCCAGAAGGTGGGAAAGTTGCTTAACTTCATCCCTCTTAACATCATTTTCAAACTTAGGTGAAGGAAATATGGGGCAGAGGTGAAAGAAGAATGTTGTGGCTGCATCATGGACACAACTACATGTTGGAAGATGGCTGTGTTGTCTTCAACAGACAAGGAACTTACATAATTTTTGATAAATTGGTAATTGAGTTAATTTCACTCACTTAAATTGTGAAGTCCTATTGATAAGTTGAAAAACAAAATAAAGTAATTGAAATATTTTAACAAGGCTCATCAAAACTGAACAGTCATAACACAACTGTACCAAGAAAATGAAATGAAAATTTTTGCATGAGGATGCTGAAGAAGGATTTGCACAAGACTGTGTATGTTGTACTTTTAATGATGGTATCCAAGTTTATCAAGAAGATAGCACAACCACCAGAGGAAAATACATATTTGTGTATGGAGGTGAATAATTGTATCAGAACTGGTTGGGATATACAATTCACTAGTTCTATGCAAGTTTACAATGACAACAAAAAAGTATGGTGGGTTTTCAGCAAGAATAAGTAACCTAATATTTGATTGTAGGATTCTACTACTTCAAAGTAAAATGTTTGACAAATGAAATGGTATAATTAAGTACCAAGTTTGTATTTTAGCATAGTAGATGGTTAAATTTTTTTTATTAATCCAGATGATATCATTATTACCATGGGTTATGTCTTCAGTGTTTTAATTCAGACGTTAGCTGGATAATAAACTACAATAAGATCAAATAAGTTGATGGAAGTAAATCTAAATGTCACAGATAACATCATGAAAGTCTAGTAGTTTGTAAAGTATATATAAACAGCACAACATTACAAACATGAGAATCAATTTTCTTGCTTTCAGTGAGTTGTGAATAAGCAGTTATTTTTTCTAGTCATACCCTGAAGTATTTATATTCATGTTAGTTATTGCATATATTCAGTTATTTGATTGATCAGACATAAAATTATACAAGTTTCTTTTTACATTAGTCATAATAAATTTTGTATGGTATTTCCTTAGAAACATTACGAAACAAACATTTGTTATCATTACTTGGATTGGATTTAAATTATTTTCACCAGATAATTTAACACAATTTGCCCAATTAAAGAACATTATTATTCATTTGGCTGATGTCTTTATCCAAGGTCTAACATTACAAACAACAATAACTACAGGGTGTTCGGAAAGTCACTGTGCAGTTTTGTAATCATATTTTATTCAGTCTATTTCAAGCCAACAACTGATAGCGGTGTTTAGAAACAAAATAAGAAAAATCCAGGCCTTTATTGATGCCAACGGGGGTCACTTTTAACATTGTTTATAATTATCATTCATATTTACCTCCTGTAGTCTATATTGAAACATGCATGTTAATAAATACATAAGTGCACAGTGACTTTAAGAACACCCTGTATTAGTTTATTATTGTATGAACTCTAGGGAAATAAAGAAATACTAAAGTGAAAAACCTCCAATTTTACTTAACAAGTATAAATAAACTTTTATTAACAGAGACAATAAAAGCAAGAAATGCCTTTTTTTTTCCTACCCCCTCTGTAGTTTGGTATTATGTTTATAAAATGACTTTGCAGACTCCAGCACTTACATGCCGGTTTTTTTTTGTATATTCTCCTTGGTAACTAATTTTAAGCAAATCATCCACATTTTTTTGTGTCAAAGTTATCAGAACATATCCTGCCATATTTCATTAGAGTGAACTTAGATCCTTTAATTTTATATGTCCAAATCTTTCTTCTTGAAAGACCTATTGGTAAATGAAATAATTCCTAATTCTTTTTTGCTACTGATGGTGTACACATATACCACATTTTGCCACTAAATTTTCAAAACAAGTAGTACCTCTACTCACTCTCTGTAAAAATAAAATTGTGACAACATGTTATAATATGTTCTAAATTTTACATTTTCTGAAAAAATATATATATATATCTTGGTGACTAAATGAACAAATGTACTTGGAGAAAAAAGGGATTGTCACAAAAAATATCTTCCTGTAAAGAAAATCCTAAACACTTTTAATTTTGATTTTATTATTTTAAATACATACAAATAAAGTATATTATTATCAGCATGGTGTGTCTTTTAGGAATGATTTTCAATTTAATTATTCACTGGTTTTGAACAGCATACACTTTTAAGCTTTAGATATGATTAAGTTCTATTCAGAATGGAACCTATGAAAAAATCTCCAAAAAAATCGATAATAATAATTTAACTCCTTTTACTCACTAACTAACATACAACTATGAATGTACAGATCCAAAAATAAAACTCCCTTCCAACCTGAAAACAATTATACTCGTCACTTATTTTTTTCTACTCTTAACATGTTATTGACCAATTTAATCCACAAATCTTTAGTTTTTGAACTACTGTATAGTTTCCAATATCAAAGACACTCTGCTTTCTCTAATATTTAATATGTTTATAAATATACTGCAAACAACACATGAAAATAACAACAACCACTACATCATGGCTCATATAGTCATGCTTTAAGCTGCTTAAGATTAGAAAGTATATCTTTTATTATGAATGGAGTTTCCAAACCAATAAATTTTATTAAAAATTAAGAGTATCATGAAAACAGGTTAAGCATAAGAAATTCCTTGATAGATTGAGGTAGTGGAAGACTTTTGATTGCCCAATCAGCTCTTCTTTCTAAATACTGTCGGACAACCACACGGCAAAGATCCTTCAGTCTCGGAAACCGAAGAGCTTGTACCATCAAATATTCTCGCAGAAATGGATCCCAAATTTCACTTAATAAAGAATCATCCTTCAGCCATTTTTGATTTCTGAGATCACCCCCTACAGCAATTGCCATACTAACTAGATTCTGTTTTCCATCTTTTGCCATATGAAATAAAGGAGAAAGTCCTAATGCATCTGGTGTATTGGGATTACATCCAGCTCGAAGGAGTTTCTCAGCTAAAGCATCCTCTCTCAGAGCAACAGCCAAATGAAGAGGAGACTGTCCTAAAGGTGTTTGAGAAGTAAGATCACAATCATTATGAAGAAGTGCTTCCACTACACAGACATCATTTTCCAAGACTTTTAGATTTTTTGGTTTTTGACTTGCTCCACGAATGGTTGCCAGAAGAGGTGTTTCACCCTGTTTATTTGCTAAATTTACCTACAGCAGTACAGAAAATACTAATTACAAGAAGTAAAAATGGATTATAATAGTCAAAAACGTTTTTGTTGTACTTTGCATATTTATTACTAAACAGAGATTGCAATGATATGGAAAAAATTAATACAAGTTAAATTTATTTCGCTAGTTCCATGAGTTAAATAGAAAAACATTTTATTACATATATCAAAATACATTATAAATTAATTCAAAAATGAAAAAATTTTTTTCCATAACCAGTCTTTGTTGTCATTACTAAAAACTCATAATGGATAATGTCTAAAACTATAACACCCAAACATGTTGAGGATACTCCAGCTATATCAGACAAGATACAGACACTGATATCAAATGAGCCAGCAATTAAGGAAAATCAGTTAAGGTTAGGAGTTGACTGGTTGAACCCACAACATCAACTCCTATTGACTTTTGCTACCTACATCCAGTTGTTGGAAGGTAGTTACCCTTAATATTTAAATACAGCCTTAAAGTAAAAAGAAGCAACCCTAAATTTCTACACCATAAAACTCCACAGGAAAACTGTAAACAAAGGTTTTAATCACATTTAACATCATTTTACAGAGGCAATAGAACCAGGGGTGCTGTAGCACCCATACTTTTATATATTTGACTTATATAGCAACTGTAAGTTATATTAATTTTTTTAGGGAACATGCCCTAGACCCTCTAGATTAAGCTAACTCATACTTTCAGTCTCTCATTGTAAAATCTGCATGTCTAGCCAAGCAACCCCCCCACTCTGCAGCTCCTACCAACACCACTGTTTTGTGATTATTAAATAAAAGGCTGGGAATCTTACAGAAATATAAGATGGTCTATTACTATTATTATGCATATTATTACCTTTTATACATCTCATAAAAAGATGGACATTGGAAGTATTTATATATAAAATAAGAAATAAATCACAATAGGTATTACAGATTATTATTCCTTTAATATGGTACATCTTATTGTTTATTATTCAATAACAAATTTAATTTTACAAATTGTGTATGCACAGCTTTTCAGTATTCCTAATTAGTAAACTAGCAAGGAAAAATCAATTACTGAAGTGTGTGCAGTTCAGTCTGTAGGATAAAGTTTTCATCAATGTTTATCTTAGTAAGATTACATATACTTGTAGATATTTAAATGCTAGATCACTGACAAATGGATGTTATTAAATTTTACAAATCTCTGTTAGTTACCAAAACAAATAAACATCTACAACAAATGACTGACAAATAGTTTTGTGTCTAATGAAAGAACAAATTACATGAACATATGACAAAAAATCATGTTATCAACTGTACCCTGTCCTTCAAACTTTGTACAGGATGACACTTTTAATTTATTGCTATTATTTTGTATAATTTGTTAATATTTAAGATTTGTTAACAAGAATAAACAAAATGATGAAAAGTATATACATCGTAAACATTGTTTCAATATAAGTTAAATAGCTTTCTCACAGATATAACAGATAAAGTAGAAGTTGATAAATGTAGGATTTATACATTCTTGATAAAGAGAAACACACTTGCAATAACAATGCATCTCAGGATAGCTGGTATGGGTATTACAACTTTTATTAATAAAGCAGAGAACATCATTTTGACCTTCCTAGGTCATCTTCAGGTTAACAGAGATACACAAAGCTTTACACACTTCTCTCTCTCTCTCTCTGTGTGTGTGTGTGTGTGTGTGTGTGTCTGTGTGTGAAACTTCTTGTTCTTACCTCAGCACCAGCAGCTAGAAGAACAGATACCAGATCAAGGCTGGTGTGGGGTCCACTGGTGGCATGAAGAAGGGGAGAGTTACCCATTGTATCTTTAATATTAACTTTTGCTCCTTGCGCCACAAGATATTTAACAATACGGGCATTTCCTTGCATGCAAGCACAACCAAGTGGTGTCCGTCCATCATGATCCATTCGTTCAAGGTCACTTCCTGCCTCCACTAACATCTTTACTATTTCTATTTAAAAGGATAACTTTTAGGATTATTTTCTGTAGTGATATATCAGTTCAAACCATCTGCTTAAGAACAAGGTTCTAAAATTAACTACAACATCTGTTATTAGTTCCAAGACTTATATTTTGGAATTAAATCTAAGAACAACAGACCCTCCTATTGGAAATTCTTTTATAATATGCATGAAAGTTAAAAATACATCATCCAGATGTATATGCACTTACAAAAAGTTTTACATGTCTTAAACTAGAATATTGCCATCCAATAAAATGTGAAGTTTGGATAGAATATTAAAGATTCACAGCCAGTAAAGCAGGAAATAGATATCCAATATAAAATTCAGATTCTAGGAATTTTTTCCAATTTAAAATTTTTAGGGAAGAATAACAAAATTTACTGCTCACATTTGTAACTGAAAAGAAAAATAAATATTTTTAGGCCAATATTTAAAAATGAAATAGTTATCAATATTTTACAACTATGTGAAAAGCACAGTGCTACTAAAATTGTTTTGGAAGTGTGATGTTTATCTACTCTGCTCACAAATGGTATTGAAACATTGTTTCTAGTGTGTTGTAAGAACACAGACTTACCACTGTGCCAGTGGGAGGGGGCTTGTACTTGATAAATGCAAGGGATAGATTTAGCTATGATGTAGCACTGGGATACTTAACTTGTGGGAGGCTCCTATTATATTAAGCTAAATTTTATAATGTCTATACACACACAAACATGAAAGGAAAAGTTTAAATTAATCTAGAAAAGGTACCTGTCCCCAGTGACATGAAAGTTTAAGTCAGTCTATTAATTTAGTTATTTTATTGCCTTTATAAAAAAGTTAATTGTGTTTCACTATTGATTTCACTCAGAGCAAAAGCTCTCGGCTACTTCTACCACCCATTAGAAAATGTAATAATTGAGTATTTCAGTCATGCTAAGAGCTGCTCAACAATAACATATGATAAATCTTAATTTTTATTCATTAAGTCACATCACATTTTGAAATGTGAATAATAGTGTGATTAATTCCTAACAGTTTGGTATAGAATATCCTACTTAAAAAAACAACTTTGCATCAACATTATTCATGTCTGTTCTCCCATCATTTCAAAAATGAATGTTGAGCTTTACCTGTATGCACAGCTTTTCAAATGCAGCAAAGAAAGCAACTGCCATAAATGAGAGACAGCCAAACAGCACAGTTTGCAACACATAAATCTATTAAAATAATAAACATTATTTTTAATGCTGAATTTATTATAACTGAAAACATTATAACACTTAAAATTATTTCATAATTTTCCTAATTAATTAGATAATTTGTTTTCTCATTGCTACAAATTCTGATATAATCTCATTTATATTTATTGGTCACAGGATATCTATTTCAATAAAGAGGATGGTCAAAACATTCCAGCCTTTGCTGGCCAAAAACATTCTTGTTAAACAATAAATAACAGCTAACTATGTATTGTCAATGTTCAGTTTTTGTTCAAATTGCATAAAGTATAAAAATGTTAACTTAAAAATAACTTAATGTGACTTGCCATCATTCTTTAAACAATTATTGTTCAAGGTATGATATCTTAACACACTGACTGCCATGTGTCGTACCTGTGGGTCACAACCAACTTTTAGTTAAGACTGTGTGACACACCAATGGGTCACAAACAGTTATGTTTCAAAGCCAAATTTATCTTGCAGCATATGAGTTTATGTGAGTGGGGCATGTGCCTAGTTGTTAATGTGATACTGGAAAGTGTAAATAATAAAATATACTTAGATTAAATAATCACATTGACACTGAACTATCATCAAAAGGCATTTATGCAATTGTAAAATATGTTATTTTGTGAGCAAAACATTATCAGAAAATCCATACTAAAGTGACTGCACAAAATGCTGTACAATGTTAGGCTGAAACACAATACATTACTTTAATTGTACAAAATAAAGTTACTTTTTAGGCTTAATATGTAAAATAAATATCTCACCTAGTGAAGGTTGTTGAGCTGCAAGATGAAGAGCGGTATGTCCATAATTTGTGACTGCTTTAACATTAGCTCGATTTTTCAACAGCAGATTTATCATACAAATACGTCCATGTGAGGCAGCAATGTGGAGTGGGGTTTGACCAGTTGGGTCATACTGATTAATGCTGCAACCCCATTTTAACAGCAACTGGACTGTAACAAAACAAAATTCACTGGTTTTACCAAACATAAATATTTACACAGACAATTAATGGCAAAAGAATTTTCTTTCATCTCTCAGAAGAATGATTTCTAAAAAGTCTTAACTGATAAATACTTTACACTATACAATTAGATGATAATGTATTACAAGACTATGAAAAACAATACTGATATTCTAAAAGCAAAATAAAAATCTGACCATTTGTTTCTAAACAATAGTAATACAGGATCACTTAAATATTATACATACAGTAGTTACAACCACCAATGACTTGTACTTTCCAACCCTTACTGTTCATGTTTTAACTTGTCTGCTGCATAGGTAACTAGCATCTATTAAAAAAATTCTCTGCAGTCTTACAATAAAATTAATTCAAATATTAAAATATAAGGAAATTACAGTTATAACCAATTATCTGGTATAGCATGTGGATAGGATACCCTTAAGGATAAAATAATCAGAATATGTTATCCAGAAACATGGATAACTAATACAGTAAGTGATACAGTAAAGAATACTAGCAGTAATGCAGTATTTACTTTGCATAGACATCAATGATGTAGGGAAGGGTAGGTCAAGGAACAAACAGAAAGTGTGGAAAATCATTAAAATATAAATTCTTAAATACTTATGCTAGATATCTTCATAACAGAAACAAAAAATGTTGTCTTTAAGTAAAAACAAGGTTAATTTATCAAAGTGTTATGGAAGAAATTAAAGAAAAAGGAAGTTTAAATTGCTGCTATGATAATAAATTTAGAAAATTATAAATCATAAAGTGACTGGTCAAAAAAAACATTAAGAACAAGAAAAACAACTGGCTGAAAATACAAAAACTGACAGCAAGAATTTTTTTTAAAAATTAAGTGTAAGCTTATTTTCTGATGATTATGAGATGACTGCAGTACTCAATTACACTTTTTCTTCACTTTTCACTAATGAATTTTTAAACAATATTCCTCATCCTGAACAGTTTCTAGGTGAAAATAACATTAAAAAAGATGATCACATAATTAGCCGGTAACTCCTGTTTCACCCTGTATTTAAGCTTATTAAAGGAACATCTAATTTTGATAATAAAGCTAACTTCAAGGGGGTAATTATAATGTCATTAGCACTGATTATTTATTTTGTAATTACTAATAGTTAATAATACTTATAAAAGCAGATATTCTGTCATCTCTGTAAAGTAGGTTGACACCACTATTTTGGTTTCTGAGATAACATGTGATAAAACAGAAGCAAAAGAAAGAAGAAGTGATTCAAAATTTTGCTATGATACTTACAGGCATTCCAAGAACTTGTAACTCAATCATTACATAAATATTGTTATAAAAGGAAATACTGTGTACACTGTAAAGTTCTGATGACCAATTGAAGAGATATTTGCTATTTTGATGAACAATCCAAGCCATCCCTACAACAGCACTTTTACCTGCTTGATAAATGCAACATATAAATGTTCCCTCTCGTTGTTTCAATCCATGTGAAGAATACATTTTTTTCACATGCACCAGTATCAGCTCAATATGCACTACTAATTTTAGTTTAGGGGCTGGGAGATATTTTTGGATCAACCCTACTGAATCATTAGGTCACCTTGCAATGCTATCAGTTGGTCATTTGGGCTTTAGGCCTATCATGCTGAAACACTTCATTGTTACTGAGGATGTACTTGGCTGGAATAATGAAGGAAGTGCACAGCACTTGACTGATTTGTTGTGAGGCCTTGCAACTTAATGTGAACACTAATTCATGTGGGTTTTCAAAAATTTAAAATAGAGTAGAAAAGAAGCACAGTATTCTAGTTCATCAGCTTTTAAGCTACTAAGCAGTGTGCTGTTGCTTGTGGTAGAGCAAATATAATTTTAGTATACATGTATAAAAATATTTAATACAACTCTAAAAAGGATATACTTTCATTGGATAAGTTACCAGTTAAGCCTCACATGAAGTAGTGTGTTTAGTCTTGGACTATTTAAGTTAGGAAGAAGTCACTAAACTGTAATGAAGGGTTCAGAGGAAGACTACCAGGATGATACTTGGGATGGAAAGGTGTGTCATAAACAGGTTAAAACATCTAAAATTGTTTTATTTTGAAAAAAGAAGAAAGACAGAGGATCTGATGGAATTGGCAATGTTAATATATCACCTTTTTTTCATATTTAATGTGATAACAGTAGTACTAGTAATTAAAATATATACTTTGGTAATGTTGAAGTCACCTTCAGCTAAGACAGTTTTATTTTCCTAAAAGAGTGGTAGCCTTTGAAATGGATTGCCTGTAAATGTAGTGGAGTTATAAATTTAAAGAAGTTTGACACTATTTAAGCTATTTAGACTAAACATTCTTATTTTCATGTTATACCCTGTAGTCATTCTAGAACAGAAAAAAACATACTTTATATTTATTTCCTAACTTTTTTTGGTGGTTACGAGTTTAGTCAAATTTAGACCCTACATAGTTAGGATAGAGAATGCAACAGGCAAAATGCATTGTCTTACTGAAAACAAACATTTAAAATGTGCTTAGGAGGTTTTAAGAGATTACATAAATATTTGAGACTTATGAGACAAAGAATAGTTTTTTAATTATAACATGCAAATTGTTTTGCAGTCGGACTAGCTGTGAAACAAACTCAACATTTTTACAAACAAATATTTAGTAAAAAATACTTCATTAAAAAATTTGATATTTTGTGTACAAAAAACTTGCAATCTTTACTAAAATTCCACCAAATTTTGTGAAAGCACACATACCACATCAAAATACTCAAATATTTAACTTGTTTGTATTATACTAAATCTGTTGAGAAAGGGTTAAGAGAAGGTTTGATTAGATATACAACTGAAATGGACTGGCTTTGAGATTTGTTTCTAAATTTAGTTTAGTGGATGAGACAAACTAGACAGATAGGTCTCTTGTCCTTAAATTATATACATGTACACTATAGGGTAATACTTGAAATTCTGTTGTTCTTAATTATCACTGATATATTATGTCCTCCTATGATACACATATCTAATAAGCTATCACTAACAAATGTCCACTCAACAAATCTCTTTTTCATGTACAAGTAAAAGATGTGATCACAGGTATCCTAACAACATATACCCACTTTATGCATATAATGTCATTCTTCTAAAAAAGTACAAGATATGGGATAGAAATAAGGAAAGCACTGATCCAAAAGCCACTGATATTGAAAATAGTAACTATTATTTGACAGTCTGTGAGTGTGTTTGCTTATAACTGACAAATCACTGGACTGTTTATTATCAAACCTGAAACATACCCTTAGGGCCTTCCCAAAGGGTAATGTAGCCTTGCTTTCCAACCACAAACCAGATTTCTTTGTTTGCAGCTAAGGTAACATACTATACTTGTCTTAGTTATAGACAGAAATATATTTTAGAGATAAGTTCTTTTCTGAAATTTATTTTAGTTATAAATTGTAAAGTTCAAGTCAGGTAGACTTCTGAAATACTGTATGCCAGAGCATCCACAATGAAATGAAGGAGGAAGCTGGAGCACGTATTAACAAAAGACAACTAGATCACCAGATGCTGAGCTCCAGAACAGGAAAAGTAACATACCTTTCTAGACCACACTAACCATACTACCAGTGATAGTTAATGGTATAGATTCATCTAAAAGAATTGAGTGGAGAGGACTATCTGTAAAAAGACTGACTAAAAGTGTAAACACTCAGAAGGAAAAGCACTGTTTTCACAACAGTACTTGAAGATGCAAAGTTTACAACATGACTGTCATAAAGAAAAATCAGGCATGTAGTGGAAAAGTGTAGAACGTTAAAAAGCTGGTGCATGTAATGCATTAAGAACATTCATTACCAAAAGTTGTGACTGTTGACAGTGAGAACTACTCAACAAAAAAAGGCTTCTAATATTTTATAAATAAATCTGTCATTTGAATTACATATGGTACAAGCCAAGATTAAAATAAACATGATTCTACACCTCTGTATTGATCACAAACTTCAAAGGAAATACAATTATATTACCATCTTTTTCCATACTTAATGGAGAGAATGTTAGGGCTAGGAACAAGTAAATTTTTGCAGGGTTGAAGTTACTTTCAGCTGAAAATATCTCATTTTTCTAATGTACATACATGTAAAACAAACTAGCTAAAACTTCAAAATTCAAATCAACAACCACAATATAAAAATGCCTTCACAAAATTTAAAAATCTGGTTTTACTTAATGGGTTGTTATAAAGATCACATGAAAAAAAAATCTAAATTACTGCTGAGAATCAATTGAGGAACATTATGATACATTAGCTTTATGTTTATGTACTTTCCAAGAATAAAAGTTTAGTTTTATCACAAAATTTTAATTTAGCTTGTATTCTGAGTGAGTAAATACCTGTGAGTCTTTACTGAATAAACAAAATGCTTTTCTCTTGATTTAAGTAATGGCTATTTTTCTCAAAAATATTAACAAAACTACTAACAAATTAAGTTTTAATAAACTTATCTGTAAAAGAAATACTAATTCTACAGACCACCAAAATGATAGTTTTCAAATTACATGAACATGTATTGTTAATATTATGATTACACTACAAATCTCCATATCAACATCTAAATGATAGTTTCAGTTTCCAAATTACATGCTTAGATACTATTAGTATTCTAATCAAACATCTTTACAAACCATAAGCCTTTTTCTCCCAAGTTACAGCATGTGTGCATGCTTCAGAAACAGAAAGAATAACAAGACTTATTAGCATGATTTTTCTATTAAATTAGTAGCTCTATTTGCACAGAATAAACAGTGAATTTCTTTTTTTTGATAATGAATTATGGTTCCATGCTACTTACATCAATTATGTAACATTATGTAAAACTATTAGAACACATTATATGCACTATAAATTCTTTATTTATATATATGACACACCCACACACAGTTTTTAAAAACATTATAGAATTTCATTATGGAAGCATAACTAAAAATATTATATTAATAAAATAATGATATACTAGTCACTGCAGTGCTTTCAACTTGTTACCAATTTCATATTCTAAGTTACTACATGAATCAAACATGTACCCATTTCTACATGTCCTCTTTCCACACAGAGGCAAATTGCTGGTCTAGTCTGGGATCCAACATGAAATCGAACATCTGCATCAACACCACGTTCCAATAAACACTCTGCTGATGAGATATCATTATTCTGAATGGCCACAAGGAGGCGACATTGCAAGTTCCATAAGGTGCCCATAACTTCTTGAAAATTTTCCTATGAAAAATGTTGAAATTTACATACAAGTGAAACAAAAAATCTGTTTATTTTATCAAACTTGAATTATTTAACACAGTTTCATACAAATATGTCCCATGTATATACACATGTTCACCTACAATTTAGAATGGTAACAAAAAGCTTCACATAGAAGTCATTTCCTAATATTCAGTATGTAACAAATAATACATGGTCCTTCGTAACTTACAAAGTTGCTTTCTATTAACATAAAGCTTCATATATGTATGTATACATTCCCTTTCTCAATGTGTAACTATACATGCTCCTTCCTAACCTACAATGTAACTTTCTATGAGGCTTTGATGAAAAATGCACACACACACACACGCGTATATATATATATATATACACACACACACACAGTGTAACTTTCCATTCACAAGAATATACATACATTCATGTCCTTAATTTACAAAGTAGCTGTAGCATGTAAAAATAATTCTCATAAACCTACAAATGCACTATGTAAACATAAGCACAATACAGGCATATTCCATATTAACTAACAATGCAGCATCATACAAGCAGTCAAACATTTAATCTACACTGGTATTTTATACATAAAAATTCAAAATTGGAGATGTTTTCTTCATTGTTACTTTTTCTTTTATATACATTTTAAGTAATTTGCAAAGTCAGTTAATGTTTTCTTTAATACATAACTCACAACATTTTATTTCTAAATTTCACAAGTCAGTATCATTACATCTTCACTTTTAGAAAAATAAAATGAACAGGTGCATTCTGATTGAATTAAAGCACATGGAATACCCTGAATTTGATTTCAACAAAATTAAACAGGTATTCTGCCTCAACTGTTTTTCAAAAAATAGTGTTATACACCACAATGTAATTGTATTCATGATCTCTACTATTTGTATCTTATACACTCAGGTTATTTTCAATATTCTGCTTGGATAAAGAATGTAATGTATATACTTATGTACAGTTTATACTAATATATCAACAAATAACTAAATGCTTAAATTTCCCAGTGCACACGACTATTTCCTGTAGGTACTAGAACTGGACAGAAAGTGACAGTAACCTTGAAGGTTTTTATATCTATATTAGCAATCACAAGCTGCAGCTACAAATACTCTGACCATGAAAACCTGTTTGAAGACAAACAAATTGGTAATCTATATAAAATTATGTTTAACCCACACATACATCTTATTGTGCAACATACAGTATGATGCATACACTGTATATTGCACAATATATAATGACGAAATTATGTTTTTCCTGGAAACAGCAATGGAAAACAAGCTACATGTACATGTAATTACTTAGTACAAAAGCTTAACATATAACAGTATGATGCATATTTATTTAAGTATATACAACACCACAAGTATACTGTTTACACCTACTAAGAGGAACAGACACACCATATTAGTCATTATTACATTTCATTTTCAGAACCTTCTATTCAAATTCATTAAAATCTGAAACTTTTGAATCTTAGAATCAATGTCTATTATATTAATTTATCTGATATGGCACATATAGGCTGTTAAAAAATAACTGATGCTCAAGAGTTTTGCATGGGGAACAAGCAGTGACCAGAAAAATGCTAATGCACTAAAACATTACTCATGTAAATTTCTGAGCAAAAAAACTGAACATTCATTCCATCAGTGTTCTTTAAATTTCACAAGACCATATATTAAAAAAATTCACCTCAAAGCTTTGTTTACAAATACATGCCAAGAAAGAAAAACTTAAGACAATAGTTGTTTCACCACCTACTCTGTATCAAACAAAAAAGGAATATTGTCTGTGACTATGACAATAATTCATCTGCTTTGAAATCAAAACTAAAATTATTATCCAGACTTACTTATGTTTCAAAAGTTGTGATAATAAATTAAAAACTCTACCTATGTGCAATTTAAAAAATAACTTATTTATTTCTAGAATTTTCAGTATATATTTGATGTGTTATATCTAAATAACTGAGTATTTCTATGTTATTTTTTCCTTGATGTAAAGGTAATCTCAAATTGCTACCTTGCCTATTACAAGTACTATCTTGTACACCTGGCAGGGAATTTTCACTGCTGTTGTTGGGAAGAACTTATAAAAAGAAGAAAAAAAATCAAGGTCACACTCCAGCTAAAGTTCTTAAAACTGTTTATTATATTTGACTGAAATTAACCCATACATACTATGAAGCTATGTGTACCTGCAATCTTTTATACTTCAGATGCCACTTACACAAAATACTCCAGGATGTAAAGGTTTAATGATTATACTTGTACTCAAAAAAATGTAATACTGTATATAATACAATAGACTAATTAAAACAAGTTTCTTGTATGCAATTTTAGCCAGAAATTTAACCTCTGAATACTACTGAAAGATTCAGCCAACAAGATGTATAGGGTATAACAATATTTGTGTAACATTTCCATTTCTATTTCAACATTAAAAGTAATCTGCAAATAAGGTACGATATTGGATCACATAAAAATGTGATCAGTTATTAAAATATTAAAAGTATAGTATAGACATATACATTCCAGTCTTATACACTTCATCATCTGCTTTTACTTTTGCAAAATGGATTTACCAGTTCACCAATCATGACAGTCTAATTATCAAAACTAATAAAATACATATACAATTAGCAACTAAAAATTATTGACATAATTCAGTAATACACATCACATAAAACAGGAAATGAAGAGTGACAACATAGATGTAAATCTTCACTTTGTTTGACATTAAACTACAGAAGGTGTTTTTCACACATGCATATACACACACCTGTTCATCAACATATGCACATACAGGGTGGCCCATAAGTCCCTCCCATCCATATATCTTATGTATCCAGTGTATCTCGGTGCTATCCCTCATTCTCGCTGCATAACATTATGCAATGCCATGTTCTGAGAGACATTTTCCTCAACATAGCAGGGGTTATTGTTCCAAATGCCACAGTAACAGCTGCCTTCAACTCATCATTAGTATTATAATGTTGTTTAGACACAATATGGATGGGCAGGGACTTATGGGCCACCCTATACTATATAACAAATGTTAACCACCTCATATAAACTTAAACAACTAACAATTATAATAGGAAGCTGCAAATCTCAAATGTACACCTGTAAATAAAACTTCTAAACTTAATATGTTCAAATACATAACCAGTTATTTACAACTACCTTGACTGTTCAGTTATCCCACTTACATATATTATACATGTATTGTAAGTTGTATGTTTGCAAAAAAATTATACAGGAAGCAATATAAATGTATGATATGTAGTTTAACACAAAAATTGAAGAGTAAATGGATACAGTGTAAGCATTAAACTAACTTTTCAGACCATATAATTTGAATTGCATTGTTTTTATATTAAACATACAAAACTACTAATTTTAGTAAATATGTTGAAATATGTTTCTTCCATTTTTAATTATATCAAACAAATATGTTCAAGTACATACATGTTTATTAAAATATGATTTTCTATTACTTGATTATGTGAATAACTCACTTAATGTCATGTATTCAAATTTATGAATCTAATTACATACCAGATTCAAATGTATGTTACTGTCACTGAGCCATGCTAACACTACACACAAATTTTTTAACAAACCTTTTAGGTTTTCTCATTTTTCTTATGACATACTTATTTCAACATAAAATCTAAATTTTAAGTATTTTATCAATATTTAGTACCAAGAACCTTTATTGTTACTGCATATCAAAAAACAAGTAACTATATATCAAGTTCAATTACATAAAAAACATAATTTCAAAATATACATTAAGCAATCGCAAGAAAGCAGTGAATAAAAGTGAAAGATGTACAAACAAAATAATTTTCAATATCCACAAGTGCTTAATGTCAATGTTTATAAATGTATACACTGTAATATGCATTAATTTTTTAAATTAAAGAGATCTTTATTTATGTATAAAAATTAGAATGAAAAAAATCAGTAAGATCCATAATATACATCTAAGTTACAAACTGTAAACTACAACAGCCTTAATTCTGTCTTGTTGTCTTTAAACATGAAGTTAAAAATATGATGATTCATCATATATGTATCCCCTATTCCACATAGCTGTACTGCTATTATATATAGCTCCATAAACTAAACTATCACCTACCTGTAACACAACCAAGTAAAAATATGTTTATTCCAAAACTTGACCAAGAAGTTTCTAGATAACTAACACTAGTATTCTCAAATTTCATTTAAATACATTACTTTTTCCCCATACCCTCTGCTTCTTCCCATATCAAGTATTGCAGGAGGAGGAGCATATGTTACTAAGGGCAACAGCTGCCCATTCAAGCTAAAGAATACATGACCTTGGTATAATGGGGTACAGTTACAGTAAAGAGACTCCAGAAATGAGGTACAATCAGTGGTCAGGAATTTGCAAGCCAAGGTCACTCTTTTAGTGATTGTGGCCAAGTAGACACAGGCCACTGACTTTATGAAGTTTAATTAAAATTTTCAAGGTGAAGAGAGAGAGAGTGCCCATTAACAGTTCAAGGTTTAAGCTGTCATCATTATCAATATACTGACTAAAATAAAGCTGAACCAGTATTAATAAGGATAATTGATAAAGTAATAATACCTATACAATAAATATTTAATGTTTTTTAAGAATTTCTTACAAACCTTTTAATGTACATACTTCAATGTTCCTGAAAATGGTCAAAAATGAAATTGTTATAATAATTAAAAATTATTTTAATGCAATAATATTGGTCATTATGGATTGCCAATGTCATTAATTGATGGAAAAATTACACTGAGTGTAAGAACATTTGTTAGAACATGTTGAAGTACATTTTATTATGCATAATCTAAGCCAAATATAAAAAATAATTAATGTTACAAAACCATATTGTTTAAAACACAACCATCAAAATAAACTGCAGGGCTGCCTTACAAAAAACACTTTTATATAATATATAAATGTATCATAAAATTTTTATTTCCTCTGTTTTCAGCTCTTTCATATCACATTATAATTAATTTATATTATGAGGTGAAATTATTGTTTCAATTATTTGGGAGCTTTCGAGAACTTAATACATTATTAATTCATTTAATTAGCAATTAGTTACATACAATTAGGGATGTGGTGCATATTGCAGCTGCAATACTAGTTGTTAATTGTATCAGTATTGGTTGGTAGGAGATATCAATGTTAAATCGACTGAAACCTATAGGGTGTAATAGGCTTCAGGAGTGGGTTAAGTTCAACAGTTGTAGATTTGATTACAACTTTCAGGAAACTCTGAAAGATAAAGTATACAAAATTGCAGTTTGCTTACTTGTGTGGTTTCTTCAAGTAAAACAAAGTTTGCGAGATAGTGAATTCTTCATTTTTCTATAGTTTTGTTCACCATTTATTATTCTTTCTGTTTAGTTTAACTATGAATGTTTAGTTACATTAAAGCACGAACTCATCTTTTATCTAGAATGTGTTGATTTTTAGTATATATGTATTATGAAACTTGAAGTTTCTAACAGTAATATACAGATATTAATTTTGTAAAAGATAATATGCAGCCATATAAAATGTAACCTCATGGTCCAACTACTAAACAAAACACCTTCCTTGATCTTTAAAATCAGTTAGTTTTTAATATATAGTTAAAAAGAATTCTTGCTAATTATTGCTTGGTATTGAAAAGTGGTTTAATTTTGAAACATTAATTCACCAGAGAAAACAGTTTTCCATTTTTCTAGTTCTTTTTCCTAATTCCTTTCATAGTTATTGACATTTATCACTGAGATTTATGTCATATTCGTTATTAATGTTTGTACCTAAGTCCTAGCTAGGCATGGATTTACAAATTGTTTTTGTTTTGGAAGAGATAAAATTCCTCATTCTTTGAAAGCATTTTGGGGATTTCTGTTGTGATATTTAATAAACTGTGTTTGTTTTACACAAGTCATAGTGGAACTTTGCTTAGACTTCTGATAAAACTTAACCTTCCAGTAACTTGATAGGTCTACTTAATAATAGGAGGTTCAATAAGATATACATTATGAAGTAATTTCAAGTTCTTTATGTTTGAAAAATAGACACTAAATACAAATTCTAAACACATAATAAAGTAATATTTAAAACTCACAAACACATACAACACAAATAATATTAACATAGCAGAAAGAATACACCTCTATTATACAGTTAACTCTTAACTCTCTTAATATCTTATAAAGACATTTATTAAGAATTGAATAAAATTACAAGTTAAACTTTATGGGAAAACCATTACCTATAAAGAACTTAAATCTCACTTACCAGACTGAGGGTTTCAGCTTAAGAAAGAGTTTAGAGATCATAGTATTATTTAAAAAATAAAATACAGTACTCTCATGACATGCAAGCCACCTATGTCACTGTTGATCAATCCCATTGAAATATAGTAGAACTAATAAACTCTAGATATCACCTGACATGTCATTAAAGTATACTGCTTTGGACATCCTTGTAAAACATGCAGTATTACATACATAACATCCATTATTAAAACATGTGTCATCCCCAACAAATGCCAAAGAAACAAAGACAGCTAGTGCAAATTCAAGTGAACTTTTCTTGACTAATTATTATGTGAAAAATGCACATATACCAAAATATTTTATAAATTTAGAATAATACTATATTATTATATCAATGAAAAAACTCACAGTTACTAATATAATTATGTAAACAGTTGAAAGGAGGGACCACTCTGGGAGATTATTCTATTAGGGGGGAATAGCAGGTTATAACTACAAATCAAGGAAGCAAGAAAAAATTGGATGAAGTTAAGGAAAAAGTTGCTTTCAAAAAGAGTGAGAATGACAGTGCTATGTTTACAGAGGGGTATGGTAGTAATATAGCTTAAAGCATAGAAAATAAGTTCAGTCAACATTCATATTACATTTCATCCTTTGTATGTTTACAGTGAGGGTCAACATAATCATAATGTTTCGATACTGAGGGAATCTCATTAAATATACTAACAAGTTACTTGTTGTAGCAAGCATAAAAATACACTAATTTTATTGCAAAGTGTTAAAATACAGAACATCATAGAGCATGTTGTCAGTTTAGTTGCTGGAACCAAGGAACAATTGTTTTTGGGAGAAAACAATATAAATATATATTGGGAAGAAATAAATTGACAGGATAACTGAAGCACTGAAGTGTTTGTAAACAAGAAATAAAAGCATTGCATGTTAATTAATTGTTATAAAGTACCTTTATTATAATATGATATGCAAAACAGTATATGGATAAAAACTTACAATACTACATATATACTGTATCAACACCAATCTTTTTTGTATAGAATGGCCAATTTCATCTCTCAGTAACACACCTATATGACTTCTGACCTTGAGTTGAAACTTCACTAGACTAAGACATAATGAGAATTAGTGAAGTTTAGATTTAATGAACAACAATAATTAGCATTTGTTTATTATTTAGTGATAATGAACGTTTTGTATAATTAAATCCAGACTATTACTAATAGAAATACTGAAGCAATAATTACTGGATATGTCAATTTTAAGACATAATTGTGATTGTGTGCAGTCAAGTTAAGAAGACATTTTTTGAAATGATTTAGAAGTTTTTATACAAAATGATCTGAAATCCAACCACAGGAGGATACGTTGATTGATTGATTTAGTGTTTTATGGCACAAAGCAGCTAGGCTATCTGCGCCAAACATCTGGTAAAAAGGCAAAAATAAATTAAATGTAGTAAAATACAGAAAAGGAAATGAAGGTAAAACAAAACATCACTGAAAAACATAAAAAGCATAAAACCAATGTTGACACCTAGTTTACAATGGTAAGAGAGAAAGCAGAGTAAAAGAAGTTGTAAAGTACTTACTCTAGCAAAATGGTAATGATCATAACCCACCAGGAAGACTAACAGGTAAGTTCAAGAACCACTGTCATTCACCTGAAGTTGGCCTTTCCAGTCCTGGTTCCGGGTTATGTGTCATAGCAGCCATTATCAAAATCGTAATAATGAGTAGCCAAATGTCCAGTAAAAAGGTAAAAGTAAAACAAATGTAGTAAAATTTCTAAAAGTAAACAAAGGTAAAACAAAACAGCAATTAAAAACAGAAAATTGCATAAAACCGATGTTGACATCCAATCTATAAAGTTGTAAAGAACTTCTGTAGCAGAATGGTAACGATCATAACCCGCCAGGAAGACTAACAGGCAAGTACCAAAACCACCACAGTCACCTGAAGTTGGTCTTTCCAGTCCTGGTTCTGGGTTATGTGTCATTATGGCCAGTACTAAAGGGTAAAGTAATAAAAGTTTAAAAGACATGCAGCAAAATTGTAATAACAACTCACCAGGACGACTAACGGGTAGTTCAAACGGATAGTTCAAACAGCAGCGTTAGTCACCTGAAGTTGGCCTTTCCAATCCTGTTGCAGAGTTATTTAATGTTCTGGCCATTTTTCAATGTCAAATTGAACTAGAGAGAATGAAACTGTGAAAAGGGAACCACAATTAAAAAGGTGTAATGAATAAATATCCAACACTTAAATGAGATTAAAAAGATTAATGGTCATTAAAAAACTAAAAACTTTATCAAGGTGGACAGTGTCACCATAACCAATAACACTGTCCAATGTTACAGATAAACCCTGGGAAAAAACATGTTTAAGATAGTGCCGTCGTTGAGAATCGTAACGATGGCAAGAAAGCAAAATGTGGCTTGTAGTGATTTGAGTGTTACACAAACTACACACTGGTACATCAGTTCCAGATAAAAGAAAATGATGAGTTAAAAAACTGTGACCAATGCGTAGTCTAGTTAGAACAACTTCCTCCTTCCGAACCTTACGGATGCTAGACGGCCAAAGCCCAATATATAGTTTTATTTGAAAAAGCATGTTGTCGCATTGCTCACTCCAAGTGGACTGCCAGCTGGCACGGAGCTGAGCCTTGAATACAAGACCACAGTCCATGTACGGAATAGGCACAGTGGTGATAGTGCCGGAGCAGATAGATTTAGCTACCATGTCTGCAACCTCATTCTCCCGAATACCAACATGGCCTGGTATCCAGAAAAACTGGATAGAAGTAGCAGTTAATGAGAAATGAATCAGTCGGTTTTGAATATCAAAACAGGGTGTGAACCAACATGTAGCGATTCCAAGGCCAGTATAGAACTAAGCGAGTTAGTATGAATAGTGCAGTTGGAGTACTGCTCAGCTTCAATATGATCCAGGGCAAGAGATATGGCATACAGTTCAGCAGTGAACACAGAAGCTGTAGAGGGGATTCTGCATGCAACCACCAAACAGCAGCAAACCATAGCATAGCCCACTGAATTACCTGATTTGGAACCATCTGTATAAATGGGAATGAAATGATTGTTTGAAAGATGTTCATAAAATAAATGACGCTACTTCCAATCTGGAGTATCTGCCTTTTTCAGATGACTGAAAGAAAGGTCATATTTGGGGGCTGTAATAAGCCATGGTGGGATGGGCTGACCTGTGGAATCTGCAATGTTATCCAAGGACAGACCCAAGTCATCCAATTGCACCTGGATGCGAATGCCAAATGGAGCAATGGCAGATTGTCTGTTCTGAAAAAGTACTGCCCACTGAGAAAGGAAAACACATCCCCAGGTGGGATGCTTTGGTAAGGAACGAAGTTTCAAAGAATATAATAAAGATAGTTGCAAACGGAGAAAGTGCAGAGAAGGTTCATGAGATTCAACGTATAAGCTTTGAACTGGAGAGGTGCGGAAAGCCCCAGTGCCGAGTCGAAGTCCTTGGTGATGAATGGGGACCTTTAAGGCCAAGAGTCTGGCAGAGCTATAGACCATTGATCCATAGTCGAGTTTTGATTGAATAAGAGCACGATATACCATTAACATAGGACATCAATCTGCTCCCCAACAGGTAGTAGAGAGGACATGGAGGATGTTCAGTGCTCTTGTACATTTGACCCGTATCTGCTTTAAGTGTGGTACAATGGTCAGCTTATGGTCAAAGATAAGCCCCAAGAACTTGGTCTCAGGGACCACTGGCAGCGAAACTTCACTGATATGAAGTTCAGGATCAGAGTAAATACCCCATTGGCAGCAAAAGTGCATGCAATCAATTTTAGAGAGAGAGAAAGTAAAGCCGTTCACCATAGTCCACTTCAGTACATGATAGAGGGCAGTTTGTAGTTGCCGCTCAATATATCTCATGTTTGACGACTGACAGGAGATGTGAAAGTCGTCGACATACAGCCCATTCACAATAGTGAGAGGCAGTTGGTCAGTGATGGCATTTATCTTTATACTGAAAAGTGTGACACTCAATACACAGCCCTGAGGGACTCCAAGTTCCTGCACAAAAGAACGGGAAAGTGTCGAACCCACACGAACTTGGAATCTCCTGTCCATTAAAAAAATTTTAATAAACATGGTAAATGGCCATGTAACCCATATGTACAGAGGTCTCGCAAAACGCCATACCTCCATGTTGTGTCATAAGCCTTCTCAATGTCAAAGAATATTGATACAAGATGTTGGCGTTTAAGAAAGGCTTCTCTGATTGATGTTTCAAGTTGAATTAGGTGGTCTGTGGTGGAGTGCTGTCTTGGAACCCACACTGGGTAGGCGAGAGGAGGTTGTTTGATTCGAGGAACCAAACAAGACGAGCATTAACCATCCTTTCTCAGGTCTTACAGAGACAGCTTGTCAAAGCAATTGGATGATAGTTTCAAGGAATCTTGGGATCTTTCCCTGGCTTAGAGAAAGGTAAAATAATAGCCTGGTGCCAGGCATCAGGAAAAACATTCTCCTGCCAGATCCGGTTAAAGACAATTAGAAGGACATCAAGAGAAGCCCGAAATAGATGGTGCAGCATGTCATAGTGTATATCATCAGGTTCTGCCAGACCGATGAAGGGCCATTTTCAGTTCCACCAGTGTAAAGGGACAATTATAGTCAAAGAGACAGTCAGTTTGAAAAGAAAGAGGTGAACGCTCTGCCCGAGTTTTGATGGCCAAGAAGGTGGAGGAACAAGCAGAAGTGCTAGATACCTGGCAAAAGCTTTCACCTAGAGTATCAGCGATGCTCCGGACATCAGCCACCTCCTGACCATCAGAGAGTAAGATCAAGAGGGGGACAGAATTGTAGTGCCCACTGACCTTTCGAATCCTGTCCCATTTGACCTTGAAACTGGTGGTAGAAGATATGCTAGTTGTGAACTTAATCCAAGATTCCTTCTGGCTTTGATGTCTTACCCACCTAGCATGTGCCCATTGGAAAAGCGACGAGATTCAAAAGTGTGGGATATCTACGAAAAGTATCCCAGGCCCGTTTTTGAGCCTTCCATGCTAAGTGGCAAGCAGGATTCCACCACGGACGAGGATATCGTGGAAAACGTGTCAAGATTTTAGGAATACACTGAGCAGCTGCTTGTATAATACAGTCAGTTACTGCTGCCACACAGTCGTGTATTGATGGCTGATTCACGATGGCAGAATCAAGTTCTGCAAGAACAGTGAAAGTGGACCAGTCTATCTGAAGTGGTAGGGTGGCATTGACCATGGCCAGTCTCTCTAAAAAGTATAGGAAAATGATCACTGCCTAGTGGATAATTGTCAACCCTCCATGAAAAATGGGAGAATAATGAAGGGAAGCAAACTGAGAGATCAATAGTGGTAAAGGGCTGACTAGGTGCATGAAAATAAGTGGAAGAACCAGTATTGAAAAGAGAAAGATTGTGATCAGAGAGCATAAGCTCTACAGAGTGACCCCTCCCATCAATAACAGCACTTCCCCAGAGGGGATGATGTCCATTAAATTCCGCCAGGAGTAGAAAGGGAGACGGCAACTGTTCAACGAGAGCATCAATGTCTGATTGATCATATGTCTCTCCAGGGGACAGTTAGAGAGAACAAAATGTGATGGTATGATCCAAGGAAACACAGATGGCTATAACCTCCAAGGGTGTGTTGAGTGACAAAGACAGGGTGGGCACATGCTGATTAACCAATAGTGCCACCCCTCCATGTACTCGTCCATCACACAGCCTGTCATTTCTGTACAGAGAAAACTGCCAAATAGTGACTGTATCAGCAGGTTTTAGAAATGTTTCTTGTAAGGAAAGACATACAGGATGGTAGGAAGCAATCAGTGTTTTGATATCATCCAGATTAGAACGTAAATCTCAACAATTCCATTGCATCAAGGTAGCCATTTTTAATGATGGGTAGGCGAAGTGGGTGGAGAACCCTTCTATTTATGACCATGTCTTTTTTCCTTACTATCCTTAGCTGGAGGAGGTCTATCAACCTCCATGGATCCTGCCCTGGGTCGATTGAGCAGGTCTTTGTTATTGGAAGGGGATTCCAGTGACTGAGGACAAGAATGAATGATTGTTTTGCCTCTTGGGGTGGGGGAAAAAGATGTATCAGAAGAAATGCCTGTATTTGAAACTGAAGGATGTGGATCTTGAGGTTTGTTGGAATGTATGGGAGGAATAGAGATGGGTGTGGAAGTCGATTCATCAACCTTTTTAACCATGGAGGTCAAAAGGCTTTTCATTTGTTTTGAAAATGATTCTCTTGGAGGCATAGAGAGAGATCTGTCTGCACTCCCACTGTAGGTTTGGAATGAAGTGCAGCAGCATATGTCCGAGATGGAGTGGCGAGCAGCAATTTCTGAGCCTCAGGATAACTGATGTTATGAATCGTTTTCAAATGCTGCACCTCTTTTTCCTCCAACCATTTTGGGCAAGAACGAAAGTAGCAAGGGTGAGAACCATTGCAGTTGATGCAATGTTGGTCCATGTCACATTCATAGGCATTGTGGCCCTTGCCACCACAACGAGCACATGTCAGGGAACCACAACATGATGTCTTTGAGTGGCCGAACCTCTGACATTGGAAACATCGAAGAGGGTTTAGAATATATGACCATACCCTGCAAATCAGATAACCAGCCTTGATGGTAGCAGGTGCACGTGATGATGTATATGTCAATACGAGGGTATTTGTTGGCAGCATAACTCCATTTTTGAGAGTGGAGATGCGCCTCACTGCAGTAACTCCTTGAGTGGAGAGACCAGCGAGAATCTCTGACTCAAGGACATTCTTCAAATCCCTCTCAACAATAACTCCTCGTGATGAATTCAAGGTAGCATGAGGGGTAACCCCAATAGGTATATCCCCAACTGCCGTTGAATTCAAGAAGAGTTCACTGTGGTGGGTTGTGGATGTTTCAACTAATATATCTCCAGATTGAAGCTTCTTTACTCACTTTGGAGAGCCAGCAAGACCCTCTAGTCCCTTCTGAATAAAAAAGGGGAACAATTGCCTTAAAGGTTTGTCTGAAAAAGAATGTAATATAAGAAAATGAGGTACGTGTGTTACAGATGTTGAAGATTGCTGCTCAGAGTCTTCAAGACGTGGTCGCTTACCTATTGACTGTTTTTTCAGTATTTTATTTACATTTTTTGAAGGAGGATCCATAGGAAAAAAGGAAAATTTCGGTACCCACTGACCCCACCCATCATGGAGCCCTATGAGGGGACGCACTACAATGTCATGCAAGAACAATGCAGCAACGCCAGGGTTTCCTGAGCACTATATCCAAACACCAGCATCAGGCACAATGTCCACAACACCCACTGAGAACTTCTAACACTGGTACTTGGTTGACTCTAGCCCAAGTGGACCAGCCGACTGACCCAAGGGGGGCCACCCAAAGGCCGCTCATCTACAGAAATTCAAGGCCAAAGTGGTGTGTTAGGGTTGGACCCCTCAACCACCAGGATCCTCTCCTCCCCTTCACGGGTCACCATGCACAGCAAACACATGGGTGGATGTTTAGATCCCAGAGAAGGTAACCAGACAGAACAGAACCTTCTCTGGGAGGTCCCCTCACCACGTACAGGAATCCACACCGAGGGGTAGGAGGATACAATTTTAAGGTTACTGTTAACAACTGAGGAGGATACAGTTACAAGAGCTGAAGTGGGCAGAACACATGAACAAAAGTAATTGTTGCATAATTAGGTTTAATGTTTTCCTTCATTTTGAGATAAAAGAAATAAAATATTAGTTCCTAGCTGTCAGAAACCAAATTTTAAGGCCATGAGAGAAGATTTATCATTAATAAATTGGAATAATGAGTTAAAAGATGGCATTTATGTTACTATTACTATCCAGAATTTTTGTTTAATATGATTATGATTAAAACATTCAAACAACAACAGGGTCCTAAACTTTTTACACATTAGGACAAAGTGCATGCAATGATGTATAACAGAGTTACACTCATAATTTTAATTAACTCAGAGTGCAGTCATGTCACATAATGCACAAAGTGAATATTAAGAAATTTTTAAATATTTATGTTTGAAAATAAAAGTAGAGTTTTAATATAAAAACTTGGATTTTAAACTACTTGTGATGGCAAATGTTTTTACAGCATTAATAAATTTGTCAAACTCACTAAAGAACTCCTTCCCATCCTTCTGTGTCTTTCAAGACAATTATATAATCAAATGTATCCTCTTCTTCATAAAACATACGATACTTTGTGGGTATTTTTACCAGTAAAAGATGATAAATGAAAAGAAATGCTTCATTTGTGTTGAACAAAACTGTTGCACTAAGAGGTAACAAACTTACTTAATCTATTTATAGTTTATTTAAAAGCCAGATAAATTACATTGGTTTAAGAACTAGTAACTAATACATTTTGGACATTTTTAAATGCATATTTGAAAAGTACAATAATTTTGTTCTGAACATCAAACTTGGAGAGATCCATGTGCCAAATATAAAATAAAATGTAAGGATGCTTTCCTACAAGAGAGAAGAGTACAAATAAGGTGTGTTAATGGTGTGAACAGAGGTAATAGAACACAGAGTGGTATGAGATCAATCCAGCCATCCATACAAAAACTACAATGAAAAAAATGGATAGAAAAACAATGAGGTTAAAGCAAAAACCAACAGTAACATATTTGTGTCACTAAAAAGGATAAGCAATACTCATGAAGCCATAGTCACTAAACTTCATACACAGTACAAGTAGAATAGGTGCAAACCCTAATGACTATAAGATTCATAGCTCACTAGCAGGTGAGATAAGGCTAATCCTAGCAAAGAATAAGTTGCAAAACTACTCCAATAGTGAATCAGTTACTGAGTGGAAGGATGAAGAACACAGCCTCAAAGTGACACTGGACACAAATGGGACAGGAAGAAAGAAGAAAAATGGGAGAAAGTCCATGGGCAAGAAAGTAAAAACCCTTAGTGGAAAGAAAACTATGACAGCCAGGGTGGGTCAGACTGAAAGTGTAGAGAGATGTGGTAAACAAGGGTAGTAAAAAGGATCAGGTAAAGACAGAAGCAGTGGGCACTAGAAAGACAAAACTAGTGCCAATAGTCCACACACACCCCCTCACAGGTAAGGACAATCCCAATTGCAAGAATCATAAAAAGGGGCAGAAAAATACTAAAACCAAGGAAATAAAAATCAGGTGAAAAGGGCAAGACTTGATGTCACACAAAAGCAGTCCAGGAATGGTAAATGAAATGAAAATATTGAGAATATAGAATAGGGGATATAAAAGAAATGTTGAATACCAGATAAGGCCAAAAAATGCAAGAATGTTTGATGTTTCTCTTTCACAGAGAAAAGTTCCCCAAACTTTAGTGGATGAAAGTAACACTCAAATTTGTCTTTCTCATTCACCTTACAAATGAGATGAAATGTCTTTAAACAAAAATAAAAAGACTGCACCATCTATACTAGCACAGCTGGTTCCTTCTACTAATCTAGAATAATACTCACTTTTAAGAATTGATAGGTGCAAACCAAAAACATTGGCATATCAGTGGGTAGGAAGGATTACATATTTGAAATACATTTTGCATTTAAAAAAATAAATTCTGAAACAATCTTTCCTTCCACACTGCAACAATGGAACAGCTAATGAAGGCACATCACAATCCAATCAAGTGGAAAGCAACTGTATTGAAATAACAGGTGTACAAGAATATGAAAGTAAAGCAAATCTGTGGGATATAGCAATACTTCTAGAAGAGGTATACTGTTAACCCAGTAACAAACACAGTGACAAAAAGAGAGCAGAACTGAATTGACAGGCATCAATGCATTCAGTAGAAAGACATGCAGCACCAAATCAGTGAAGTGCTGTAGAACTATAACATAAAACAGCATGGCATTGACAAACACAAAGTCCAGTGCATAAGTGACAACAAACACACATAAGTACGAGCCAAGTGTAGTGCCTTTGGTTACCTCTGAAAATGCCAATTGAAATCTATCCAGGAAAAACATCCAATATAATTACTTTGTATAAAATGTTGTGATCAACAAGTCCAGACCTCCCAAGTACAAAGCATTCAGAGGAAGAACTTTAGATATATAAGATTATGAAAAATAAATTATATATATGAGTGCAATCATGAGAGTTTTCTTAACCAGCTTGTTGTCAATATACACATCAAACTTATCCATATATGTAAGAAGATGTAGTCCCACACATAGTGATAGTGAGCAATAGTATAGTGCCCGAGAAAAACAAAATTACATATGGCTAGGGTTGAAGAACCATGAATTGTATACTAGATCAAGTGTAGTACAACCAGGCAAAAACATCAAGGAAAAGCACTTTAGGTTACATTGGATTATGCAAAGTGAGGTCCATCCTGAAGAAAACATCCAGTAGAAACACCTTCCAGCTTGTATATAAGAACATGGGTAATCCACCTGTGCAATACCCAAAGGGAAGCACTTCTGATACACAATGTTACTGAATAATTCATTTTTCAGTACTGTAATGATGATTACAACTATAGCTCTCTTTTAGCAAAGTAGGTAAACATGGGCTACAAAGTTTTGTGTTTTTCAAAACCCACTCAGAAATAACCCTTTACAGTCCATTCCAGTGACTGAGAAGCAGAAGTAGTAAGGACTCCCATGCTCTATCAGAAAAAGAGGGAGAATGGAATATGCACTGAGAAGTCCAGAAGAATAACACATTGGAGATAGTGCAATAGGGGTCTGCAATTCCCTGTTTTGAAAAGTAGAAAGACCCCAATTGTAGGAATCACAGGTCAGTATAAATGGGCAGAAATTCCCATCCGCTTTAGCCATAGGTCCATGTATGATGATTCTTTATAAATGAATTTAGGAACTTTTTGTATTAAAAAAATATGGATACACATCACTAGAAAAACTACCAGATATCTTACAAAAACACCTCAACTCAACAGTGAGCATTACAAAATTATTTATATCTAGTATAAATATAATATGAAGCATATATGAACAGGCAGCACCTGGCACCAGGTGTAAAACTGGTAGGGTAATAAGAGTTGAATGATGTAGTAAAATATTTAATAGCAATGCTTAGAGTGTAGACCAGGCCCACAACAGCTTTGTGTGTGAGTAGGTAAGACTGTTTTGGAACCAATAATTAATGAATTAGCAAATCCCACTAATCACTTCTCTCTATCTCCTATGTACTTAGATAGCCAAAATATTTATGAACAGTTACTACACATTTAAAAACACAAGACACATGCACTATAGCACTAATAATCCATGAAAGTACACATAGTACTTAGTATGTAAAATATTTCAATTCAGTCATATCTTCCATGGTTGCTTAACCATGTTTAAAAGTGTGAGGTAAGGTTAAGGAAAAGCTGTGAAGCAAGGTAAGCACACATTTTGCTGACAAAAGTTACAAATGGAGTTCTTCCATGCCCATTCTGCCCTTGATTAGACACATATGCTACACTACCTTCTACATATATTTCTAACATTATACAGTACGAAGGTAGAAAATGCAAGAAAGGTTATAATAGATAGAACACGTATATAGTTAAGATGTGCACATAACTGCAAACAATGTAAAGTTGAAATAAAGCAATATGACCTAACATAAAATATACAAGGTTTAGCTTCACACAAATGCACTTAATAAAGATTGTTCAGTAAAATACTGAAAATCCTATACTAGCATGTTTCGATAGAAACCACAATTAATATAACAATGTATTCAAACACAGAAGAAAAACACTGAAATGCAAATCCTATATCTAAATATAAAATTTTGATAAACATTTTCTTCAAAACTAATGTATGATACATCAATCTAAACACTAATACTAAAGAACAGAAAATGTTAACACAGTTAATGACAAATTTACATCAGTTGGATTGAACCTGAAATGGTGACAAAATGTTTTTAACAGATCCATACACAATCTGAAAAATTATGCACTACATGTACATTCAAAATCACCTAAAAAAAATCTGAAACTGTACAATTTTTTTAGTGCCTCTATTACATTGGTTCATGTACAGATAGAACAGTTTAGTCTATTATACCCAAAATGTGTAAGTGTACATTAGATGTTCTAGGAATACAAATGCTTAAAAATATGAATAACTGTACATATATGTTTTCTAAACACAGAAGAATCACAAAACCATTAGCTGTTTTAACAAACAAACTTCTAGTACTCTTTAAAACAATGTCTATATATCTTTGTTTTTAACCAAAGAGTACATGTAGCTGTTTGATCCACAATAAATGGCAGCCCAAGTTTTTAAATTTTTCAATGAAAGAAAAAAATGATAAGTCTTACATACAGTAACTTGTTAATTTTCATTACTCCATAAAAAATACTATTTTAAAATATCTATAAACAATTTGCCAAGGCATATTACATGTATTTATTACAACCACTAAAATACTGCATGTACATGTTTCAATCCTCTTATTACAAGAGTTGAAACAGCTAGTTGTCTAGTCAACTGCAATAAGTATCCACTAACTGACAATAAAACTTACTCTATATGGTTGCAAAGAATATTTCCTAGCTACTTGACAACCTTTCTCTGCTAGTAACATTTTTTTTATATTTGTGTATAAGAAAGAATGATACTGGTTTACCAATAAGTTTTTTGGTTTTTTTTATTAAATACAGCACTATTTATCTATCCTGATGCCTCACAGCCAGATCAAGTTAATTTAAACTATGTATAAAAAATATTCTAATATTACATTAATGGAAGTTAAAATCTTCCCAAACTAAAAATGTGTTTATAATAATGCATACCTCTTCCGACACTATAGCTATTTCTAAATCTCCAGAATTTCCACAATTTGTCCATTTAAGCAGTGAGAATGCTTCCTCAAGTCTTTCATACCCCACTCAAATGCATTAGACAAATTCTAATTTGCAAATTTATTCAAGTTCAGTGCACCCTCTATCTAGGTACTGTATATAAGCACCTCAACTTGATAATTCAATCACTTTTTCAAAACATAAACCAACTTTTAGTGGGAAGGTAGAGCAGCAAAGTGTCAGCAGAGGTATATGTTATTAGAAATACATTTTCAGTTTATAAAAATGTTAACTTTCAAAACATACTTCCCATCCACTGACACTATAGCTAAAATCCCACACTGAGAATATTTAGGGACTGGTGCAGGAATGATGTGGGTCACACAAGAAAAAAAAGAGGTACAAGAGAAACTTCACTACATATAGAAGAGCAGGTATGTTCTTCACTTAGAACTTAGTTCCTCTATTAAAAGTGGAATAGAATATGAGTAATTATCAGTATATGCCAGCCCCAACCAAACAACCAAGTTCCATAACTCAAGATTGGAATTCAGAAGTCATGGTACCTATATCTCACATTGGTGGACAAAGCTATTGGACTGCAGTGTTATATATATATATCATGATAAGCTACACCTAAGTTGACAAACTCTCTCCTACACCTGAAAAAGTCCAAAAGGCAACACCACTGACTCAGAATTATGAGATTGTGTTTATAGTACTCAACCAGAGGACCAGAACTCATCCAATTTGGAATTATGGACATTCATCCTCACTTCCTACCAAATGGACAAGGAGTGTTCCACTTGTAAGTATGGAAGTATGGAAAGGATATGGAACCTGTGCTCAACCAAGAACTTAGGATGAGACCACTTTTTGATTGGAATTATAAGGAAATAGTGGACCACCTTTTTATGAATAATATACCAAACTAGTATTGATCAAAACGAAGGGCCATGCACAGGTTCCCACAGAGGCTGGTGACACTCCAAATGACTTTTGGAAAAAATATTTAGAAACCCTTGAAGGACCATTCCCAAATTTGCTCTTTTCTCCAAGAGACAGAAGACTTTCAAAATGTCATCTTCGACACTTGTGTCTCCACAATAGGCAGTCGCCGTCCATTCTACAAAGCTTCATCACAATAATCATGCCTGCACAAGTGTTATCATCTAGCTTGTTTCATCCACTGAATTAATAATAAGAATCTCAAAGATAATTATTGATGACAAGAAACCCACTTGAAATAAAAATGTGTCTCAGAATGGCTGATATGGGTATTAACACTTTTATCGATAAGGAGAGAACAATGTTTTGACCTTCCTAGGTCATCTTCAGGTTAAGAAGGTTAACCAAAGATGACCTAAGGAGGTTGAAACATTGTTCTCTCCTTATCAATAAAAGTGATAATACCCATAAAAGCCATTCTGAGATACAATCTCAGAAATAAGTCTTTTCATTTGTATATTTAATTAAGTCTTCTCTTAAACTTCATTAAATTCATTGCATTATCCACAACTGAAAGCAACCCATTCCATAGGTCAAGTACCATTTTAGAAATTAACTGTCTCAGATAATATTTATGCTTGTGCTCCTTGTCCTACTTGTACCATTCTCCTCATTAACTTTAACGTAAGCATGAGAAATATTATTAACTGATATGGCTAATTCATTATTATGAATGTTGATAATAATAGTAATGAATTCACCCCATCAATTCTGAAAACAACTATGATTTAAATTAAAAACTTTGTTATTCATACTTACATCTTATATATTTGTAAATACACTTGTAAACTAATTTAAGTTGGTTAAGAACTTAATTTAAAAATCAAGAAAAGTAATTTTAAAGTTAGCTATTATGCCTAACGGTAATACAATGAGAATATTAACAAAAAATTTCAAATTACTATTACAATATTATAATAATATTGCCCCCCACTAGTACAGCGGTATGTCTACGGATTTACACCCCTAAAATTACGGTTTCGATTCCCCTCCGTGGACTCCGCAGATAGCCTGATGTGGTTTTGCTATAAGAAAACACAGAACACATATAATAACATTAGTATTAGCTTGTACAAATCGAACACCCGCTTGGTCCTGAGAAATTTCGGGCCGAAATCAAGGCAGTAACTCACTAAATGTCGATCAAAGCAGAAGCAAAGCTTGTAAAAAGTTCCATACCACAAAATTCGTCATAAACTTAGTTATATTTACACAAACAAATTAGAATGGAAAACAATGTTAGAACATTACCAATCGCTTCACACTTCACAGTATCAATTATTACATCTGTACCGATTTCTTCGTTGTAATAAAACCGATATGAGAATTATTTACCTTTCTATGCACATCAAACCACGCTACACGTTACATCTAGAAATGTAATATTCAGCGTTTAACTTTTCCATTAGAAACGTTTAGATTACTCTTCTTACTTGACCTTTCTCGCATAACTTAGCTCGATGCGCCATCAGTTAGTGAAAAGTGTCGTAATTTGGAATCTATCACCTTAACCTGGCATAATTTCAAAGAATCTGAAATTGTATTTCAGTATAACAACGGTACAAATAATGAAAGAAAAAGTCAAACAGAAAACTGAGTTAAATGGAAAAGGGATCATTATCAAATAATTCAATATAAAAATTAAGAGACCGACAAAGTCCAAACAGACGCATTATTTGATGAGTATAAAATGGAAAAATAACTCAAACAGTCGAATTACAAATGAGCATTTATTTTATTATTACAATTATATCTAAAAGAGATGTCATAAACATTCATTAACCAAGAATTAGTTTCAATAGAAACAAACTTTATTTACTAACTAGTTGGAGTTCCTGTGCTCTGGACGGAATTTATGTGAATTCATGATTATTGAAAGGTTATCTTACTCTTAGAACATGAAAAGTTGCTTCCTTTCTACGTAATTGTAAAAGACGCAAAAAACCCGTATAAACTACACAATGTAAAATGTGAAACCGTAAATTTTTGTTGTATCTCCATATGAACCTAACAAACTTTCTTGCTAAATTTTTGAAAATTCATCAACAGGAAGCGAATTAGTAGTAAAAAAAATGCAAAATCTCCATAAAAACCACAAAACGCAAAAAATTATGAACTGAAAATCTATATTTATCTCTCCACAGTCCCATTGAACCTCCAAACTAAATCTGGTGAAAATTCATTTAAAGTGAAGGAAGTAGTTATAAACAACTCAAAACTGAATTTGCATGTATTGCCTTCCACTCATGGACCTAATAAACCTCCATACTAATTTCGGTGAAAATCCATCCACACTCTGCAAAATAGTTACATGAACACACAACAGACAGTATTTATATAGATATAATGGTAGAAGACAAGAGTATTTATGTCCGCCAGTGGAACGGCGGTAAATTTATAGGCTTACCACACTAAAATCTACGGTTCCATTTTGTAGTGTAATTACAAAAGATATGTCCTCCGCATGAAAAGTATTTGAGCTCTTTAGATTTATTCTCATTTTCAGCAATTCTCGAATTTGTCAGACTCTTCAGGCCCACTTCTTGGCTTGGTTCCCTGCAACTGTCGGAGCATACTATGCGATTTGTTTAATTTAACAAAATGGACTAAGAGAATAGTCCGATACAGGATTGCTAGAAAACAAACAATGAAAAAAGTATTTTGTTCAGTTCAACATGTCATTTATTTGTAAGTTGAATACATGTATTTGTTTCATTAAATTATTGATTTGTTTGTTTGTTTCGGAATTTCGCACAAAGATACTGGAGGGCTATCTGTGCTAGCCGTCCCTAAGTTAGTAGTATAAGACTAGAGGGAAGGCAGCTAGTCATTACCACCCACCGCCAACTCTTGGGCTACTCTTTTACCAACGAATAGTGAGATTGACCGTCACATTATAACGCCCCCACGGCTGAAAGGGCGAGCATGTTTGGCGCGACCGGGATGCGAACCCGCGACCCTCAGATTAGAAGTCGCACGCCTTAACACGCTTGGCCATGGCGGGCCTTAAATTATTGAACTAGAAGTTAAAATTTTGATTTTTTTAAAAATAAAATCATGCTGTTACTTAGTTTTATTGCAACTGTTAAGTTATACCACACAACAGTATTAAAATCTAGTCATATCAATTCCATATTTTTCAGCTTTTATATATAATGAACTCGTTTATCATTTAATTAAAAAATAAAACTTCTATACACATTATTACATATGGTATTATTTGTTTTTATTACATTTTATTGAAAATTTAATCGGTTTCATTATGTTAGAAAAGCATTTACAACAGTGATACTACAGTTGTGGCCAGCTCGAGTTTAGGAATCAATAACTGCACTACCTCACGTCATCGCTATTATCGCGCGCTTCATCACTGCCACAGACTCCTCCCATTTTGTAACGTCATTCTGGTATAGATGTTTCTTATCGTTTGTTTGTTTGTTTGTTTTGTAATTTCGCACAAAGCTACTCGGGGCTATCTGTGCTAGCCGTCCCTACTTTAGCAGTGTAAGACTAGAGGGAAGGCAGCTAGTCATCACCACCCACCGTCAACTCTTGGGCTACTCTTTTACCAACGAATAGTGGGATTGACTGTCACTTTATACGCCCCCACGGCTGGGAGGGCGAGCATGTTTAGCGCAACGCGGGCGCGAACCCGCGACCCTCGGATTACGAGTCGCACGCCTTACGCGCTTGGCCATGCCAGGCCGCGTTTCTTATCGAGTGTGCGTTGTTTTGCATGCGCTTGCAAACATTTTTATTGTGTAACTTTCAAGTGTTTAAATATATTTTGTTTTTAATCCCATAATATGGATAAGTGGATAGTGCGAAATAATCCAGTTTATGGTGAACACTCAGAAAATAAAGAAGATAATTTATATGATTCTGGCATTACTGCTAAAAAGAGAATGAAACGAAAATTTAATGGAGTTTGTAAGCTGAAATTTACCGTGGTTGAAGCAAATAATAAGCAAGTGTGTCTTTTGTGTAACAAAGTTTTTAGGAATAATAAAGTATACAAACTTAAGCAACACTTTAACAATTTTCACGATGAATTTGATGTAAAATTTCCAGTTGATAGCAAAAATCGTATGAATGAAATTACCCATCTGAAAGCAAAACTTCATGAACAAAAGGAAGGCCTAAAATTTTTATCATCGACAGAACTAGTTACGTTAGCTGGCTATAAAGTATCTTGGATTCTGGCTCAAAAAAAAGAAATAATTTTCTGATGCTAAACTAGTAAAAGAAATATTGATTGTGGTCATTGAAACTCTGTTGAAGAATTATGATTAAAAAAAAAAAGATGATATTCTTCAAAAGGTAAATAATTTGCAACTAAGTCGGAGAACAATTGCCCGCAGGTGGTATAAACTAAAACTAAAAATCGTGGCAGGTATTCCGATTTAACACTTAGCATCTCAAAAAGAGATGCAAAGTAGTCGAGGGCGCTCAGAAGAGACCTTCTCTTCGCCCTACACACGAAATTAAATTTAACTGGGCTAGTGATTAATAGCTAAACCTACAAAATATAAAGTTCACGAGATTATTCTGTAATATGGTGGCAAAGGTCCGTTGGTGGTCTGCGAGAGGTTAAACATTAACTTAAAAAAAAAAAAAAAAACAAGAGGGTAGGAATCTGTAAAACCTAATACTCGGTAATTTAGCTGTGGGAGGAAAACGGAAATACCCCGAGAAAAATCCACTTTCATTAACCAGATGCCGAAAAATATATCTGGTCAGTGCCTGAGCTGTAAACAAAAAAGATAATTAGACAGAATAATCAATACTAATTTGAGATAGATGACAGTAAATAGGATTAAGTGAATTGATGGGTGAAATGTCCGTTTACCAAGAGGAGGGGTTAGCTGATAAATCGGTGAAGTGGGCTGTAAACGAGTTACGGTTTACTGGTTTTTTATAAAATTTAGTGGCTATTTGACGTAAACGTGTTTTAATAGGTATATTTTTATATATGTCATATATTTTATCTAGGTAACAATGGTGAGTGTTGCATAGCAAACGGAAGGCAGTCCTCATTGCCGTGTATTGTAATGCTTGTAATTTTTTAAAGAGAAAGTCGGGCATGTTACAGAGTAACATGCAACCATACTTGACCAGGTTTCTAATGTATACTTTGTATATGAACATAATGGTGTGAGGGGTACAATCTTTGTTTATACCGCTGATCCTTCGAAAGAAGGAGATACGGTGACTGATACGTGATGCAATTATGTTAATATGGGTTGACCAGGTAAGTTTAAAATTAAAATGGATACCTAGAAGTTTAATAGATTTTGAGAAGGGGATCACAGTATCATAAATTTTAATTTGTACCTTGGGCATTCTTTCTTTTTTCTTTTAAAGCATCTATAAAATAAAATGGCTTGAGATTTGTGAAGATTCAGTGCTACCCGCCATTTGTCGCACCATTGCGTGATAAAAAGGCGGTGTAATCGAGTGAGTATATATATATATATATATATATATAAAGGAAGTTTAGTAACGTAATGAAGGTCATGTGGTTTTTCCAGGAAATATCTATTTCTCTATACTCTGTTGTACCCGTCTCCTTTCTGGTACAATGTAGATGATAATGAGAGTGTATGTGAAGGTGCTAGAGATATTTTACTTTAGAAGCGGCTAAATATATGTATATCTAAAATTACGCTTAAGTGTTCAAGTAAAATAAAGATGATACCTGGAGACTAAATGAAATAGATAAGTGATACTAATCAATTTATAAAAAAATTATCTTAAATAAATAGCAAGCCCTAGAATGAACGGAAATCACTGATCCCAGGAACTAGAATAATTCTGAAAGATTGATCAGTATTTAGAGTAGCAGTTTGATAGGCTTCTTTTACTTCTCTATCTGTTTTTGTTTTGAATCTTGTTTCAATGCCGATAAGAGTAGCATCGTTAATGGAATGACAATTGGGTTCGTTAAAGTGTTGAGTAATCTCTCTGGTATTAATGAAAGATTTATAGTTCTTGAAACATTTTCTAAGAGTTTTTTGTACATATCCTACATACTGGTGACTGCGTTTTTTACAATGTATAAGATAAATGTTTTTTTATTTAACAAATGATTTCTTTATATATTTTAAAGTTTATTTGGTTGTGCTTGTCAGAAAATGAGTCAATGGTTTTCACGAAATTGCAGGTTTGACAATGGGCTATAATGTATGGAAGACAATCATTTTTGGGTGGGATGTAATCCACTGTTATGTGAACAAGGATATCGTTTAGAAGTTCTGCTTTTTCGGAAGAAGACAACGAGAACTTGAGAAAATATCTGTTGAGGATTGGTGAGCTTTAAGAGATGACAAGTTTTTTCAGAATTTCTGAAACGTTTCTGAGTTTAAACTGATTGTGTTATGGAAAGAGTTTGCAAGTGAGTTAAATTCTTTAAGTAAGTTAAAACTGGCTGTCCAGATGAAAAATATGTCGTCTATGTAACGTTTCAATGTATGAGGTTTTACAACGTTTAATTTATTGAACCCCTTAACATTTTCTGTCCTCCCTTTGAGTAGGACTCTTCGCTATAGAATAAACTAGCAACTGTGATAATAATACTACCTACTCAATTTACATAATTTCCTTGATAGCTCTATCTACTGAATCTGAACTGTAACACACGTTAAATACCAATTAACGTATAACTCCACTAATTATCGTACTCATATTATACCCTTGTCTCCACATAACGCATGAAATTTTCATGTTTACCTTTCATGAACATTCTATTTTCGGTATTGCGTCAAACGTATTATTGCAAACAGACATCCAAATTAAAACATTTAGATTATAGTTTGCAACAATATATATATAAAGGTGTAATATTTGTGGGGAATGTTGTTAACTTTATTTTTATTTTTTGTTATGGTGTGTTTCTATTTTATTGTAATATTATAAAATTTGTTTCTGAATTTATACTTTGTTCCGTATTTGAGCAGGACTCGCATAATATGTGGTTAAACCGATCTGATATTAGCTGTCTTTATTCTTTTGTTATTCTCCAGTAGATAATATCTAGTCTGCCTACGATGGAATGATATATTGCTGCAATATTGATCGTTGTGCCATGTCATTGGAAGTAGAGTCCTTCATTGATCATTCATTTGATATCAAGAGACTACAGCATCATGTATGTTGTAAAGAGAATAGACAACCATGTGAACTGTACTAGTCATTCTACATAATATAATATTTCTGGCAAACTAAGGAATACTGAATGTAGATAGTCTAAAACAAAATTTAAAGACAAGATGCTTTAAACATTCTGCAAAATTAGCAGTTCTGTGTAACAAAAACGAGGACACAGACAGTTTTTGTGTTTAGTGCCGTGATGAAAACAGTTAATTTTGCTGTATGTCTGATCTCATTACTCTAACTGACATAATAACTCAATTAGTAAATGATTTAGCGTTACTCCATGATTAATACCTTGACCAAACCTCCAGCTATTAAACAGATCTATATGACTGCTTAAAGGTTATAACAACTTTAATGCTTTGAATGCATGATAATGTATTGTGGAGTTTGTTATTTTTAATAAAATTTACATTGCTATTTACTCTACTCTTGTGTGAGTAAGTTTAAAAAAGGTTTCATAGTTGATGAAATGACATGTTTCATGAAGAGAAGGACCTTACTAGTTAAGAAAAAAGTCAGCTACTGAGGTGAGGTAGTTGTCAAAGAGACTTGTCAGGTATATGAGAAATTTTCTTCTTGGTTTAAGACTTTTGTTCATTCTGTAAAGGTCCTTTACTTTTATCTTGCTACATCTAATTACTCAGAAATAAGAGCCATTGATACATAATGCACCTACAATAGCTATCTATGCTCTTCATCTCAGCGTGAGTAAATCACAAATGATTAAAAATCATTATGATGATGTAATAGCTGTTGAATCTGAGACTAAATGTGGTGGTCTGTATAGCCCTCCTCCTCAGCTTACGCCAGCTGGAGTAATACAATCCCAGCTCTGGTCAAAAATGCCTGAAAGCATCAGAGAAGGATCTGAGATAGTGTTCCTCAGCAGGTGAGGAATAATCAGTGACGGGGAAAGTGAATATATCGTAGAGACTGATGATCTTCCCATGGCTTAGAGATTTACTAATAAACTACTCATACATAATAGTGGGCCCGGCATGGCCTAGCGCGTAAGGCGTGCGACTCGTAATCCGAGGGTCGCGGGTTCGCGCCCCCGTCGCGCTAAACATGCTCGCCCTCCCAGCCGTGGGGGTGTATAATGTGACGGTCAATCCCACTATTCGTTGGTAAAAGAGTAGCCCAAGAGTTGGCGGTGGGTGGTGATGACTAGTTGCCTTCCCTCTAGTCTTACACTGCTAAATTAGGGACGGCTAGCACAGATAGCCCTCGAGTAGCTTTGTGCGAAATTCCAAAACAAACAAACAAACATACATAATAGAAGTGTTTGGGTTCAAACAGAACTGATGGAAGACATTTCAAGTGCACCTCATTATTCTGGCATCTTAGAGCAGGGTCTTACCACTCACTTGGTTTTGGTGTCTCGTAGGAGCGTCATTATGCTGTGTGCATAATCTTGATGATCTCTCAGACAAGTAATGGCCAGGAAGTTAGAAGGAAAGATATTTGATCATGATCATGATTCCCTTTAAGCAAGTCAAAACAACACTTCTTTGAAATTCGTAGCTACAGAAAAGGAGTATTTGGACCATTATTTCTAGCATTTTATGCAGAAACTGTTTGGAATGGCTGAACTCTATAACAGACTGTACAAATGTTAAATTTAGATTTCCCAGCTTTAGTCTTCATCAGTTACTTGAATGAAGAGAAATTCTAGAACTGTGAGACCGTAATTAGTGAATTTTACGGGGACTCAAACTTGTGAACAACAGAACAACCTAAGGCCAAATACTAAGCTGGAAGAAGTGTATAATGAATAGATTGAGTACACTGTGTACATAATTTGCATGATAAAACTAAATCTACAATGTACTCAGTGGATTGCAAGGTTATCCTCATTGACAACTGTATGGAAAGACTACCCAGTGATATAATACAATATCAGCTGAATATGTAATTCTAACCCTTATTGAGGCAGTTACTGTCATGTTGTAGTATGAAATTGTAACTTTGAACTACTCACAGGAAAAAACACCTAAAGCAACAATTGCAGTGACTACCATGAACAGATTATCTTATACAGGTTCGATCCTGTCTAAAGAGCAACCACACACTAGTGTGAATAAGGAGGGCTCATCTGGTCCTCCTATGGTTTATACACTACTATCTATGTTACTAGCGTTTTCTCAAAACACTTTCAATACTACTTCTTGGTAGAAAGTTCACTGTTTGAGTAAATCATACATCGCTAATGTGGTTGTTGAACCTTAAAAATACCAAAACGAATGATAGCATGTTGGATAACACTGTTATTAAAGTATGATTTATTCATGAATTATTGCATGGGCCCACAAAAAAAAAAGAAAGAACTGTAGATACATTGTATCAGTGTATGACGAGACCATGTCTTTATTGAATCTTCTGTTTCTGGACACCTTGTGGGAGTTGAGAAAATTTCTGCTATAGCAACAACAAGCCATACATACGAGATTCTACTCGTGGATGGATGCCATGACTTGGGAGCTCTGAAAGAACAACTAAATGATCCAGATACGTAATGCAGGAATGAAAAGCATTACTAGCTTAAATTGAGTAATGTAGTGTGGATGGACGTGTTTTATGCCACCAGTATGAGCAGTTACGCGTGCAGAAAAGTATGCCATATCATTGTTACCAACTGTCCAGTAGTTGCCCTCGGCCTGTGTCCTGTATAGAAGTCTCAACAGTTTTGAAGCACGAAATTATTCAAACTTTTAAATAACACAGACAATTAACAGCACCAAGGGGCTACACACATTTATACAGATGCTCAAGAGTTTTTATCATAAGATAAATTGAACTGAAATACTTTATGACAATTGCTTTTTGATCTATCAAGCAGCATTTCACTATGAGAAACATCCATGAAATATCGAACGATAACTGCTTAATTCACACAACTTGTGATAGCTCGTAGCAGTACATATAATATCTAGTACGTCAACAATTTGCATAGCTGACGTTGACAACAGTTTGAAATTTCAGTATAAACGACATTATGACTCTTGCTTACCAAGTTATTGAGTGATTTTCTGTGGCAAAATATCGTCCATTGTTTCACTGGTATCATTCACCTCATCTAGATGAGTGGCAAGAATTCTACGGAGCGTACTGCGTGGTCATCGCTAGATATTCCCTTTACGCCTAAATAATTTTCATAGTTTAGCTGAAATCTGCCAGTGATTATTTATTTCGTGATGCATTATAAAATATGTTGAGTTTGACAGTTCACAGATGGAAGCATATGACAATACCAGAACTATTGAGACATAGCTTGAAAAAGTTACCCAAGATGGTTAAGGAAGTAATTTCAGTGCAATCCAAAAACAATCTATGATAAATTTCTGGTGTAAGTAGCAATTTGGAATGTGTGTATTTTTACACTTGTGTGAAGGTTCAATAAGGTCATTCGTGATTGTTTAATAACATAAACAGATCAAATATACAAGGAACACTAATATCATGTTACATAAGAATAAAAATAAAGATTTGATCAGAATGTTAAGACATTGGGATATGAGGTTAATTGTAGTTACTGACTTGTCAGATATTATATGAAGGCACAATATTACTGTTATATACATTAAACATGTGAGTGTAGTTTTAATTTTGACAATAAAATGTTCATCAAGTAATAACTTTTTTTTATTTTATGACAAGAGAAACAAAAAACCTCATGCTATGTCTGAGAGAAAACACCGTTTTATTTCGTTTTCAGAAAGAGTATTGCAAGATATTTCGACTCGATAGAGTTAAATTTGTCATAATGGTAGAATTATCAGTAGTAAACTAAATCCACCGGCGGTAAGTCAGTTTATCTAGCATTTTAATTGATAATAATAAAATATTTTCAATCATGGAGATTGAGGTATTTTATCGCACCCAATTTTTGAAAATTTATTGGAATTTTTCAGTAAAATACGCATCTCAAGTTGTATAAAAATTCAATTTATAAATATAATGATAGAGGAGGAAAGAACGCCCACATTATGGCACTTTGTACTTGGAGAAACAAAGAAAGTGTTAATGGGTTCTAAAAATAAGAAGTAGAGGTTGACATCTACCTCTACATCAGCTAACATAAGACAGCTCAAATGCGTAGAAACTATGTTTTTGCATTTTTAACCTCATCTCTTCTCCACACTCAGGTTCTCATGGTAGTGTAAAAATGTGGCTGTGTCAGAGTTAATGTTGTAATTAAGACCTTAGGGAACAAGACCAAGACAAAGGCCTAGTAATAAATTATATAATGAAAACTAAAGCAGGAAATGAACTTTCAAAATCGGGTACGTCTTTCAATGCATTATCTTCGATCAAACACAGTAGATCTATGACCCTGTACGGCATCAAAAATCATAATGAATTCACTAACACCATAAACACTTGAAAAACAAAACTTTTTTTTCCGTCAGGAACCTGACGATAACCGACCGAAGAAGGTCGAAACGTTATTCGCTCCTCTACGTAAAAAAAACTTTTTTGTTTTATTTATTGACCTCTTTAGTTTTTTCATTTTTTCATTGTTCTTTTTATAAGAGTAGACATTATAACAAAATCTGTTAAAAATATTTCGGTTAAGATATTAATAAAATTTCTTGACGTATGTGATTTATATTAAATTGAAGAAAATTTGTTTGTTTGTTTTTTACACTTCGGTTGTGCAAAATGTATTGAATAGTTTCTAAATACAGTAAACAGTTATCAATGCATTAAACATTTTTAGAGGTATTTCACTGAAATTTTTTACGTGTCAGTTTTACTATATTTATTGAAACGTTTAGACGTGGTAGCCTCCTACTGGCACAGCGGTATGTATGCAGACTCACATCGCTAAAAATCGGGTTCTGGTATCCGTGGTGGGCCGAGCACAAGTAACCAATGTGTAGCTCTGTACTTAATTTCCAAACAAACAAACAAATATACATAGTAATACACTAAACTAATCATTCATCTTCACACAAAACTTAGTCATCGCTAGAATTGTCACCACCATTGGATTCATCGGATTTGTTCCACAGTAACACAGTGGTATATATGTGGAATAACGCCAGAAACTGGTTTTGGATACTTGTGGTGGGCGGAGCGCAAATAGCCATTGTATAACTTTGGGCTTAACTTCAGAACAAACAAACCATTATCTGATTTGCTTCCTTGAACCTTTGCTTCATCCTCTTCTGATTCCCACATTATGTCATAATCTGTCCCATCCATTACATTAGACATGCAATATTTTCTGAAACCTTAAATAACGCTTTAATGATTTTCAGTGGCAACTTCTAGAGAAATACCTAACCAAATGAAATGTGCGCAAATATTATACCCAGCAAATTTTTCGGAAGGTATTTGGAGGAAAAAATGTGCATTATATTCGAGCAAATACAGCATTAGAAATGTTGAATATCAGGGGTAAACGCTAATAATTAACTAAGTGCATGCACCAAATGAAGTTCGTGCGAACTCGCAGTAAGCCTATGCGTAATGCAGTTTTTATTAGTAGCAATTAATATTTAGTAACGTTATATTATAACTCCCGATTGACGTAGCGGTAATATAGTAGTTAGTGACGTAAACGACAATTAAGGAAGCGCTATAAATATAAGGGGTAGTATACCGCGCCTCACATGAATTGCTGCGCAGTTGAAATTTAGCGCTTAATTAATAATCCTAGGTAGATCTAACTAATGGTAAAGCTTTTATATTTAGCCGGTTTCGTTTTTGAGACCTGTAATGTATCAAAACACAAATGGTCCAAGACTGAAACCTTCTGAAGGATGGTCTCGAGACCTACAACACTGATCAGAGTGTAAGGTGTGCTAGCTATTGTCATAGAAAATATAAGTGGGCAACACAGCTATGTGTGTATTGATAAGTCGAGACCCAATGCAACCCGGGAAACTGAGAAGTTCAGATGATTTAGAATACATATTCAGTAAGTGAAGACTAAAAATCTATGTCACTGAAAATTAATATTTTAACACTCTCTCCTTAAAGTTAATAAGGCAATTTTGGCCCACCTTACAACCTAAATATCTTATTAACATTTTGATAAGTGGGAATTAATATGACTGTATATTTCTACTCCTAGCTTTTGTTATTCAAGGTCAAATTTTTATTTCTATATATTACCTTGTTTTTAGACTATACAGTGGTAATTTTAATTTTGGTTTGTGTGTGTGTGTGTGCGCGCGCTTCATTCCCGGAATTTTTACTATTCTGTACCATAAAGAGACAATATGAAACAAAATCAATAAGCACAATATTTTTCTATATGGCAAGAAACTGGACCTCTTTACTGACCCAATGACTTTTGAAACTTCTTGAAACTGAAGTCGCCTCAAGAGCAGCCAAACACTGAAAATGGATGACTTTATATTTTATTGTTACTTGCAAAAATAACGAAGACTAATAGCCCCATTGACTTTAGCATATGGAACAAGCACTGTTACCAGGAGCATGAAAGATATTAAAATCTCACAACTTGCCATTCCATCACCATCATCTAAAGCAAGAGCCTTCAAGCTTAACGAGGGAGTTTCCGCCTCAACAGCCAGCCCAGTAGTATCACTGACTCTAAGGACAAGTACGAAGACAAAGCAGCAGTTGAGCAATCACCAGTCATGAGGCCTCATAAGCTATATAAATAATAATTAAAGGTTAAGCCACCAACATTAACATTATTCTAACGATGCAGTAGATTCAGCTACTAAAGTAGCACTGCTAAGAAATTACCAAAAATGAACCAAGAGCTTGGCAATGTACAACCAACATTAAGTTCCCACTGTGCTGTTGATCAACACTTCCTTCAATTGATAGAAAAAGTGCTCCAACAAAGAACGGGGTTTGTTTCTACAATATAAAACTTAGTCCTGGGCTTAGAAGATCCCCCATGGTAAAAGGGGCGGATTGGCAGTCCTGACAATATCACTAACTGTAACCAAACATTTTTGCACATGCTGATACTGACTAAACAAGGATGTGTCAAATGCACTGGTCCACTGGCCAGTTGCTTGATATACTGGTGGACCAGTCCACTCCTGCATGGTACCATCACAAACAGATGGTAATCTATCATTATTCGCTCAAAGCTACTCAAGGGCTATCTGCGCTAACCGTCCATAAATCAGTAGTGTAAGACTAGAGGGAAGGCAGCTAGTCATCACCACCCACCGCCAACTCTTGGGCTACTCTTTTACCAACGAATAGTGGGATTGACCGTCACATTATAACGCCCCCACGGCTGGGAGGGCGAGCATGTTTGGCGCGACGCGGGCGCGAACCACGACCCTCGGATTACGAGTCGCACGCCTTACGCGCTTGGCCATGCCAGGCCACATGTGTAAAGTTAGTTGGTTTTAAACTTTACAATTAATGTCATACTGAAAAAAACACCTGAAATATAGGGTGTAGGGAATGTTTGTGTGTAGGCATATCAAATATTTTTTGCTTGCTTATTTTGCTATGTAATTTTTCAAAATGTTTTAATTATTCAGGTGTGCTTGCAGTTTATGAAACGTGGTCAAAAAAGTCATTGAGTTAATTTAACTTTTAGCTATCTTTCATTCTCTGTAACTTCCCAGCGGTAGAAATATCTTTAAATTTACCTTCTATATGAAACTACACAGCGGTTTTCTCCAATGATAAATCACATAGCATCTCGAGGTTACAAATTCCTTATTTTCTAATGGAAAAGATCATCTAAGAAGTAAATTTCGCTCCTGTAAACCACTATGTTACAGACTTAGCCATATAGCGTGATGTTTATTCAGTCTGTATGAAGAATAAATACATTAATGTTATCGTTTAAGCGTTGTACATTATGAGGATCAAATACTTTGCTTGTCCACACTTTTTCATCTCGAGCTGATATTAAGTGATCAGTATATTTTCGTGATTACAATGTTTTCCGGGTTTAGCTCCTTAGTTTCTTTTGGAGTTCATATTGAATTAAGATAAACAGTAAAATGTTTTCACTAACTAGCGAATATTATCACAGTTTGTACTTTTATTCACTTTGGCCTTGATGAGATAGTAAAAAGATATTGTAGCTATGTGATTATACATTGTTTGGAAACATGTACTTGCCTTCACTAGATATAGATTTGAACACGGGTAGATGCCAAAAGGTTAATATTACCAGATAAATATATTAAAGTTTATATTTTGAGACTCGTGACATGTTTTAGTCAATATTTGATCCTCATGTAATCAGTTCAAAAACTGACAACGATGCTAATGTATCACATTATTTTAGCTATTGCTGTTATTAGCTTTGTTAAACCACAAAGCTTTGAAATAACTATGAAGAAATAGAACTGCTTTTGTACAATTAAGTGAATATCTCTTTTGATGCAAAACACGTATCTGTTTCTTGGTATACATTATGTAAATGTTAATGTGAAGTTATTGCCTATTGAGAAAAAGGTTTTATAGTTTAGTTTTGAACTGACTATGAAATCATTAAGATTAACAAATCTAGTTTCAGTTGAACGCACATTTCAAACTTTAGTGCTGGAAGTTGTGTTAGATAAGTGATTAGCAAACGATCTAACACGAGGTTTACAATCTCATCAAAGCGTTTTGGATATTTGCATGCAATTTAAATAGTATTGGTACAGCTTTAATTTCAGGCTAATAGCATTCGTATGATTTCTTTAGATATAATATAAAATGATAATTAACCATTTTATTATATATTTATACATCTGGATTTTCCTGGTGTGCATTGACCACAAGTTGTGCATCAGTAAAAAGATTTGGGAAGTTGAAAATCCACCTATGTAAGTAAGTTTAAGTGGATCAATATTTAAAAAAAAAACACATTTAGGATTATAAAATTCCATTCTAGAGTTGATTAAACAAATAAATATTGGAATATTTTTTTATTTTTTGGGTATATTGTTACTGCATCTGTATATATGAGGTGCAATAAGGCGTCATGTATTAAATAATTACGAAGTTAAAATATAATTGTGAAGTAAAAAAATTCTTAGAGTAAACTCTGATATGTATAATAATTGCTTAATGTTTATCGCCTTCCATTCTGCTACTGTCACAGTTGAAATAACTGTTAATTTCGCCCTTCTGTAACTATTTTATATTACATCTGTTGTTAGATATATTCAGTTTTTGTTGTTATTCTGTGCTTAGTGAATGTATTTTTGTAAACCAAATGTAAAAGACCCAAGGACTCGTACTAATCCTTCTTTTTTCTGTAGGTAAACATAACAAATGAAAATGGATATCCCACGGAAGCTTGTACCAGTTTGATCCTTTAACGTATCTACTTCCTGGTATGATGCAGTGCCATCTCAAGGAGTGGTACAGCAGTTTGTACAAGCTAGTACGAGTTTGGGGTTCCTTCTCTTGAATATATATTTGGAATATTTTTTCAACATAATTAATTTAAATATTGTGAAATATCCTTTTGTCTGATCTGAAATTGCATTCTTACTGTCTTATTCTTTTCCTGTACAAATGTAACTGGATTAAGTAAGAAAGCTGGTCTGAAAATGCATAAATGCATACCTACAAGACCAATAATCTCAACATCAGTTTATTGCATCAGAAAATATTGAAAATCTATATATTGCTCACAAGACTACCTCAGATAAAAACACCTTGAATAGAAAGAGAAATACAATTAGGAAAGTAGCAAAATTTTGTTATCACTTATATTCAGATCACTATGCAATTTTACAGAACAAACAATTATTCATACCATTTTAAAATATAATGTTTGTCTACCAGCTACATATATAAAATATATTTAAACAAAGCTATTCAGAGCAAAATTTTTAGTACTGTTTTCTACTGAACTACGAGGAGCAGTCTGCGCTCATCCATTTAACCATAACGTTTGAGCTGACAGTTTTGAGTATACTTTATTACGAAATATGTCAACCCAAACAACCGTAGCAAAATTAATATAAATTTTTGGTGTACATGTTTTTTTTTGCATTTTTTCATATTTATTGAACCTCAAACCTTGAATTTGTTCGCTAACACAAACAAAATATACCAAAACAAAGAAACAATGATAACTAAAAATGCTTTCACAAAGTACACTCAATTTTTAAATGACGAAATGTTACTTTTTCTCACTTTTTGGTTGAATAATTATTATTATTATAAATGGTATATATGAATTTAAATGTATTTATTTCAGTTTCACTTGAATATAAACTTTAAACAATAACCATGAAAAACAGTTATGTATGGAAAGTGTCAAAAACATTAAATTTATAATTATTAATTAAAGTTTCAATATCTGGTAGATTAGAAATATTGTCCAAATTTTCAGTGACTGAGCTTGATTCAAATCGAATGAAAGAGTCGAATTTGTCAAAATACAATCTCTTTTTTCTTGAGTTTCTTTCCAGTCATAAACACCATTATCACCAGCAACAGATGACACACGGTCTTGTCGAATTTTCTGTTTTTGTCCTACCTCGGCAGCTTTACGCTTCTTTTGTTTTATCAAATATTTAGTCTTTTGACAAGACAAAACATCAAAAGAAAAAGTACAAGTAACATTAAAGCAAAAGTCGCAGTGACTGCTATCAGGCACCAAATATTGTTATATATTTTCTGCGTATTTTTTTCCTCATTGGGAAATGAATCATTTTGACTCATAAACTCATTTAAGTATTCCAAGTCGGACACAATTTCTTCTTCATATGATATCAAAGAAACATTTTCTTCCAAACAATTTTGTAAATTATTGTATAGAATTTGTTTGTACTTTGTCTGTTGAGTGTGATCTGGAATTTTAAAATGCATCGTGTTCAATCTGAAAAAAAACTCGATGAAATCTTCTACTTTTCTGTAATTCGAATGAATAACTTTGTTGTTAATAATACAGATTTTTCGCTTGTATAGATCTTCAATTTCTAGCATTAATGCTGTTAAATTTTGTTTTATTGAAATTGTAGATAGACTTAAACTGTCATCACTAAATGTTGCATTTTTAGTTCCATTCAGATGTATAATGATATCTGATGTTATTTTTTTCATAATTTTTAGACATTCTATTATACATACACTATGGTTACTTCTAAGTATAGGTCCGCTAGAATATTTTCTGAAAAATAATTTCTTCTCCCGGGTATATGATTCATGATCTTTCCGATATATGCGATCCTTCAATCTGAGTAGTTTGTTGATTGATTTCCATTGCTTGTTTCCCATCATGTAATTTCTGAGGCTTTTACCAGATGAATTATCTCTGGATAAACCTTCATTATTCAATTTATTCAGAAATCTAGTTAAATACTTAACTACAGTGTTTATCGTCTCATCAGTTTTAATTTTACTAGTAAAAGAGGAAAGCGTTCTTAATGTTTGGTTCCTTTCTTCCGAATCATGACTGCATCTATGAGCCAGTTTGGAGAAAGTAAGGGAAGATACAATAAATAGGTGTAAAACAAACACGTAGACAATGTTAAACATCACACACTCATATATAACTTATTCTGATTTAGTAGTCACACAAATGCATCAGTTAATATAGCAAAGTAACACTGTAACTATACATTTTCTATTGTTGTCTGGGAAACACAATTGTTGTTAAGTGTTTTACCTCTCAACAATACTGTTTAAAAGATGAGACAAGTCTTACGTGCTTTGATCAGGCCAGTTTTAACATATTATTAAGTCTCAATTGCCGGCATTACATTCGACTAAAAGACGAATAACACTGTTTTACTTCATAAATGTTGAATGATATTATATTAAAAAAACACTCCTCATACTCAAATTACATATTTGTTTGTTTGTTTTAACGAAAAACTATGCAACAAATTCTCTGCGCTCTGTCCATCGTGGAAAATCAAACCCTGATATTTTACCATTTTATTTATTTATAATTTTATACGCTTCATGTGTTATTTTTATTTCTAAGTTATAAATAATACCTCTTCTATAAATTATTTTCATTATTCATTTAATTATAATTTAATGTTATTGTTCTCTAACAAATAATAAAAGTAAGACGTAATTAATTATAGTTGCCACAAGTTGGAGAAAATAAATTGCATGAAGGTGCACTATTTTTTTCCTATTGGAGTTTACGATCAGAAGATGGTGGCTGTTGTTTAAAAAGTAACTAGTTTGGTTTACTCTTACTTTTGTAACAATTAAGAATTTTATCCCTTTTCCTTAGACCCATATCCCTTTGAGCAAATAGGCGTTGTTCAAAGACTCGTGCACATTTCAGTTTTAGGCCTGTAAATGTGTCTAGTTCGACACCAAGTGCAGATTCAGCAAGGAGCATCGCAAAGTACTGGTCAGATTAGTACTTGGGAAATCCTTCTTTTCAGGCAACACAAGTGTGCATACGTATATTTGTGAAAAATAGTACTGACCAAGATAATAACTTTCACAACCTATATCCACGTTTTTCTTACAGAATAGATTTTGGTTGCGGCTGTCGAATTACATCATTTAATCCTAAAATTTTCTAGTCATCCTTCTAGCCTATTAGGAACTGAGTTGATCAAACATTTTAGAAATATATTTTGTTGTCAGAAAACTCATCTATGCCTGAAGTTGGCATTTGTAGTCCCCAAACCAATCTATATGTTATATGACTAGTCAATCTGACACCTCCATCGTCTGCTTCTTCCACATGAAATATGAGGAATACCTGGAGAGAGACTCTCTTGAAGTGTTCCATAAGCTGCCTTCCTTCTACTTTACAACTGGTAAATTAGGGATATTTTATTTATTTATCTATTGTTAAACACAAAGTTACACCATGGGCAATGTGTATCGAAACACAGTTTCTAGCAGTGTAAGTCCGCAAACATACCGCTATGTTCCTGGGGGAAGGGGCTGGAAATTAATTTTATTTGTTTGGAATTTCGGGCAAAGCTACACGAGGGCTATCTGCGGTAGCCGTCCCTAATTTAGCAGTGTAAGAGTAGAGGGAAGACAGCTAGTCATCACCACCTACCGCCGACTCTTTTACCAAAGAATAGTGGAATTGATCGAAACATTATAACGCCCCCACGGCTGAAAGGGTAAGCATGTTTTGGTATGACGGGGATTCAAACCCGCGACCGTCAGATTACGAGTCGAGTGCTTTAACCACTTAGCTATGCCAAGCCTTGGAGGAGGGGCTGGAGTTAGGGATGGCTAGCACAGACAGACCGCATGTTGCTTTGTGCAAACTTCGAAACAAACCAAACCATTTTGTGTGTGTGTGTCTTTAAAGTTAAAAAGCCAGAATTATTTCGCCCATCATTTGATTAAATCTAGGATTACACATAAGCAAGTTAAGAACATATGACACTATATGATAGGCAGGTTGTGAAAAATTATATGTGTCATACCAGAAAGAAACTAAAATAAAATAGATATGTATAAATTTTATGTATATTTATATATTCATGAGCATAAAATTAATTTATTTATATATGATTAACAAAGCAAGTACACAAAATGGCTCGAAATTCTTCAAGAGATAAAGGCAATTCAGTGTCATTTCCATACATGTACTATTCCTATTACATTTGTTTTTATAATATGATAATTAAGAAGTCAGTAACTGAACTAATCGTAACTACAGAATATATATATAACACACTAGATACACTCTACCCCCCCCCCACAGCAAGTATAATGTTTCAACTTTAAATATCGCTTCAATGTAGGTGTTTCTAATTTTGAATTGATAGACTAAAAATAAGGCAGCTAGTAAACAGCAGTTAACACCAACTATTGAGCTACTCTAATATCATTAAATAATGGGAATTGATTGTTACTCTTATAGCAATGCAGGCCTATAGTGCAGATCTTATTTTTGCGGAAATAGCAGGTTTCGATATTCATGGTATTGCTTTGTGGCTCGAAAACAAATAGATGAAAAAAAAACAAGTTTTAAATATTTGTATAAGATATACTCAGAATTGCATGTAGGAACTAAATCACTAATTCTAACGACTAATACTTGAATACCACTAGTCACACCTGACTTTTGCAAACTTACATTTTTGAAAAGTCGTTGATCAAATTATTGTAACTGTTTCCGTAGGACATTCTTTATGAGTAAGTTCATGTTAAGACAACTATAGCTATCCACAATCTGATCAGTTTTATTAATTATCAGTTTTGAAAAACTGTTTCAGTCACAACAGCTGAAATGGGTATGAATAAAAGGATGTATAATGGAAAACAAGCATTTAGGTAACTGTAACGTAATGTTTGGTGATCCATAAAGATAAGGAATACCAGAAAAGGATGTAGGTCAGAAAGTCATAAGCGTTATATCCATCTCAAGATTTCACATAGCTCAAATATGCTGTGTTCGAAGCATTCCTATCTGACAGCAGCAACTGTAAGACATTGAGTGTTTAAGTAATTATGTTATTTCTGGTAATAATTTAATAGTCTCAATCAATGGCTTTTGTTGACAATTTGCATGCCGAAGTCTGCTGGTGTTAGGTTTTGTAGGCCAGATTCTTTGCAGTGGGTGTCTATGATTTTTGGGGATGAATTTCAACAATAAAGTAATAGCAACGCAGTCCACTTGCTTTAAGATAACATATCAAAACACGTCAAATGTCTATAAAAAAAACATTCGTTACACCGTTGGTTATCACAGTTATATCCAGAGCTTTAAATATTTGTCTGTTTTTCTTGAAAGTTCACCCAGTCTGGTTCAATTACTTTAGAACACTATTTACAAGATGAATTGTTCTTCTCTGCTCTATTATTACAATAAAGTTTGTGGTAATTTCACTTTAAAAATCGTCACAATACACTTTTTTTTATCACTAAGCTCATAATCACACAGTTTATATCTAAATGATAATTTTTCGACGCATATTTATACTCTGATAAAAATCTAAAATATTCCGTGCAATACTAGATGTTCGGATGGAATAACAATCAACACAACGAGAGAAAATCAGAAAGTTATAGTAACGTAGAACTATATAACGGTCTTTAACTCATAACAATTAAACGTACACTGTACATAACCTATGATTCGTGAACAACTGCATAAACAAGTTTGTCATAAACTATCTTTTCTAAAAATAACTAAATGTGACATCCATGCTATATAAACTATCCAAATCATAATACTTGCATTAAACTTAAACTGAAATGCTCGTATCTAAAAAGCAGCTACACATGCTTTTTAATATAAGTAAGTTTTGCTGCGCCAATGATATAGAACTATAAAATGATTATGGGTTTGAGACTTAGGCACTTTTGTAGGTTTTCACTTACAAACAAGGAAGGAGCTGAAAACTATACTTATCTTAAACTAATTTTAAAATTAACCTTACACAAGTAAGAGTCTGGTTCGAGAGACTCCATGGTATACATTGTCGTGAAGTGATATTTATTTGGTGGTATTGTGTGCGACCTGGGAAAGTCAGGTTCTAATGGGACCTCTTCCAAATTTCTTCTAGAAGCAAGACCTTTGATACTTCTTACTAAACAGAATGAAACACCTACGTGAAACTGATTGCAGCTATATAGGAATGTTTTGTTGTTTGTTTGTCTGTTTGTTTGTTTTGCCAGCAAATGAAAAGGATTGACAGATAATGAGCAAGGTGTGGCACTGCATACCTTTACTGCTTCAATAGCTAATATAACGTTTGACATACAGTTAGAATAGCAACAATGTGTTTTGCTATCCATATGTCTGGTGCTTTAAATTACAAAATTTATGTTTAATTCATGAATAGATATGCATGGTGTTATAATTTGTCTAAAAAAAAAAGACTAGAGAAACAACTTTTGCATTAGATTTTCTGTACCATACAAACTACCATGTTTAAGCCTCTGATAGCCTCCTTAAGATTGTTATATAATTTTGTTTGCAAACATTGCTAGTGACACAACTTAGCCCTCACCTTAGTCTTTTTCTGGTGCCCGTGATGAATATGAAGCTTTCGAAGCAAAACTTATTGAGCGATATTCTTGTGGTGATGCGATTGACGACATGCAAACTGTTTTATTTGAGCCTGAAACTACTTCAAACACTGACAGATCCATTATTCTTAACCATCATCATCGCACTGCATTACAGTAATCATGGATTCACCACCGATTTGTTATGGTGTTTATGTAGTCACTGAGTTATGCATAGGCATTGGCAAAATATTGGTATCAACAAAATCATTTGAAGAAAATTACGAGCTATTAGTAATCTATCAAATACTGAAAAGTATTTATATCTTTATAAGCATGTGAAGCCACCAAAAATATTTTCTACTATATTTTCTCATGAGTTTAACTGCTTGGCTTGAAAACTTCCCATGGTTATTATACAGCTTAAAATATTACGGCATTTTTGTAATCTTTGTACTGCCTTTCTTCCAGTGCACAGTCAACGTTCTTGTCAACAGATCATTTAACAACCGGGTAAAATTAGAATACGTTATGCAACAATTCTAAGTTTGTTTATCATTGTATTTCTATGAAGGCTGCTGATGCTTTGAAGGTTTCCATTGAACAATCGTCACCAAGCAGAATCGATGTTATGACCAACAGTGCCCTTCAATCATGTATAATTTAGAATAATCATATTATTCATCAATTGTCGTGTCATTTTGTTTTTTAAGAAAACAAAGCCTGGTATTTTGTAGTGACATTGAAGGTATATTTTTTTAAAGACTCCTGCCAATGTTCTGTTATGCTGAAAATTATGTAATACTAAGAGCTCACCTGTATCATCCCAAGGTAAAAAAAGTGCTATATGATGAAACTTTGTAGAATGGACGGCAACTGCCTGTAATGGAGACACAAATGTAGAGGACGACATATCAAAAGTCTTCCGCCTTTCGTCCTCTACAATTGTGTCCCCATAACAAGCAGTTGCCGTCCTTTCTACAAAATTTCATCATGAATACTCTGCCTAAACAATCTATCACAAAAAACTGCTATATATTTATCTCCCTGCTAACAAAATGGCATCATTAGTGTCATATGATATGGTATAATTCGAGTAAAAATTATTGATGAAATAGAAAATGCTGTATTCTATTCTGTCCTTACTAACGAAGAGTCTTCTCATATTGTGGAAAAATTGTCAGTACGTCTCCATTTTGCAGATGACAACTATAAAATTAGGGAAAGAATTTATTGGCTTTGTATGTGTAATTACAAAGATATTGACTGATTTTTGGCTATTTTTAAATGAATTGCTTGGTCAAGGATATAATGGAGCATCCAATATGATTACTAAAAATCTTGTGTCCAAAAACAACTTTGAGATATGCAAAGCAAAGCCTTGTACATTCGTTGCGTGTGTCGCTTAATCTTTCTATCATCAATTCATATTCAGTTCCACCACTACGCAATTTTAGTGATTAAGTTAAAGAAATAACTACTTGGATTAAATCCTCACCTAAGCATAAATAACTATTAAAAGAAATACATCGAAAGGGCATCCAGTATGAAACAGGTTCATCACGTCTTCCACTGCTCAATGCTGGGTTGAGAATAATAAAGGTTGGGATTATGTTATCCATTCTTACTTCACATGTGTAAGAAGACGATACTTTTGAAATATTTAATGACAACTAGGCTGTTGCAAATAACAAAAATATTAAGACTTATCTGAAAACACTGGAATCATTTGAATTCATTTTTGATTAACGCCTTTACAAAATTCCTTTTACTGTTTGAAATAAGCTATAGTAAATTTGTAAGGTCCAAGCCAAGACATTGTTTCCGGTATTTTACAATGTTGTAAATAAATGACTTCACTAAGATTGAATGTAGGTTATTATTCACATCATATCTTGAAGCGCATCAGTAATAGTTCAAATAAATTTAATATTAATATTAGCATACCACACGCTAATCAACAAGAAGCCCAAGATATAAATGCAGAATATAATTCCATGAAGAATAACTTTAGGAATCCAGTAACTATTCCATTCTTGACCAAATCATCAATTTACGAACTTTATCCACAACCAATAAACAAGCAGTATTGTTTTTATTGTTGAATATTGCGAAATGATCAAGGAAAAATAGCCAATAGTGTCAGAACTACTTTGGATAGTTGTGTATACTATTTGGAAGATCATAAGAATAACAGTAGAAATTTGTATAAAAACTCATGTTTGAAGCTGAAAAATCAGTTCTGAAATAGTTCTCCCAAACTCAGAAAGAAGTTTTCCCTCAACTAAAGTAAGTTTCAGTAGCCGCCAGCTGAATCTTTGAAGAACAATTACGACCATTACAATGATGAGTTCACCAAATGTTTCTCTCCTAAACTTTTTGTAAGTAACATATTGCCATTATTTCTAACATCAAATAACACAGTAAAAGACATTTAAGTTAGTGATGTTATGGAAAGTATTCTCAACGACTGTTTTACTGGTTTATACTACAATAATTTGGAGTTTGTTAGTGTAATCGAAGTATTTAACGCTGATTCTAGACATGTGATATTTTGAAAGAACATTAAAAGTGCTTAATTGTGTGAACTTTAGCCTCAAGTCGATTCCTTCACATTAACTGTATATACCACGAGATAGTGCTTGTGTGCTTCATTCACCCACTGCATTTCCAAAATCAGCATAAATAAAAAGTGTGACTAACGGAATTAGTCGAAGCTCCAACGGCTAAGTCTACTTACCTATTTGACCCGTCTATTACATTTTATACTCTGATTTTGTCTGTCTTTTATTGGCATCTGTTAAGTGTTCCTACAAGGAACACGAAGAATGTATTATTAAAAACTCAGATAATAAAATACTTAAATAATACAATGTATAATATAGTCCTAAGTTATACGTACAGCAACTCACAAACATTATAAATACTATTATTGAGTGCGATGTTGTTGTTTCATATTTAATGGCACAAAACAACTAGGCCAAGCAACCAGTAAAAATAAACAACTAACACTAAACTTGTTATGAAGTGTAAAGGAAAATTAAGTTAAAACAAAAACAGTGGACCAAATTTGGATAAAAATGTAAATAGAATTAAAAAGGCCAGTGGTCCTTTAAAATTTAAAAACATTAGTAAGGTGAACAATTTTACCATATGAATGACATTGTCCAACGTCAGGGATAAATCCGTGGTAAAACATATCTGAAATGGTGCCCTCGCTCATGGTCATAACGAAAGCACGAGAGTAAAATGTGGGCTTTTGTTATTTAAGTGTTACACAAACCACAGACTGGTACATCAGACCCAGATAAAAGAAAATGTTGAGCTAAAATCTGTGACCAATGCGCAGCCTAGTTTGGATAACTTCCTTCTTCTGATCCTTACAGAAACAAGATGAACAAAGTCCAATAGAAGGTTTTACTTGGAAAAGTTTGCTATTACGCTAACTATCCAAGTTGACTGCCAACTAGTACGGAACCGATCCATGAATAGTGGACCATAATCCATGTATGAAACAGGCACAGCAGTGATAGCACTAGAGCATACATACATAGTTGCAGTGTCAGCGAGTTCCTTTCAGCGAATACCGACATGGTCTGGTATCCAGAAAAACTTGATAGAAGTAGATGATAAAGAGAAATAGGCCAGTCGGTTTTGAATATTGATGAGAAGAGAGTGAAAATTAACATGAAGCGATTCCAGAACCAGCAGGGAGCTAAGCAAGTCGGTATAAATAATACAGTTCGTGTACTGCATAGCTTCTATATGATTCAGGGCAAGAGAAATGGCACACAATTCGGCAGTGAACGCAGAAACTGTAGGGGTTTCCTATGTGCATCCACCAAACCACAACAAACCATGCCAGATCCCACAAAGTCATCTGATTTTTAACCATCCATATAAATGGGAATGGAAGGATGGTTTGAAAGATGTTCGGCAAATAGAAGACGGTACTTCCAATCGGGAGTATCTGCCTTCTTCAGATGATTCAAAGAAAGGTCACACATAGGGATGGTAATAAGCCATGGTGAGATGGGCTAACCAGTGGAGACAACAACGTCATCCAAGGACAGACCCGATTCAGCCAGCTACAGCTGAATGCGAAGGCCAAAACAAAGAATGGTAGACCATTAATTCTATAAAAGCATGACCAACTGAGGAAGGAAAATACAACTCCAGTTGGGATTCTGTTGTAAGGATCGAAGTTTTGAAGTAGACAATAAAGACAATTGCAAACGGCGGAGGTGTAGAGGAGGTTCATGACACTCAGTGTACAAACTTTGGACTGTAGAAGTGTGGAAATCCCATGTACAGAGCGGAAGCCCAAAGTGGTAAAGGTGATCTAACATCTTCAAGGCCGAGATTCCGGCAGAGTCACAGATCAGAGACCCCTGTTATGGATCCAGTTTCAGTTAAATGAGGACATAATAGCTCTTTAGCATAGAACGTTGATCTGCTCCCCAATAGGTGAAAGAGAGGACATGGAGGACGTTCAGAGCTTGTACACTTGACATGTAGCTACTTGATGAATGAAATAAAAGTCAGCTTATTGTCAAATATAAATCCAAAACCTTTACTTCAGGGAGAACAGGAAGCTCAACTTCAACAAGACAGAGCTCAGAAATGGGGTAAACACCCCAGTAGTAGCAAAAGTGGATCCAAATGATTTTATAGAGAGAGAAAAGGTAAAAACCATTTGCTGTAGTTCACTTCAGTAAATAATTGAGGGCAGTCTGTAGCTGCTGCTCTATACACCTCCTGCTCGATGACTGACACATGATGTGGAAGTCATTAATATAGAGTCAGTTTGCAACTGTAGGTGGAGGTTGCCCAGTAATGGCATTAATCTTTACAATGAAAATGTGATACACAAGGCGTAGCTCTAATGGACTCCAACTTTCTGTAGGAAAGAGGGAAAGTATCGAACCCACACAAAAATGGAATTGCTAGGTCATTAAAATGTTTGATAAAAATGCGCAAATGGCCATGTAACCCATATGATTGAAGGTTTCACAAAATGCCATACCTCCCTGTGGTATCATAAGCCTTTTCAAAGTAAACAAAAAACAGGAAGAAGATGTTGTTGCTTCACTGTACCTCACAAAATAATGGAAAGTACCAATTTATTGGTTACTGTATAAGCATGTTAAAATAAGAAATGGGATGTTCATAAGTACATTGACACTAAAATTACCAATAAATACTGGCCACTCAAGTTTTTGGATCAGATAAAACTTTGTACAGAGCTGAATCATGTATATTTTCTCTCATTTTATAAAGTACTTTAGACAATTCTCGTTGCAACCGTTGTACTTAAAAAATAATAAAAATAAAAGCCAAATCTACCACACTGACCTCTCAGAGCCAGAATTCAAATAGTTTCTGTAGAAGATATCCCCATATAGAAGTAATGGATCAGCTTGGACGTTCTTCAAAGTAATAATGTAAATATTTTATAATATGTTAGGTAATTGTTATTTTAACAGTTATACTGTCAACAACTTGATAAATCCTACTCCACTGTGGTTTCAAAGTGGGAAAAGTTCTGGAAATTGTACAGCATGAGCTTGTTTGATATTGATGTAAGGAGCAGTGATTCATTGCTTTATGTACAGCAGGTTTATAATTCTGCCACCAGCATAGAATACACATAGGAAGTAAGTGTGTAGAGATTAGAAGAAACTCTTAGGTGAGTTAATCTAGAACTTCATAATCCATACTGAAAAGAACAAACAGTAGAATTCATCTTGTTTTTTCTAAATCATCTCCTAACAATAAAATTACTATAAAAAATAAGTTAGGAAAAGGTAAGAAGTGTAAATATTTTGAAACTTTGCAATCAATACAAACAGTACCATATCTTTTATTTTGTACTCTTTTATTTATATTATACAACCTAGAGAATCAAGTATAATGTCAGTGGAATTAATAGATAAAATATAAAGTTTTGATAAGAGAGTGTTTGATGTTATGAGGTTACTTTTTTCATTTATTTCTTTGTTTATAAGAATTAAAAAATGGAAACTTATTTTGATAAAATAATGAAATAAATAATAATATCTTCATGGTAACATGAGCCACACGTGTACCACATGATTTTCAACTTGTATCAAAGTATTTTCAGTCAGACATGGTTCTAAGATCACTAAAACACAGTTAAATATAAATAGCTGTATACTGTTATGATATTTAAGCTACTTATAATAAAACATTTGGAGTTTTCTGTCACAGTTTTCAAGTATTCTAAAACAAAAGAAAAAGGTAATTTAAATTTAGTTCCTAATTTTTATGATGGTTAGAAGGTTGGTCAAACCAACCAATGCAATCTAGAATTAATATTGATCAAATAACAAATTATTTGATCTAACATCTTCAAGGCCGAGATTCCGGCAGAGTCATAGATCAGAGACCCCTGTTATGGATCCAGTTTCAGTTAAATGAGGACATAATAGCTCTTTAGCATAGAACGTTGATCTGCTCCCCAATAGGTGAAAGAGAGGACATGGAGGACGTTCAGAGCTTGTACACTTGACATGTAGCTACTTGATGAATGAAATAAAAGTCAGCTTATTGTCAAATATAAATCCAAAACCTTTACTTCAGGGAGAACAGGAAGCTCAACTTCAACAAGACAGAGCTCAGAAATGGGGTGAACACCCCAGTAGTAGCAAAAGTGGATCCAAATGATTTTATAGAGAGAGAAAAGGTAAAAACCATTTGCTGTAGTTCACTTCAGTAAATAATTGAGGGCAGTCTGTAGCTGCTGCTCTATACACCTCCTGCTCGATGACTGACACATGATGTGGAAGTCATTAATATAGAGTCAGTTTGCAACTGTAGGTGGAGATTGCCCAGTAATGGCATTACTCTTTACAATGAAAATGTGATACACAAGGCGTAGCTCTAATGGACTCCAACTTTCTGTAGGAAAGAGGGAAAGTATCGAACCCACACAAAAATGGAATTGCTAGGTCATTAAAATGTTTGATAAAAATGCGCAAATGGCCATGTAACCCATATGATTGAAGGTTTCACAAAATGCCATACCTCCCTGTGGTATCATAAGCCTTTTCAAAGTAAACAAAAAACAGGAAGAAGATGTTGTTGCTTGAGAAAAGGTTCTCTGATTGAAGTTTAAAGTCATATCAGGTGGTTTATGCTGAAGCAGTGTTGACAAAACCCACACTGGATGGGCTAGAGGAGGTTCTTTGATTCGAGGAACAAAACAAGACGAGTATTAACTATCCTCTCTCTGAGAGCTCACAGGAACAGCTTGTCAAATAAAGTGGATGGTACGTTGAAGGAATCTTGGGATTCTTTCCTGGCTTAGAAAAAATAAGGACAATAGCCCAGTACCAAGCATCAGGAAAAGCATACTCCTGCCAGATCCCTTTAAAAACAACCTGATAAATAGCAAAAGAGGCAGAATAGAGATGGCGTAGCATCACGTAATGAATATAATCAGGTCCAACTATTGTACTACCAGACTGACAAAAAGCAAGGTTGAGTTCCACCAGTATAAAGGGGCGATTATAGTCATAGAGACGATCAGCCCGAAGGAAAGAGACAATTGCTTTGCCCAACTCTCAATGGCTAAGAATGTGGGGAAGGAAGCAGAAGTACTAGATGCACGAGAAAATATTTCACTGAGAATATGGGTGATTCTCTAAGCATCAGCAACTTCCTAGCCATTGGAGAGGAAGACTGAAAGGGAGACGAAAGTATACTGCCCACTGGCCTTCCGAAGCTTATCTCATATTACTTTGGAACTGGTGATGGAAGACATACTAGTCGTGTGCTTATTCCAAGATTCTTTCTGGCTTTGACGTCTTACATGCCGAGCATGTGCACAGGCTTTCTAAAAATTGATGTGGTTAAAATGTGTGGGATAGCTATGAAAAGTATCCCAGGCCTATTTTTGAGCGTTCTATGCCATTTGGCAGGCAGGATTCCATCACAGACGAGAATACCATGGAAAATGTGTTGAGGCTTAATAAATGCATTGAGAAGTTGCCTGGACAATACAGTTAGTCACTGCTGCCACGCAGTTATTTATAGATGGCTTAGAAATGGCAGCAGATAAAGTTCTGACAGAGCAGTGAAAGAGGACCAGTTGGCCTGTCCAGCTTCCATTGAGGCATACAGGTAAGGTGACATCAACCACAGCCAGTTTCTCTAAAAATGATAGGATAATGATCATTGCCCCTTGAGTCACTGTCAACCCTCCAAGTAAAGTTAGAGAAAAGTGAATGTGAGCAGATAGGAAAATTAATAGCAGTAAAAGACTGACTAGGTGCATGAGAATAAATATAAGAACCATTAGCAAAGAAAGAAAGGTTGTTATCCTAGAACATATGCTCTATGGAGAGACCCGTCCCCAGAGGGGATTATGTTCATTAAAATGAACAGAACGAAAAAGGGAGATGGTAGCTGTTTAATGAGGGCATCGAGATCTGGCAGATCGTAGGTCTCTTTAAGAGCCAGATAGAGAGAACAAATAGTGATGGTACGACCCAAGGAAACACGAATGACTGCAGCCTCCAAGGGTGTATCGAGATACGAAGACAGGATTAGCACATACCGATTGACGAGTTGTGCCAACCCTCTATGCGCTCGTCCATCACGCAACCTGTCATTTCTGTACAAAGAAAACTGCCAAAATGTGACTGCATTGGTAGTTTTCAGAGACATTTCCTGTAAGGAAAGACACACAGTATGATAAGAATCAATCAAATTCTTAATGTAATAGATATATGAACAAAAGCCTCGACAGTTCCTCTATATCAAAGTGGTCATTTGTATTTAGGTGGAGGAGAATTGGGCGGAGAGCCTTTCTTTTTTCGACCACATTTTTTCTTTATTGGAAGAAGGTCTTTTGACCTACATGGATCCTGCACTGGGTCGAGTAGGCAGGTCTCTATCTATAAACGAAGATTCCAGCGATTGAGAACTTGGACGAATAATCATTCTGCATATCGGGGATGGAGAATATAATGGACCTAAGGAAATACCCGAACCTGGAGCCAAAGGAAGTGGACACTGGAAGGAGTGATGGAGACAGAGATGAGATAGATGTAGACTCATCAACTCTTTCAGCTGTGAAGGGCAAAATACTTTTAAGATGATTTGCAAACGACTCTACTGGTGGCATAGAAAGATCTGTCTTCACTCCCACCCTAGCAGTGGAATGGAGTGCATCAGCATATGTCTGACATGAAATGGGGGACAATAACTACGAACCTCTGGGTAGGAAATATTATTCACAGTCTTCAAATGTTGCACCTCTTTCTTCTCTGCCCACTTAGAACAAGAGTAAGAGTAGTGTGAACTATGAACTACTACAGTTTACACAGTGTTGTTCCAGTTCGCACTCATAAGCGTTATGGTCTTTTCAACCACAACAAACACATATTAAAGAACTAGAAAATGATGTCTTTGAGTGAATGAACTACTGATACTGGAAATGTCTGACAGAGTTGGGAACGTATGGCCGTACTTTACAGCTTAGGTAACCTGCCTTGACTGTGGCAGGTTGAAGTGGTGATATAAACTTCAAAATCAGAACATTAGTAGGCAACATAATTCCGTCTTTACGATTAGGGATTCGGAACATCATAAAAACGCTTTGACTGGAAAAATCACTGAAAATATCTGACTTGGGAATGTTCTTTAAGCCTCTCTGAACAATAACACCTCTTGAGGAATTCAAAGTAGCTTAAGAAGTAACTTCGATAGGTATATCCCCAATGTTTTTAGAATTCAGGAGGAGTTTAGTGTGTTGTAGGAGAACCTTTCCACCAAAATACCTCCAGACCATAACTTTCTTACAGACTTGGGGGAGCCAGCAAGCCCTCTAATCCCTTTTGAACAAAAAAGGGGAACAGCTACTCTAAGGATTTCTCGTAAAATAAATACAATATATTTGCGTGAAACGTTTTACCTCTGCACAAACAAAAAAATCACTGATGTTGTGAAATTAGATGCGTGTGGTGAAAATCGCTTATTTTAAATAATTATTTATGTTTTCTCTGAGAAAGAGACTTGAAAGATTCATCTATTCAGTATTTGTTTTTTCAGACTGATCAGGAAACCTGAATACATGAGGTAAATTACTTTGTGATCTACGTCTTTAACAAAAAGAAAACAGTTTTCAAAAGTTACAATTCATGTGACAAATTTTATAGATTATTGTTTTCGAAAAAGCATAACAGTTATACTGCTACCTTACAATATGAAAGGTTTTGATGAGCATTTTATTTTCAGTTATCTTATCCGTAAAAAAAAAATGCCTTACCTCATTGTAAATGGAGGGAAATCGTGGTTGTGATCATTAAAAATCTGATAACTAGAGCCATTGGCTATTTTAACTTCATACCCATGGCCTTATATTTGTTCCTTAAAACTTTTATTTTATATGAACTGCAAAAAGAATATTTCCTACACATTTTCAGTGCAAAATCAAACCAAATATATTCATGATCATACCAGATTCTATATTTTACTCTCCCGACACCACGAAAGCACCTGTAAGACAAAATATCTTGGTATCACACTATCAGTGACGAGAGGAAGGGTCATCTTTGACTTTCAAGAAAACATGTACAGATACGAAAATAACGATATTATTGTTGAAAGTTATTCTTTTAAAATTTGTTGAACGTTTTTTTTTCTCTTTAAATATGGTTGAAAGTTATATTTATTAATTGTTCCTTTTTTTCTTTAGATATTGCCAATCAGACATAGACGAACTTTGACAGTGTTGTCTTCAATTCAAGGAAGAGTTTCTCGCAGCCTATGCATGGACCACTTAAGGTACACAACCATTGCTTCTGTATGCGTGGCTGTTTATAGAAGCATATGTATACCACCACGTTCATACTACAATTGAGAGCTCTTGTACCTAACCACGGATACTTTGTATCCAACAACTCCAGTTTAGTAAGTATCTTGTTGATAGATTACTTACATAAATCTGTAGGGGTCAAGATCCCATATCCACTTAATGTTGTTGAGAAAAACAAATCCTGAATTATAAAGTAGATGGTTTCAGTAAAGAGCACAATACATTCTATTAATTTTATGGGTTCTATCACCATGGATGCAACATGTGTTATGATTTTGATAAACAAAATGTAGTTCCAAATAAGCCCATGGCTCATGTGGTTTGCTAGAAAGTATACATTAGAAAGACAGTAAAAACTGAAAGCTCTGGTGTAGAAAGTCATATCGATTTGGGAATGTGAATTTATGAAGATCACACAGTAGTTTCCTGCCAGGAGGCTTTCTATTGAAAGAAAGTCAATGTTACAAGACTTTCGTACGATATAAAGAAAAGAGAAAAATCAAATACTTAGACGTTTCATTCCTATATCTGTGGATGAACAAATACTGTGAGTATCCAGTCAGACATTTTACCATCATAGTAATACAGGTAATGAAAATATACGAAATTTGTCACTTTTTTTATAAAATCCAGAGATATTTTTAAGAATGATATTGATACTTTTCTTAAGGCTATGAATACAAATGTGATAACCAACAGTAATGAACATTTTATATACGTTTTAATATAATATTTTAAAGTGGACTGTATTGTGTTTGTTTATTGTTGAAATTTATCGCCAATAATTTACGTATACATATTGGAAAGAATACTTCCTATACAAATATAAAAACCTGACAAACTTTCTGCTCTAATTCAAAATGCAATCGTTCATGGTGACAATCAGGCAATGTTAAGTCTCAAAAAGTAAAATTTCTATTTATTTTTTCCACACTTTAACGTCAAATTTTGTGTTTTCTTAATCCACTTATAACAAACCGTATATTTAATATAATATGCAGTGTATTATGGAACCAAATTGAATTAGGAATTATGCAAAAAAAGACTACTTATCTTTGAACTTGAAATATTTATTTGTACATTTTATCATTTTTTTCATCTTCAAACCCTTAAGGATAATGTCAGTATAATATGATTTTAATAGTATGTTTTATTCATTTCCAGCGTCATATCTAAAATACTAAATACAATTATCTCAGTTTCACTCACTAACATAGTTAACCAATGAACGCTTAGTATCGTATGCACTCGTCATGACGCTAGTCTTCTGTTTGTAAACATATACACGTTGGAATGATATTGCTCAATATCAATCATGGTGAAGGGTACGTTAATATAAGACATTCAAAATGCAGTCGAGAGAAGAATTTTTTTTGAATCATGAAAAGAAAAGAAAGGTAAGTTTCATATTAATGTGTAATTTTGAAAGTTTCTTCCCAAATCATTTCATGGTATGTAGTTGAATTATATTTTCTGCCAAAAATATATACCCTATGAAGATATAGGCCTACCATGACAAATACATTACGATAAAATGTATAATTTAATTATGATGTTTGTCTTATTTTTAGTTTAAACTGTTTTGCTTTCAAAATCTTATCTTTATGTGGTGTGGACTTAGCCGTGTAAATATCAATGAAACCTGAAATGGCATTTACCGTTATTTCACGTGTGGGTTATCGTCTTGAGTTAAGCCATTAGCGCTTATGACGTGGAGCACTTTAATATTAAGCCTGACGAGTAGCAACTACATGGAAAGTCCCTAGATAAAATAAATGTATTTATATTCTAGCGTTTCTTGTTTTTTATTGTATAAAATGTAGGTCCATGACGAACCATGATTAATGGGAGATAATATCGTATTTTAAGTATTAGATCCTAGTAATGTATGAGGTTCAGTAATATTATATTGAAGTTGTTTATTTATCATTTTATGCCTTTATCCACACTAACACACATAAACTATATAACATGTTTTACCAAACCTTAAGTAAGATGTATTCCTCCTTGATCTATTTTAAAGCTGAATACATAGGCAGTAAAACATAATTACAAGATTAGGTAATAATAAACTGAATGGCAGAAACTAATCTCATATTGACCTTTGCATACCTCAAGGTCATACGTAAAATATTGACTTGACAAAAGCTATTATTTAAAGAAGTTTTTTTTCTTGAAAATATTTTAATTAATATAAAACGAAGAATTATTTTACAAGCAACAATAGTAAAATTTTATGTTATAACGTTTGATCACACCGAACTTGTAAGGGAGTGTTTTCTTCGTTACGTCATCAACTCTCTTGCGCCACCTGTAATTAGTAAAATTATAACTTGCGCTACTTATTGTTGTGATGTATTATCATACTAAACGTATGTGTAATAAATATATATATATATATATGTGTATGTGTATTAATACTTTTATACATGTATAACATTAAAAAGAGTGTTGAAAACAAGTGGAAGAGCTGGCCACCAAATACCTTATAACATAATTTTGAGAATGGATATGTTTTGTCTTAAAGTTGACGAGGAAGCAAACGAGTGATTTCGTAACCAATAGTTATAATTTTTCTTTATAATTAGTGTTTGTATTCGTTAGCGAAATCATCGTGGAACGTAAACTTTTTACGTGATCATTTATGGGCTACTTCGCATCCGAAAAGTTATCATTTACCTCAAATTTTTAACAATCTCTAGGAAACTGTAGCCGATAGATGTTCAATTTTTAAGATTTTAAGCAGTTTTAACATTCTGTTTGTTATTAATATCCTTTAAAATTGATAACAAGTATAGGCAATTTATTCTCATGTACAAAATCATAGAAGTTTATAACAAAGCAATGTTTCAAACAAAAATTAAGTTATATATTCATACAGTTAGTAGGAACTGTCTAATGTTAACATAACTTTAACGATATTTTAACATTTATTTTTAAACTTACTGTATTTTACAAATAAAATTTAGGTGACGTGTTTCTGATTGTGTTCTATACTTGTACAAATATTTGCGTCTTGAAATTAACTACCCGCACTATCTCTGTGTTACAACCTTCAGAACTTTAGCAAAACGTTACAACTTCATACTGCGCCACAATTCGTCTGCTAAAGACGTGATTAAACTCTTTTATCACTGTGAGTTGCGAGTTTATGTTTTACGTTATTGGGTCTTAAATTTGAAAACAACAAATATCAGGCAAGTGACTTAAGAGCGCTGAGGGTGGGCTTTATTAAATAACGTTATTAACTCTTTCCATTATTCAAGATTTCTAGAATAAAAATTAAAGAATAAGGGAATTTATTACCCTGTTTTATTTAGACTTTTAGAGACAAGATTTCTTCATGGTCTTGCGTAATATAGCATTATCAGTACATGTACTAATAGTAATACTACTAATAAGTCATACTACTATTAAAAATATTTTGATTTCAGCTGAGTCGGCACTGTTTTGCCTTTTGCAAATTTTAGGAACATAAACTGTTTGCAAAATAAAATTGAGTTAGGCTAGGCATTAGACTGATATTTATACTAGGCATACAGAGAGTAGTGTTAATGTACATTACATATCACAAATTAATAACAATAAACTTAAGCGTCATAGAAGTTTATAAAACAAGTTGTATATATTAATAACAGGTGATCTGTACTGTTCTATTCATTTGACTTACCCTTGATTTACGTCTATCAATTGATATACTTTCCTTTATTCCTAACCCCTTCCCGTTGTTACTAGAATTATTAGCCATAGCAAATACTTTAAAATTTTCACTATTTAAGGGTTATTTAGAACTTTATAACATGTCTCTTAATACTTGAATATGATGTGGATAACAAAGTTGCATGTTTCTGTATGTGTTTTAATTCTTTAGTCACAAGTTAGATATAAAATCTATGTAACCAAACTATATTTAATACCCTTGTGATGTTATATTAATATACCACATTTGCTCATATGTTTGATAGATATCCTATCCTTATATCTAAAATGAGTTTTGTAATGTATTACATAATGTATACATCCGAAAAGTTATCATTTACCTCAAATTTTTAACAATCTCTAGGAAACTGTAGCCGATAGATGTTCAATTTTTAAGATTTTAAGCAGTTTTAACATTCTGTTTGTTATTAATATCCTTTAAAATTGATAACAAGTATAGGCAATTTATTCTCATGTACAAAATCATAGAAGTTTATAACAAAGCAATGTTTCAAACAAAAATTAAGTTATATATTCATACAGTTAGTAGGAACTGTCTAATGTTAACATAACTTTAACGATATTTTAACATTTATTTTTAAACTTACTGTATTTTACAAATAAAATTTAGGTGACGTGTTTCTGATTGTGTTCTATACTTGTACAAATATTTGCGTCTTGAAATTAACTACCCGCACTATCTCTGTGTTACAACCTTCAGAACTTTAGCAAAACGTTACAACTTCATACTGCGCCACAATTCGTCTGCTAAAGACGTGATTAAACTCTTTTATCACTGTGAGTTGCGAGTTTATGTTTTACGTTATTGGGTCTTAAATTTGAAAACAACAAATATCAGGCAAGTGACTTAAGAGCGCTGAGGGTGGGCTTTATTAAATAACGTTATTAACTCTTTCCATTATTCAAGATTTCTAGAATAAAATTAAAGAATAAGGGAATTTATTACCCTGTTTTATTTAGACTTTTAGAGACAAGATTTCTTCATGGTCTTGCGTAATATAGCATTATCAGTACATGTACTAATAGTAATACTACTAATAAGTCATACTACTATTAAAAATATTTTGATTTCAGCTGAGTCGGCACTGTTTTGCCTTTTGCAAATTTTAGGAACATAAACTGTTTGCAAAATAAAATTGAGTTAGGCTAGGCATTAGACTGATATTTATACTAGGCATACAGAGAGTAGTGTTAATGTACATTACATATCACAAATTAATAACAATAAACTTAAGCGTCATAGAAGTTTATAAAACAAGTTGTATATATTAATAACAGGTGATCTGTACTGTTCTATTCATTTGACTTACCCTTGATTTACGTCTATCAATTGATATACTTTCCTTTATTCCTAACCCCTCCCCGTTGTTACTAGAATTATTAGCCATAGCAAATACTTTAAAATTTTCACTATTTAAGGGTTATTTAGAACTTTATAACATGTCTCTTAATACTTGAATATGATGTGGATAACAAAGTTGCATGTTTCTGTATGTGTTTTAATTCTTTAGTCACAAGTTAGATATAAAATCTATGTAACCAAACTATATTTAATACCCTTGTGATGTTATATTAATATACCACATTTGCTCATATGTTTGATAGATATCCTATCCTTATATCTAAAATGAGTTTTGTAATGTATACATTGGCATAAAAACACATCTTAATTCTACTTGCTAACAGTTTGGTTGGATTATTTTTCTTAACTTATTTCTAATTTCTGTTGCTTGTTTTCCAGTGTATGAAATATAAAGTTTGTTTGTTTTTTTTACTTTTTGCTATTTCTTATGTGGAAACTATAGGAAAGACACACTTATTTATATAATTAGAGATAACTTGATTTATACTATTTGTTGAAAAAGCATTTTTAATAATAATTTCTTAATGTTTTCTTTTTTTTATGTAATAAGTTAATATTTACTAGTTAATATGTATGTTCAAGGCACCAATATTTTTATCAAATTATTTTTGAAGCCATGATAAAAAAAAACAAAAATGTTGAAGTATAATCGTGGGAATTTTTTATCATTGTTAAGAAGTAAATATATTTAAAGAAAAGAGGAAAGATTTTGATGGTATTTAATACTGGACTGTTTACTGTTGAAGTAGCTTTTAATATGTTCATCCTCTTCTAAGATTATGAAAATATCATTCACATATCTTCTATAGTATTTTGGCCCAAACAGTGCTGAGTAGTTCTCAAGTTTTTTCTTATTTTATGATAACAGGAAAACACATACAAGTGATGAGGCCAACCTTAACCCCATAGCATCTCCATCCAATAAATATCACTCATGAGCTCTTGAAACATGTTTTTGGAAATTTCATTTGATAACTGTCATAGTGGTATATTTCTACATACAGACTATATTGAAGCATCTTGCTGAAAAATTTCTTATAACTGTTGAAACTCAATCCTGAAGATCTTAGAAGTTTTACTTATAATCTACTGATTTTTTTTTTTAATTCTTTCCATTTCAAATTATAGGTATATATTTCTTGTGTAGCCTCTCATTCCTACCATTTTATGATGTAAACATGTGATGTGCACATTTACTAATGAAGTTTTATTTTGAAAATGCTCCAGGTAAAATTTAAATACCACTAGAAAAGCAGTTTATAAACTATATGTTTATGTTAGTGTATAGAGAATAAATTGGTGTTAGAAGTAATTTATAGGTATATGGAAAATTGATTAGATGTAGCACCTGTAGAGAGAAACCACAGAGTTTAGTCGGAAGTGTAGAAGTCTTAAGAATAAACCACATTTCTGGGAATGTTTTTGTTATTGTTTTTATAGATGTTCTTTTAATTTCTGAAAATGATATTATGTTAAATTATATTTGTTGTAAAACTATGGATAATCTTCCAGCTGTTATAATACATCAGAAAAGCCTACTTATTCTTTAAGAATTCATGACTTAAATAAAATAATATATTTCACCTACCATACTACATCAGCTATAGTTTTTAGATTTAGTTGTATGGAACAGCAAAATATTCCAATGACTCAAATCTTTAGTTATTCAATATTGTTTTGTTTGTCATTATTGACATAGTGTAAGAAAATAAAGAAATTTATAAATTGTTGAAAAAAACTTCATTAAATATAAATTGATCTTGTAAGAATATTGTTCAAGATATCGTTACTTAATCTGAATTTATGCAGTTTTGACATGTCATGTCAGAGGTCTCTTGTAAATCTTTATCAGTTTTTGCTGTATATTTTACAATTTATGGCAAGAAGTGGTCACTACTTTAGTTGTCAACAGTAAACTATTAACCATATTGCAACAGGTCTTAAGGTCAAGGCCACGTTACAACATCTGTTGACTTGATTTCAAAATTTTATTTAACTGCTATTTTATGAATTTATGTCAATACATTTGTAATCAAATTGTATATTATAATTTAAATTTTAATATTATATATGAGTTATTTTCTTATTTTAAAATAAATATTTGAAAGAACATACTTAAGTATCAGTTTTGTGAGTCACATGGTATGTTCAATGCGACACTGGAAAATTATATTTTTCAATTTCATAAAAATTAGAAACTCCAATTACCAATATTAACAAGCTAGAATATGAAATTAGAACCTTATATCTTTTTATTTTGCTGATATATGGATTATGTACCAAATCAAACACAGTGGCTCTGTTCACCTCTTTCCATTCCTGGAAATGGTTCCTTATATAAGTTTACTTTTAACATATGACCTGTGAATAACCAGTTGACAGCTTAGAATGTCCCCCTAGTGGTATTCTGAGCCATTTAATCTGTGTAAAGGCTACCACATTTACCATATTTTTTTCAAATTATATATAGCATTATGCAATATAGACTATTTAGACTAGACATTTTTTATATTTGTATTATAAAATGTAGTCATTCTAGCATGAAAAATGCATAATTTATATTTATTTCTTATTCTTTCCATGATGGTTACAAGGTTGGTCAAGTGAAAGACCCCACACAGTTGAAGTGTATAAAACAGCATAAAATATATAAAGTCTTACTGAAAACAAACATTTGAAATTAATTTAAGCAGTTTTAGAGATTACACAAATAAATAATATTTGAGAATTTTTGGGCAAAGAAGAGTTTTTAACCACAACATGAAGTCACTTTTTATTCAGATAAGTTACAAAACAGACTTGATATTTTTAGAAACAAATCTTTAGAAAAATATGTAATTAATAATGTGATATTTTGTGCACAAAGTATTTGTGATCTTTACTAAAAGTCTACCAAATTGTTTGAAGGTACACATGCTGTATTAAAAGTTATAGTGTAAATACTTAACATGTGCATATGTGTATAGAAGCTTGTGTGTATTATACCAAGCCTGTTTTAAAGGGTTAAAGGAATTATCTTGATGATTAAAGAGACCAAGAGGTTTTTTGAAAGATACTTAGAATGTTATGTTTCTGTGTTGGCATTTTCCTTCCAAACGTAGCTCCTCTGTTGTTGAAATATCCTGAGTAGGGATACTCTGGTAACTAATGTGTGCCTACCTATAAAATCTTTGAATGTTTCCTTTTTTTCACATAAGTCATTCTCTGAAGGTCTACCTGAATCATTGGAGTCAGTCACAAGTGAAGGTTGCGCATGACCTCTCCATTTCTTCCTTGGTCTCTCAAATATTGCAGCCCTCACCTGCTCCTGTATCCCATCTTCCTTCTTCAGTCCCTTTAACTATTCATCTTTCCTGTGTTTCACTGGCTAGTTGTTGGATTATTCACTGCCAAAACCCACATTGCTAACAGTGCTGGTGGCTATGTTTTGGGTTCAAGCAATGTAGGAGTGCACTTGGCCAGATTTGTGCATTTATAACAGTTTCTCTTCAGATCCATTGGTGATTCAGGTACTGTTAGAAAATTTATCCCTCCAATGCCTTAACTCTGTATCAAAATGCTGTATCAAAAGTTATGGTGGAAATACTTTGTGTACAGACGTATAGATGAACTAGTGTATATTACACCAAGCTCATAGTGAAAAGGTTAAAAAAATCTACTGTACCTCACTGCTAATGTCCCCTACAGTAAAGATATTTTATTAATTAAATTGTAAACTACATTTTGATTCTAAGTTATGAATAATACATTGATGATAAAGCTGTTTAAAAACATCTTGATATATACACTTGGTCCCACCTGTATATGTAGGGGTAATTCAGCTTTGTTCAGCAGTGTCAAAGTGTCATGACTCATGAAAATAATCAAAGTTATGGTTTGTGGCTATTACTACTTTTGATTATTCTAACTCTCCAAGTAATCAAAAGATTGTCATTAAGTTTGTTTGTTGTTAAATATAAAGCAACTTAAAGTTTTCTTTGCTCTGCTTGTTGAAGCTGTTGAAACTCAATTTTTAGCATCATGAGTTTTTTGTAAATTCAGGTTCATTTTGTTTTGGTCACAATGCAACACCCTGATCACCAGAGCATACTGACCTCAGGTTCAGTTACCAATGGCACCAAAATTGCTAGTGCTTTCAACCCTAGGGACATTATTTTTGAATCACACAAAACTACTAAGACCATCTGTTACTTTCCTAAGTTTGAATTGTTTACTAGAAAATGGCAGTTGTCATACAGTACCTCTCAACAACTTTAGGACTAATTCAAGTATTATATTTATTGTTGTGTTTTGACATTGTAGTATGTTTCTAATTTATAATTGAATAACTATGTTTAATACTGAGTGTAAATTTTCTATATACATTGTTTTTTATTGTAATTTATAGTTTATGTATCACTATTCATTAGTGTCAAGTAAAATATAAATTCCAATATTAAGGTAAGTAATTGGCATAACTTTTTGGTGTTAAATAACTTATAAATTTAATTTTTTATAAATTGTATTTGTGATGCAAATCTGTTAGTACAAAACATGTAATTAGCTGGAGATATAACTAATACTGTATGTTGGGTTCTCACTACAAATTACCACAAAATTACTAAAACTACTGAATATTTGCTCATCAAAATAAAACATTATGTTTTTAGACATATTCAAGAATGCACGAAATTTAACTGTATATATTGATATCCATATAAGAAAATAAAGAGCAGAGCTTGCTTTACTGGCCACTTATTTTAAACACTTTTCACACATACAAAAAATCCTGATAGGTTTTATAATTAGTAATTTAAGTACTTGATTATATAAATTTAGTTACAGAGCTATAAAATAGAAACTCAGACTTCTCCTGCCACACCCACTGTCATATCCTCTCTTTTTTAATATTTGTTAATAGTGCTCACTTACGTTTAATTATATATTACCTACAACCAATAGAAAGTCGAGGTTTTTATTTATCAGGTGACATATTGCATAACTTTGTGTTATGGATAGATAATTATCAATTTAATTCCAAGTTTCCAATTGAAAGTTGACTAGCTTTGATGAACTTGTAGCGGCATGTTGCATAGTTAAAAATATTGGAAAATTTTAAGAGTTATGGGAAATTGTCTACTTTTTGCATGTTATTAGTCTATTTCTTTTGGTGCATTATTTAATTAAATAAAAATTATTTAATGCATTACCACCATTAATATAAAAAAGCAGGCTTAAGTGTCATTGACAAAGACAGCAAGAAAAAAACATATATTTTTTATTTATTATTATAAAAGTAACAAAAATGTAAAAGGGTTTTTTCTAGTTAGTTAAGATTAGGTTATTTAGAATGAATATATAATAAAGATGTTTCACAAGGCATGCACACAAGCAGTTCATAGTAGCTTGTTGGTAATGTAATTCAATTGCATAAGATGGGCCAAACATTTCTTGAGTGATTTATAACTTATAATGGCACAGACAGTAATTAGAAATGATTAAAAAGGTGATCTAAAGGGCAGTAAAATATAATTATAAATAGATGTATACTGTATAAACTTAAAGCTACTTAGGATAAACATACATAGTTTCATGTTACAAGTTAGTTATTTTAAAATGAAAAAATTAGTGTTTTTTGTAGTTACCCACATAGGGTAGAGAAAATAACAGATATAACATTGTTTTACTGAAACAAATGTTTGAAAAGTATTTAGAAGATGAAGAAAAGTGTTTTTAATCGTAAAGTAAAAAATTACTTTTCTCACAGACTATTCAAAACAAATACTCAACAAAAATTCATGGACAGTTCTTTGTTTTAGTCTGTTAAAAGTACTTCACCAAAACAATGATTTTTTGTATGTGAAAGACTTGCGTTAACTGAAAGATGCCACATTTTATGAAGATATGCATAATGTATTGAAAGTTAGAAGCCTTATATCTGTAAAGCTTTTAAATGAGTACAGAGGTCATGTGGTCAATCAGACTGATAAGCTGATGTTGAGAGAGTCAATGAGCTTGACAGTTAATCAATTACCAAATTCCACTAATCATCCCAGCTCTATAAATCATGAGTGTGTGAAATGAGGTAGAAGTCAGTGTGAACTTTGCAGTTTCTGCCATTAGGTGACAATTTCAAGCACATTCTTTAATGCTATACACATATGGAGAGTTCTGACTTGTGTCAGTTAAATAAATAATGTTAAAAATATTTTACCTTGTTTCTTGTGTACTTTTACATTTTGGTAAAAATCTGTTATAAATATTAATCATACACGTAACAACTTAATCTTAAATATTAATGTTATATCTTTTTATTCAGCTTAAATGTGAAGAAGAAGAAAGTACAGAAAAAGCAAAGAAAGAACGAAAGAGTGTTCACAATATTGCTAAAGTAGACATGAAAGTAAAACTTGAAAGAAGTCGACAGAGTGCAAAAGAATGCAGAGCACGAAAGAAATTACGTTACCAATACCTGGAAGAATTAGTAGCTAAAAGAGAACAAGCTGTATTCATGTTAAGGAAAGAGTTGGAAATGGTAAGTGATAAACAATTAACTCCTTTAACCTAAGTGGACACTGCCAGCATCTACCAAAAAATCCCAATTCATCCATCAGGTGTTAAAAACATTAGGTCATATTTATGTCTTTTTGGCTAAAATCTAATCCAAACCATGTAATTTTTCACAAAATTAAGAAAACTGAAATTTTATAAAGTGATAATTATTAGGAAAGCATGCAAAGGATTCTGGTAAAATGTGCAAGAAAATAAAAGGTTTAAATAATTAAAAGGCAATTACAAATATGATTCTACATATATACTCTTGTGATAAATAATCACATAAAGCAACATTCATAACATTAAATTAAACTTCCTTCCAGCTAAACAACACAGATTTCTAGATTAAGAAATAGAAGTTATAACACTGTCCTTCCCTGGATTGTGAAGTACCTTTAACAATTCTATTAAACAAAGAAAACAGTGTCATGTTAAACTTAAGATTCCATAACCATCAGTAAAGAAACATGACAATTAAGAACATTCCTATTTATAAATCAAACAATTACAATTATGAAATCATTGCTGAATTATGTAATGCATAAAGTGCAATCATAGTTTTCATTAGTTTAACAAAATTTTCATCAGAAATGCTTATTACCTCTGCATAGTTAAGAGCTATTACCTCATTCTCAGCTACCAAGGAATTTATTGCATGTGATACAAGCCTTGAACAGATTCTCATTCTTACACATATCTGTATGTAGTGCAAATGTCATTATGCTGTAGCCTTCCACCAGTAAGAGAGCAGCACAATCTCTATACACAATAATCCCTGTGAAAACTAGTACATGATCACAGGCTCTTTCTTTCTTTGGCATTGTCTCTGTTTAGATATGTTGTTGTTTTTTGTGCTTTTTTGAGTGTGTAGTCACTTTGATCTACTGTCTTTCTTTCCTTTAAAGATCCACCTTTAAACACCTTTTTGCACAAGTCACTGTGTTATATTCAAAACTTAAACACCTTTATTGTCAATGTATATGAAAGAAATCAATATCATAATCTTAGTTTTAGAGAGGATACGTTAGGAAGTCAGAGTTACTATATGCATTTTCGTACAAGTAATATTCATGACTAGGTTTTCTCAAATTGCATGATCCTGCTGTAAAAGGATTAATGTTATATTACTTTTGTCTTTGTTATAGTTTTGTTTCATCCAACTGCTTAGAACTTCATTTTCTCTTGCCATCACATTTGTACTTTATGCTACTTTCAAAAATGTATGTCTAACAAAAGCCCTGAGGCTTTTTGTTGTGTTTCAGTCTTTTCTCAAACCCTCTTAATGGCAACTAGAAGTATCTTGTTTGTTTATGAAACAAATGTTCAGTTGTTACCACTTTAGCTTATTTAGTAAAGCACACATTTGCATGTGGCTGGTCTCAGATTTCACTCATTGGAAAGGCACTATCACAATTATTCACATTTGGAAAGTGCACAAGGGCTGTAAACAAGCCCCATCAAATAGTCCATGGGGACTCTTAGCAGGCTGATTTTGTATCTCAGTAAATTTCTAATAACTGATTTATACTGTTTTTCTCTGAAATGAGCAGTTTTGCTGGCTAAACCGAGATGTTCACAGTGTGCCACTGAATTATAATGATCTACAATCAACATGACAACCCTTACAGTCTCATATAATACAGAAAGTAGTTTGTCAAATGCAACTTTGTTCACAAGCGTATTCTTTTAAAAGTCTGGTTGGGAGACTCGGTTTTCTAATGATTAACATCCAGATTTTTAATTTAAACAGTAAAATGTAGAACTAATTTTTCAGTTACAAGTATTTGATATCTATATACAGCAGTATAATTTGAAAATATTGTATTGCTGCACATATAACATTGCTCATTTAGACCAATTAAAATGAAAGTATCTGAGTCGTAGCAGTTAGCATGGTCACACAAAATGAAGTGTAAGCTTGTTTATATTTGGAAATAACAGCTGATTGTAAGGTCAATGTCATGATAAATAGTAACAGTTATCTGAATAAAAAGTATTTACTTCTTAATAAGAATAAATGGACAAGCAGTGGGCCCAAAACTACAGGCGTCATTGCAAGCTTGTTGGAGGCTTTAACAATCCCTTACAAAAATTTTATCGTTACTTTGAGTGTGATGAAGTCTATAAAACATGAAGGACTTCTATCATCATTGTGGATAACTTCAATTACCATAGTCTTATGGAGCCATGATGAAACCTGGTTTAACAAAAATTTAACTGATGATGTTTCCACTATTGTGCATTAAATGGTTGGTTCCCTTTTTATTCTCTAATCCACATCTTTTGTCATTTTGTTTCATTGTCATCAACATGTTGTGATTACCTTGCTTTTGGTTGGTTTTGGCCACCTCCTCTATTCATGGTTCTCTCTGTTTTTGAAATCCATCAGCCATTTCATTACTGTATAATCTGTCGTGAACGTGAAGTTTTGGCCATACAGGTGGTGACAGAGATTACTTAAGGCTCGAGAAATACTTGGTAGTTCTTTCTAAGTTTTAAAATATCTTCTTTCTGCAAAGTTCTTCACATTGCTGTAATACCTAGTCATGCTTTTTCCCTCACTGCATTTATTATAACACTGCTTCTACTGCAGAATCACTTAAACAAGTATAAGTTGTGCCAGTTTTCAAGAATTGGGTGTGCTAATATAGTTTGATGATTGTTTATTCACAGTTGGTAGCTCATTAAAACTTCCCTGCTTCACTTCCTTTTTTTTTTTTTTTTTTTTGCAGATTTTGTAGAGAATGAGCTGTGTTACAGCAAGATTTTCCAAAACATCAGTCGTATGACCTCAGTCAAAAAGTCCTCCAGAGGTTTTATTGACATTAGTTACATTTATGAAAGTTATCCAAAATGCTTAGTGATTTTTTTCAAAAGTGCAGAAGAGTTTAAAAGAGGATTGATACCTTTAACTGAGAAATTTGTCCACAGACATTCATTCATACAGTCATGCCAGTCTGTTTTCTTCACATATCTGGGCAAAACTGTTATAGCTGTAACTTCATTTTTGCATAACTCATATTTATCTAAGGATATACAATGATTATTGAAATATAATTGTATGACACTTTTTCACACTAGCCTTATTTCCAGCCAAATGGATGTTGCCATACTGAACATGAGTTTCTGATGCTGCACTTCTTTCTTCTCACAAGATTTGCTTTTCCTGTTTTGTACTGTCCTTTACATGCAAACTTTTTTATAATGCATGCCACAAGCCTTTCTCATTTCCCCTATTGAAATCAAAGATTCCAGCATGTCTCTCATGCAAATGATCATTTGTCAGCTCTCCATCAATAGGAGAGCCTACTATCAAACATTGCATATGACTCCCTCTCTGTGCCACAACTAAACCATCATTTTTCTTTTGGCAGTACTTGAGTTCAAATCATTCTGAAAGTGGTTTAACTGAATTTAATTTACTTAATTTCAGTAGCTTTTTCCACTTCATTTTCAGAAGTATTTGATTTACTCATGTTGTGTCACAAAAAGTTTGCTTATTTGCTTGGCATCAAGCATGAATTCTGAAGTAAACTTTACCACATCTGGTACATCTCATTTGTCTGATACCATAATTCAGGCCACAAGTGCGAATGACCCATTAGGAGATTGAGTATTATATAGGACAGCCTTTGTCTTCTGCTCTTGCCTCTCTTTCTTCTGAGCCTTTTGAGCTTTGCTTGTGTTAGGCTCTTCACAGAAACTGTGAGGGTTTCTTTTGAGAACATCCTCTCTGTCCTTATTTCCACATTGGCCCACCTGTAATCTGTAGCTCTGGCCCTATAAACATGGTTTATTTGTTGTTGGGACATAGTCTTGATGCTATATTTTCATGAACATGTCTTATCTGTGGGACCTATGGATGTCCCCATTTTTGAAATGTTTTGCATTTGATACACTGCTGGCCAAAATCTTAAGGCCACTGAATATAAAGAAAAAAATATGCATTTTGCATTGTTAGACTCAACCACTTATTTGAGTAGAGCTTTGAAAGATTAAAATAAGAAAAGGGAAAATAAAAATAAAAAACGTTTTTAGCATTTAATAGGAAAATGTGACACTGTGAAATTAGCCTAAATACTAGCGGTCCAAAAGTTTAAGACCATACCAAAAAGAACTTCTAAACAGGGTAGGAAATGCCCAACAAGAGGTCTCAGTAGCGAGTTGCATTGCCGTCATTGCAAATAACTGTAAACATTCACTTTGGCATGGTTGATATAAGCATTTGTAGAAGGCTGGCTGGAATGTTATTCCAAGGTTCATACATCTGTGGTTTTCCCACTTCCTCCTCCATGGCCAGAATTACATGTTCATGGATGTATCCCTTCAGGGCTAAGGTGAATGGGCCAATTGCCAGGAAGCTTTGGGTTGATGGTCTGTAGCGAAACATTCTCTTTATATCAGTGTTCTCATACATCTTGGTGTTCATTAGGCTTTGAATCACTTTCTTCCTTTTCCAAGAGATTATCAACAATTCAACATTGGTGGATTATCTCAGTCACCAAGGTAGTACTTAGTTGAGATGCCTGGGTTTTCTAACAGTGGATCTTTTCTTTTGGGCCAACAATCATCACATTTGTTTGATGGTGTGGCACGTACTGGGTGATTTCAACTTTGTGATGTCTCATCTTTCTTGTCCTGACCGAGTTCACCCAATGAAGTGATTCCTTCTTCCACTCGTTTTTGGTGGCTTTGCAGTCAGTGGGCAATTAATGCATTTGCCACTACCCTCAATCACCAATTACCTTTGTTTCACTCCCTAGTTCCCCACTGTCAGGTTTTGGCAGTAGTTGCTTCCAACCAGGATTGGTCAAACAAGTTCTTTCATGTTTATCCTCCTGTCTGATTACTTCATTGGGTAGTCTCCCTCGTCCACACTACTTTGAAAAGTCCTTTTGATTGCTCCTTACTGGCCCACTCAACGGTGTTTGTTTTTCAATTACTCCAATTACCATTGTTCCCTCTTTTTTTTTATTTTCCCAACCTTCTTCATCCCACACTTCACATCCTCCACCTTCATACCTGACTTGTGTCTGGCCCTGGCAAGAAGATACAGTTTCTCATATTAGGTGACATTTCATTTAGCTCATTTCATTCATCCTCATCCATCTCTGTGTATAATGCTTTTCTTTTACCTGAGTCCTGGCTTGAGGTATCTCAGCTTCTCATCCTACTTCTGTTGGTATCTGAGTTTCTTACATGGCCTTTTGAGAAGGGTTTTCAGTCTCCTGGTTATTGGGTTATTGGGCAGCCCAATCCCATACTTTCAATTTTAATGTTTACTGCAGGGTCTTTCCTTGCTATTTTGATCTGTTCTTTATGAATATGTTGGTTGCCTATGTGTCTGGTATTTCCAGATTGGGACATTAACTTGGTACTCCATTTCCTTGCTTCACCTCCATTTGAGCCTCATGTTCTTTGTTTCACCTTTTCTTTAATGCATATTTCCTTCTTCTCTTGACCTGTGGGCATCATCAGTCAGATCTGTTCATTATCAGTGTTACTTGCATACTGTACCATCAAACCTGTTGTCTCCTTTATCCAGACTGTTTCTTCCTTCCCAAGACCTCTGCAACTACTGAGGGTAACTGCTCCTTTTTGTCCATTTCCTTACCCTAGTTTTCATCTCTACCTTTTTCTTGATCCAGATAGACTTCTATACCTTGTGTATGCCCTTTGCTGTTATATTGCTTGCACGACTTCCTTCAGGGGTTCTCATTCACACCTCTTTATCCAATGGCAACCCTCTTCCTCTCTGAATCTTTCTTTCTTTATCTTTATCAATTGGTTCATGATTTAATCCAGTTAGCTTTTTCCTCTTTGTCCCCTTCCCAATATGCTTTGTTCTCCATTACCTCCAATCAAATCCAATACCTCAGCTTTTCTCTTGCTTCTTGTCTTTGTTGGCCCTTGGAGGAGATTTTGCAGTCAGGTATGTGGTCCACCCCTCAGACATTTATCTTCCATTACTTATATCAAGTTGTGGTTTTTGCTTACTTGGGATATTGTCTACCAGTCTACCACCTGTAGTTATACTTCAGACTTCGATGTGGCTCTGACACTTAACTTTTTTTAATGCTTTCTTTTATTTCAAGGGCCCTTGCTTCGAATTTCTTCTCTTGGATTCTGCTTTATGGTAAGTGGTGTCTGACTGGGTATTCTTTGCATACACAAACAAATCCACACTGTATACCATATTGATTCATGCACTCTTTCCATGGCCCTACATGGTTACCTTTGAGATGGGGTGTTTCATGAGATCACTGGATGTCAATAATTGTGTGATATTTGCTTTGTAAATAGGCCTGTCTCAGGCCATATTACTCATGTATGCCATGGGATAAGCGTAGGATAGCTGCCCATCCATGCCATTCCTCAGTTGAATAAATTGGTGTGGTCTGCCTTTCTAAATAAGATTTTCATGATCACCCATTGCACTAACTTAGGTGTAGCCATCCCAGGACTCTCCAACACTCTTCCCCTATCCTTTTTATTATCTGCCAGTTCTAAGCCATTAGGGTAGTTGACCATGAAGATATCCTGCAGGATGGGTTTCATATAGATGGCTATAACCATTCACCTCAGAGTAAGGTGGTGGATTTCTGCCAATGTAGAAGGCATATCATCCTCTTGATTGAGTGACACATGCCATGGGCTAAAAGATATCACTGCAGTTCATCCCTTTAATTAAGTATCTTCATTCCACCTTTATGTGAATGTTGGTACCCCATGGTCTGATTTTGAATATAAAGTGAGCAATCAACTTAAGTCCTGATACAGGTTTTGGTTGTCCTATCTTCCTACCATGATTCTTTCTTCTGTGCAGTAAGTAATAAGAGGTATATGGAGGATGTTTCCATTTTTTGCCAGGACACTCCTCCATTCTCTCTTGTAAAAAGAGATGTTATTGACTTTTTTATATTTTGGGTCAGTCTTATGATTTCACAGTATTGTTAAAAAATCATCAGTTATAAGGCTACAATTGAACAAAGCACAATGCAACCATTGTGTAGCTTTGTGCTTAACAATAAACAAACATAATAGCAGTATTTTTATTATTTAGATACTTGTAAACAATTATTTTGATTCATTCTGTGGCAGTTTATTAAATCATTATTTCAGTTATTGGATTCTTGGAATTACTGGAAACACAAGTTTTGATTAGTTTATTATTTATGCATGCAAAATTGGACTATTGAAGCTCTACCTTTCTTCTCAAAGCCAAATTGTTGTTGACATTTGTACTGCTCATATTGTTTGCAACAGTCGTCATGATTTCAGATTTTAACAATAATCATATATTAATTCTTCTGCTAACTTAGAAATTTCTGCTCCTTCTAGATCAAGAAGTTTCAAACCTCTTCAAAATGCATTTGAAGTTGTGTACTCTCTTTCTCCAGGTTTTTTACTCTTGTCTTTCTGCTTTTCCCAAGAATACTTAGGATAGAAAACCTATTATAGATCTCTCCCTACTTAGTAACTGTCTCATTGTAGCCCATTCCAACACAGAAAACATAATAGTCCTGAGAAAGTTTCTTTGATAAAACCATTAAAAGACCAAAGGTACTCATCTCCACATCCCATTCACCAGCTATCTTGATGGTTTATGAGGTTTTGGCATCAAAAAGTGATTGGGCTCAAAATTAGTTATTCTTCATCTAGCATCAGCTCCATGTTTTTTGTTGTTTTCTTCTAGTGGTCAGAGCGCTTGCAGATCTTCTACACTCACTGACATGAATTTTCATCATAACATAAATAACTAGCTCATACCAGCTCTTTCATCCTCATGATAACAAGAAACCCACTTCAAGCAAAAATGCATTCACAAGACAGCTGGTACGGGTATTAAAACTTTTATTAAAATAAAATAGAGAACAATGTTTCGACATTCTTAGATCATCTTCAGGTTAACAAAGAGCCATCTTGAGAATACAGCTCTTTCATCTGTCCAGTCCTAGGCACTCACACAGCTGTCTATCATTTGAGTACATCTTTGGAGTGAATCATTATTTTAGGGCAGGCTTTTCAAATTTTTTCTAGCTTTCCAAGAGTTATAGAGTACACAAGCTAATATGATCCTTTCCTACAATGACCTCTTGATTGTCTGTCATGCATGCTATTGATTGTTACCTTCTTTTCACCACAAATTAGTGTTGCTACAGAAACAAAATTTCTTCAGTAATGTAATATTAGATGTTTGGGAGCACTCATTCTCAATATCTGTGTCAAGTGACTATGTCTATTTCCTCTCATAATGTTGATCTTAAGTTTTGTTATTTGTTGGTTGTGATGAACATTCTGGTGGATTTCTTTTCCAGTGATTGTTGAGTTCTTCCTGCCAAATGAGCTCTTCACCTTTTGGTTTTCACTTGTATTGGCCATCCCATGATCAATGTTTTCATGACCCCAAAAAAGTCATAATATTTCTCTCTCTTTTTTGAAAAATATGTCTTTCTGGTCTACAACTTCTACCTCTATCATCTCTAAGAAGATCGCTAAGATCTCTATCATCATGACAATTTCATGCCAAAGTCTTCTTTTGGTTGGCACAGCTGTAGTTTTTTGTGCTTAATGTTCAGGAAGATCCTTTTCCTTTTGTTAACATCTTTTACTATAAACCTCAGATTTCCATTTTCCACTCCAAAGTTCAATGTTTGTTTTCATGAGTGGTGATTTTCAGATCCTTTGCAAGAGTAGCAGGATTCTTCCCATGTGTTGCCCATATCTAATCAAAGTTCTTCCCTTGTGATGTACCAGTCACACTGGGCTATTTTCAATCTTTGTTTCATCACCCACTCTTCAGCATGTTGTCTTTTTTCATTCATATTCCTCTATCAGACTGACTTTATCAACCATTGTGCATATCATTTTATAGCATTTTGACTTCAGTGTCATTGTGTATCTTGACAATGCTCAATTTGGAATTTTCATTGTTTAATTTCCCTCTCATTTGAAATTTTAGTTACTTGTTCACTTTATCACCTGTCACTTGAGACCTTTTCCTTCCTTTACTTCCATCAAACAGAAAGTGTTCAAATCTTTATGCTCTGTGTTCCTCTTGCACTCTGTCCAAGTGATCACTCTGATTATATTCTAATACAGTATTTTTGCCTAAATCATGACATATGGGAGGATAGCCATTGTTTTTTCTTATCATTTTGAATCCTAATTTCTTTTTTATTACCATAAATGTTTTTTGCCCTACTTCAGCTGTCAGATGTTATGATTCTGTTGTGGAATAATTTTTGATATTGAACAAAAGTTATTTATACTGTGTAATGAATCTCATTCTTCAGATTTAGCCCCTTCCACTTTCAGAGGGTATCCTGCAGATTAGTGTGTGAATGACTCTTGAGTACTTTTTTTTACAGTTTTACTTGCATAATATTGTTATCTCTTCAGGTTCAACATTCTGCTTACTCTTGACCATTGTACTTCAATTCTGATGAAATTCTGAAAAGACTTGTTTATTTAGTCATAAAAGAAAGTGCCAAGATTTATGATAGCTGTGTGTAGTTGATTGGTTCTTTATTAGAGAGAGCAGTGTCCTCTGGATGCAAACAAAGGATATCATTTGGTGGCAAGTGATGTCTCAGTATTTGCCTATCTTTGCAACTTTACATGCATGTTGATATAACGTTGTAAGAGAGTGAATTTCATATTTTTATAATTCTCCATACTGTCTTTCTCACTCCACTCTCAGATAGGTTACAGCATCCTTTGCTTTCTCTACAGTGTCCCCGATAAATAGTCCATATGTTGTTGAGCCTATTCTCTGGTTCACAAAGACATCTTTGATAGTTTCTGGGTGCCTGCTAATTAGACCATTTAGTAACCTAATTTCTTTTTTTGTTGGTATTTTTGTATGGAAGAAAGGGATAATAAATTATTCTCTCCTCAAATTTATCAAGTTTTATCCACTGAGAATTTTCTAAGCTAAATAGAGTTTTGGTGTCTTGCAGAGCTATACTTTTTTCTTGTTAATTTGTCCCTCACAGAAATGTGGCTACACAATATATTAATTCTGCTTAGTTCAGCAGGAGAAGTATTAAATATCTCAATAAATAGGTATCATACTGGAAAGAATGCTTCATCTGAATGTCCTTATAATACTGTTAATTAGTCAGTGTCTAATTCTCTCCATTTCTTATCAAATTTGGATTCAGCCCTCTTGTTTAGTTGGGTATGTATTCTGACTTTTATTTCTAATGCTTGAATCCACTAGTCATCAACTAGTATTGGTGTTTCCCAGTCCATAGCCTGACATATTGTCTATTTTTTCCTCATCCTGACTGTGTCAGAGGTAAGTCTATGTATTCTGAATTTTACATTTTTTAGAATTAAAATAAATTTCACACAAACACTTTCCCACCTGCCTTCCCATAACTGTGAGATTTGTGGTTTCATATCGAAACTACAAAAGAAATTTGGCCTTGAGTATAAGTAGCTCCTGAATCATGCTCAAATAAGTCACTTGAAAGAATGGAGAACTCTGGTTGGGTGTGATGCAAGTACTGCATTTTGTCAAGAACATTCAGAACTTTAGGTCGGGTAAAGTTGAAAGAGCAAGCTATACACAACAATAAGAAGCTAACAAACAAAAAAATGGAAACCAAATTCAAAGAGAAAAAAAAACACACCTTTGCATGTTTTGAACACTGTAAAACAAATAAACACAACATAGAAAACACTAACATACTCTGTAGGTAAACAAATACAAAGAAATGTGAAACCAGAGAAGCTCTACTTTATACAACAGCTGAAACAAAAATTGAATCAATATAAAGGAACATCTTTATACCTATTAATAATAATAACCTAGCATCCAACTGTAACATTTACAGTCTCATACCTGTTCACAATCTTGTCCCTAAGATGTATACCCAGCAATAATCAATTGCAAATTATCTATGTTAACCTGAAGATGATCTAAGAAGGTCAAAACATTGTTCTGCACTTTATATTTTTATTAAAGTTTTAATACCCATACCAGCCATCTTCAGAATAAATTGATGAGACTTTTGTTATACAAGCTATGAAAGTCTTGTCACTAAAGACCATTTTGCTCTATAACAACAAAATACCACACATGAACACTTGACTTAAAACACCTTTAAATTTTATAGGTTCAGATAATGTTTTTGGTGTAAGTATTTGAAATTTTTCAATAATTCAAAATCATTGTTGCTATTTTTTTATTTATATGTATAGTGAGTATATAGTCCCAAAACATAACTATCTCCATTCACACTACAGCTGTTGCTCAACTCATCTAAGCATTGGTCTAATCTTTTCTTGCTTTCTCCATTTATTCCCACTTAATTGCCTATGGCAGTATCTTTCTCATGATGCTGTCTACCTGTGTCAATGCACCTTTATCTTGGTACTTGTTTACAAGCACCTACTTCAGATGATATTTCCACTTTTTCTTGGCAAAATGTTCATTAATAGATTACTCTGTAGTACAATTGTTTAATATACTTTGAGTGTTCATTGTATTACCTATTTGATTTTCCTAGAACAGAAAACTTTTTTGTTGTTTCACGAGTTGATTTCTGGCATGTGGTTCTAGATTAATGTATCTGGCATGGAGGTGGAGGCAAATCAGGCCCCTCCTATCCCTTCTCTGATATCTGGCATTTCTCTTGAATTGAGGCTGCCTGTGACCTTATCTGTAATGAAGTGAAAAAAAACATTTGTTAAAGAAGGTTGAGGCTGCACTTCTGAGTGGTCTTAATCATTCTAGAGAGAATTTAGATTTGCTTTTTCGGGTGCCTTCTTTTACTCTCTCAGCTTCTCATGAGATCATTTTTGATCAGCCACCTTTCTTTCTTCCATTGATACACTGAGTGTGTAATGTTTTTTTATATATACACAGTTGGTTTTGAGTCCATATCTTCATTTATAGTGGAGATGTCTGAGAACAAATACTTCATTCTCCCCCAATTTCCTGATACTACAGTACATGCAGAGGGAGGTTTACTGCTCAGTTACATGAAAGTACATCTATGTACATTTGACTGAACAACATATTTTCACCTACCATCACCAGATATAAACATATCTAGACCCTTATAGAACATACCTACTGTTGGAAATCTGGAGTTCCAGAATGGAATTTGTGGTTAACCTGAATAGATCAGTTTTCTAGGATTTGTCTGATCCTACCCAGAGTTCTGAGGTATTTATCATCCCTACACGTATTTGTTACAAAGTATCTTAGGCAGTTGTCACATCACTTTGACAAGGAATTGAGACCACTGTTAGTATTTTACTTGGTTTGATTGTCAGTTACTGCACCTTTCCTAGTCTCTTGGCTGATATGTTGTTGAGATTTGTATGATGCAGATGAGTTGTTAGATGGGTGTGTTCTGAGGGTTATAAATTTAGAGGTAGATCAATTGTCTCAACCCAACCAGATTCTTCCAACAGAATGGATGCATCATCCATTTTCTGTTATGTTTACTCTCACTTTGGGATACTGATGATTGATGTGTTTGCCACTCATTAGAACATTCAACTTCCATCATTTTGGAATCAGTACCTTACACTTGGACATTGGCAATAGATGCATTCAATCGGGATTGGACTTGAGCATACGTACATGGCTACCCCATCTATCCTAGCAGTGATTTGTTCAACCACTAGTGTTGTTCTGTTGGTAATAATCCTGGTTTCTGCTTATTTGATACCTTCAGGTGTGCCTTCCTCCATTTCATCTTTGGCCTTATAAGATGTCTTATAAGAAATAAGACATATAAGAAACGGCACACTTATGAACAATGGTATATTGTAAGGGGTTTGAACCCACCTTATCCAGACATACCAACTCTACATCAGTTTTTGAAATAACACTTTGACAATGGTTTCATATCTTCCAATAGTCTCCCTATTCCAATAGTCCCCTCACATGACCTTTTTGACTATCTTTAGATACATGAAGGTACGGTAATTCTTCGAGTCTGCTATGATCTGTAGCCTCTTCAAATCACTTCAGGCCCTTCATCCCAAATGACCATTTCATTATCTAACTAAGATATAAAGGTGATGTTACATGTTCTTTCTCAACATCCATTTGAGCCCTTGGCCTCAAGTACCATGTATCATCTTTCCCTTTAGGTTTATTTTTTGTTACTGCTAACATCAACCTGTGGATGTCACAGGATGAAGTTGCTCTCACAATATTTGAACAGATCGTTTTATCATTCTTTGCCCTTCTACTTCCAGACAGGTCCTCCTTACCTCAGACACTGGCAACCATGGAAGAGGGTAAATTCTTTTCACCAATTCATCTTGCCAATATTTCTATGACCAATCATATGCTTATTGTTTGTTATGTAAGTTGAGGGTCTCAAAATGTTATATAGCTCACATCAAAGCTTTTAGAGGTTCTGATCAATAATTTTTTATCTGCTGTGACCCTTCAGTTTTTTGGGATTTACCTCCAGTTAGCTAATTGTGGGTATGGCAGTTGATCCATATTGCTTATTCTGAGCTCTGTTCAAAGATGAGGAGATTTCTGTGAGTCAACTCTCATCACGTTTGCCACAGTTCTATGCCCTTAGTGGCCCAGTTGCATTGCCTACTAAAGGGCATTGTGCAGGCTATTATATAGATCCTCCCAATTCTTTTATCTCATTATTTTCATGATCTGACATTATCTTTATCTGAGGGTCTTTTGACTACCATCCATAGCTATTGACTAGATTATACAGAAGAGTATTTTCATTACCAATCTCTTCTTTCCTTTCCAAAGTCCCTCACCCTTTTTCAAAACTTCCACTCTGTGACACATGTTACCAAATCAGGTGTACTTTTATCAAACTAAGACTAGGTTGAAACGGACTATAGAAATGAGGTGCTTCATAAGACAACCCAGAGGCAAGCCAGGTGTTATTACCATAACACGCTGGATTCTCATGAGTAAAGCATAATGGGGTCCTGTTCATCCCTGCTGATCATTGGATTGAATAAATCTGGTTGGTTTGCTTTTAAAGGTTTAGATAAATTGGTTCACCTATTATACTATTTCCAGGTCTTCCCAATGTGTACATTACCCCTCCAGATTCTACTGGCAGAGTTAAGTAGTCCTAATCCAATTTCCAGTCTCTGGGGTGGTAGACAAAAGCTTTTCTTCCAGAATGTTAGAATGACTTTTTTTCACTCTTGGAGTTGAGGACCCTCCAACCTGAGTACCTGGATATTTTTTTCCAAAATTTCAGTAGGAGAGGGACCAACCTTTGTGGGAGCCTCCTTGTAATTCCAGTTTAGGTTTGATGTTTGGTTATCAGGTTGAGTTGTGCACGGCCCTTTTTTTGATCAGTATTGGTTTAGTACATTGTTCATGGAAGCAGGTCCATTGTCTCCTCGTAATTCAAATGCTGAATGGTCCTGGTTTGAGCTCTGTCTGTTCCTCCCCATAATTCTTGGGGCAAGAAGAATTTTCCTTCCCTGCATGGCTGGGAAGTGAGGAGGAGTGTTCATAATTTCAGACTGGATGAGTTTTATTTCTAGAAGTTGAGTATGGCATACAGGATCTCATCATTTCAAGTTTGGGGTGTTGCCTTTTGGACTTCTGCAGGTGTTGTTGCTTACCTCTCATCATGATTCCAGTGGCTCACAACACATCACTTTATAGCTACAGGCTGGAATCCACCCACAAATATATCTGTTGTGGTCCAAATGCACTAGTTACCAATATGATATTTAGGAGCCATACCCCCTATAATTTTAAACCTGAGCAATGTGGTCTCACTACCTTGTTGGGCCTAGCCAATTGTGATGATAGATCACATCAAATTCCACCTGCAGTGCATGATTTAGGTTCTGGGTCAGTAGCATACCTGTTCTGGATGTAGTGCATTTCTCCCAATAAGGTGCTAACCATCTATTGGCATAACCATAATCTACGCAAACATCATGTGCAGATAATACCCTCGCTGGCCCCTCTACCTTGTCAGTGTGAGATTCTAGCTGTTGTGTGACAAGAGGTATGTTTTGAAAATTAATGTTTTTTTAAAATGTATTTCCAATAACAATTACCTCCCTTCACTTCTCTCACCTTCCTCCTCACTAAGAGCTGGTGTTAAAAACTGCAGATTGGATCAACCTAGAAAAAAGTAACATTATCTGAAAGGGGCACTTATATACAGTACCATAATAGAGGGCACATTCACTAAGTGGAGAATGTCACAAAACAGATATTGCCAAGAACAGTTAAGTGGGGAATAAAAGACTGAAGTAAGTGAGAAAAAGCAGACCAGTACTTAGATGGCCAAAGGTAAAGAAACCCTAACAGTCGTGTAATAACTGTAGTTTGAGTGGAGGTAAGTATTATTGGAAATACATTTTTAATTTAAGAGAATGTTAACATTTATTAAAAATTACTAGATTTTAAAGGAAAACAAGTTGAAAGATTGTATGTGTGGTATTCAGGTACACTGATATATATTATTCAAAAAGATTGTGCTTTAAAATAAATCTGTGTACAGTGCGTCTTTTGCACAAACATGGGCAAATATTGCAAGGAATTCTTTTATATGTAATGAAAAAAAAATTATGAAAGTGAAAAACATTCATTTTAAAATTTGTATTTATATGCAAAATATAAACACACATGAAATAAGTGCATGTTCTTATTATACATACAAAATCTTAAAAAGTAAAGCTATATGTGAAACAATTGAACTTTAACCTAGAGTTACATAACATGGCTAGTTTTAAATTTAAATGCTTTAATGACATAATGGAAAAGGTTGCAGTGCATTGAAATTTTGTCTTTATTTTTGATGAAAGATAATCAAACTTAAACATTTTGAATGAGATTGTGCATTCATTCTTAAATAGAATAGACCAATTATTGTATATTTTTATAATGAATTTATATGCAAGGTAATTTCATTGAAATTTTAAAAATTTTAGTAACTATTTCAAACACAACCAATACCACTTCATACATTTTTTACTTTTTATTTGTATGGTACAAATATATATAGTAATATATAAAATGTCCTTTTTGCAGTACAGAGAATGGTGTAAGGCTTTGGATCAAGGTCGGGTGCCACCTGAAGCTTTAAAGATGCTCACTGAAGAGGTTAATACTAAAACATTGAGAGTAGAAAGGATGGTGCTGAAGCAACTTGAACGTGTTACTTATTTTTCATATGTGTAGTTACATTTAAGTTAGTTAAAACGTATTACCTGTACCAGATATGTTATACAATGAAAATAAATTTCATTAGAGTATACACGCGCAGAAAGAGCAGTTAGCAAGATGCTAAAACCAAAAAAAACGTTTGCATTTAAAAATATGTACATTATGCTGCAGCATTCTCTTTCAATGAGTTAACTCAAAAATAGATTGTAATTAATTATTATAATTACTTCAAATTAAGAATTTGTCAAGGCTAAAATTATATTACCAAAATATATTAGAAGATAAAAAAACAGATAGGCAGAAACTTTTCACAATTTCTTTCAAGCAGAAGTACTTGTAGAAAGAATTTATAGTGTCATGTAAGTTAGTTCTAGATGGGAAGGAAATTTAACCAGTGTTTCGTGTGTGTCTGACAAGGTAATAAGTGAAGTATTCTGCAATTTAAATAATCATCTTTGGTTTTTAGTTATTACAAAATATATTTCTTAGATGTTTCCTTGCTGTGTACAATTTTCATTTTATCTGTAATATCTTTAAATCCTGCTTTCACTTCAGTCTTTGTTAACAATATTTTTGTTATATATCAAACCTGGTTCTTATACAGTTTTTAAAGTTAAAAAATAGAAAACCTATTGTACAAATATGCTGAATGATTATAAAATAGCTTTTAATATGTACTAGGTTAAGGCTTGCTTATTTTACACTGATGAAATGTTTAAATACTGTACATACATATATGTTTTGATATTTCTATAATGAATCATTTCTAGAAGTACCCAAGACTTCAGCTTTGATTGGAAATAATTACCATTAATATATTTTTTGACATAAGAAGTTTTACACAATTCAAGTATACTATGGATAAATTTAAATGGAAAGGTACTTAGTGACATTTTGAATAATAATAAAGTTCACTGTGCTTGTACAGTTTAGATAACTTTCTTAGGTGATAATTTTAAACTGGTTACTTTAATAACTAATGTTTTTTTTTCCCTAATAACTTTAGTAGTTTTGTTTTATGACTCCCATTTTAACTTTCCAAGTATGATAAAAAAAATAATCTTCAACAGTCTTTACTTCCTCTTTTCTGTATTCTTTACTTGTTCAACTCCATCTTTAACAGTCTATATTGTTTGTTAGCCACTTCACAGATGGTCTGCATTCTATGGTTATTACTGATGTAACTCCCTTTTTGACCTTCACATTACTTGCATTGAAAGTATGTTATCCTTACTATTTATTAGATGAGTGTTTGTTTTTATATGAATTATTGGGGACATTTGTATAAAATTATGTTAAAGATTACTCATTTCTCCTCAAATGTTTAGTTTTTATCCTAGTGCTTTAACCAGCTATTGACCTTTTTGACCTTTGTATTTCTTGCATTGAAAGTATGCTATCCTTACTGTTTATTAGATGAGTGTTTTTATATGAATTATTGGGGACATTTGTGTAAAACTATATTAAAGATATTAATTTCTCCTTAAATCTCTGGATTTTATCCTAGTGCTTCAACCAACTATTGACCAGTGCTTTATTAAAATTTTCCACTTCATTTGATAAAAGTGGGTGATACTGTACTGTTTTTGCTGAATTTACTTTTATTGCTTCACAATTTCCATTAATTAATTTTGGTTCTGAGGTACTTGACAATCTTTAAGTATCTTAATTATTGATGTACTGTAATCTGAACAGCTGCATTTGTTTCTTGTATAAGAATTAAGCATAAAGAGCCTAGAATACCCTTACAAACCAACTTGAAAGATTTGTATTTTCTACAAAAGGGCATTCCACTGATGGAGTCTATTTAACAGCAGAATTATAGAAATATTTGTTTACTTTTGGTATTAAAATATTTTAAAAGTAAATATATGTTGAAGTTTTTTAATCTTTATAACCATTAAGGTTACTGCTCTTTGCACGTAGTTTTTCTTCTTGTTTCATTTCTGAGCATTTCACTTCAACTTTGTTCAGATGAGATCAGAGCTTCTCATTCACAATAATTTGTGACAGGATTTCATAGGTAGCATAATTAGAAGCACTTGTGTTAAATATATGCAGTTTACTGAAATCTGGGGAATAAATAGTTTTAAACTTAGTGGTCTGACCTGAACTTTTCCAAATACATACTACCATCACACAATGCAGTACGTGATTTTCCTGCAGCAAGAAACATAAAAACTATACATTGGAAATAGAGCAAATAAGCTAGATCTATGTATGTGTGAATTTTTCTTTCATTTTCAATTTGCCAAATGCAGTTAAATGAAATATGATGTGTTATTTTTACAGTTTCATTCTGTACTTGTCATTACAAATACAAAACTTTGCTGTTGTTCAAGCTTTTGCAGAAAGGTAAACTTGTAACAGTTTATAAAAACATTGTAGCATAAACTATGCAATTTTTAAGTATGTAAATATAAACTTGTAATTCAAATCAATACATCTTTACACCTCAGTAAAACTATTTCAGTTTTAAAGGACAACTTAATCCTAAGATTATTTATTTTTTCAGTTGACTGATGAAAGATTCTTAAAAGTAAACTATATAATTATACCTCAAGGTATTAACTTATTCAAACCAACAGTAGTTAGTATTATGAAATCTGCATTGATATGTTTACAGAATGTGTACAGAATATAACATAACATTAATACTAACAATTATTGAAAGTTTTTGTTGATTTTCATCATTTGAGCAGTTACTTTATGTACAATAATGTGTTATAATTTGAATTTTTATGAGAGTTTATATACTGTTTTACACTGATAAACTTTGATTTGCAATAGTTTGCTATAAGGTAAATAACGTTTTGTATAAAAATGGTAGAATTGAAGCTGTAAATATAAGAATTGTTCTTTCTGACATGGTACTATAGTGTGTAGTGGTAGAAGTTACATTTTGTGATTTTCCAAAACTCATATACTTGTAAATAATATGAAAATTTGACACTAAATTTATGTATAAAAAAAAAAAAAAGAGGTCCCCAGTTATAGGATGTAAACAAATATATAGACACAAATAAACAAATGGTTACGTTGAGTTAGTAACCAGACATATTTTTTAAAGCTTTGCTTATTAGTATGATTTTTGATAACTGCTATGAGAAATATGGGTAATGTAGTGATTACTTGTACATGTAGAAGTAGATTTTATAAAACTATCAATGTGACATAAGGAACAACTACAAAAATAGCTAATACATTTTGATATATATATATTGTTTAAAGAGTATGTTATTTAAAGTAGCCATTTACTTTATACCTTTTAACAAGTCTTTAAATCATACAAGGTTAAATGCTAGACTCCATCAGATGCCTGCTAATGCATGGTTTTTAATATGTTCTTTTTGTGCTTGTTTATATGCTTGCTAAATGTTTCTCTTCTTTTTATCATTTTGGGGACAAATTAATTATCAGTACAGAAATATATTTCCAGTTAAATTTTGTCAGTTATATTTTGATAAAGAATTTCAAATACAGTATGTATATAGAAGTGGAATTTTGGTATTTGTTTTAAATGTCTAGAGTATTTCTGACACCAAGTTTTAAGATTTGCTCATGTAACAAGATTTTGTTTATTTTATTTTATGCATGGTAAGAGTTGATAATGTACAGCAATATTTTAATCAGTAACTTGAAGTCAGTATATATCAGCACAATGAAAATTATGAAAAATCAATAAATTGTGATTTTCTTTTGGTTTACCTGAGGCTTAATACTACTGTTAATTATATAAAAGTGTATTACTGTTATGTGTATCTGTGTCTACTAAGTAGTTGTTTCTGGATAGCTGATTCTTAGCACTATAAATGTAATACTAATTATAATAAACTAAACATCACAGTAATGCTCATACTATTCACTACATGTACTGACAGTACGGATGAAGAATAACCGAATATTAAAGAAAACATTGCTAATTTACTCAAAACTTTAGTCGATGTAAGCCTTTACAAGGTTCAGACAGAGCTGCACTTTTGAGTACACACTGTTGAAGTAAAAATTTAAACTGAATAAGACCAACTGAGGCATTTACAAATCCCTGTTAATAAATGTTATTTAATAGCAGTGTTACTTTTCTCTTTAGAAAGGAATTACATGTATTTTCCAATTAGGGCCACCCAGAAAAGTAAAATTACATATTAAAGGAAGCAATTACTATGTCAAATTTATAGACAAAGCACAGCCCAGCAGTTAATTTATTGGATTATAGATCTGAGGTTACCTGGTTCACTTTTCATTAATTACAAAAATAAATACTGACCCCTAGTTTGGGATTATTGATGCATAATACAAGAGTAATTGTCAAATTCTACTATTGTACACAAGGTATTGCCTACACCTTGGCAGTATGCTGATTAGCTGCCTTCTCTCTACTCTAATATTTAAAAAATTAGTGATGATTTATACTGGTAGCCCTAAAGAAACAATGTGTGAAATTCTAAAAAAAAAAGTAGTAATATTTTGTTTAAAAATATTTCTAAAAGAACAAGTTCCTCTGATTGATTGTTTTACAAAAAATATGCATCAATATAAAATAAGTATTTCTTCTAACTACATTGGAGGTTTTTCAAAGAAAAAATTACTTTTCCAAAAGCTATGCAATGTTCATACCACTGACTGGAGCTGCCCTAACCAATCATGGAAATTTTGCAACCTGTACACTGTTCACATAACATTTGTATTCAAGTGCTGGAGACAGATTGTCAGATTTATTAAAATACTGAACCTCTAGCAGCAGTATCTCTCCCTGTAATCTGCAACAAGTCTTTACATTTATCAATAAGTGAAAAAAATGAAAACGTACTATTGGTCACAAAAAAAAAGGGAAAGATCCTAATACAAAGGGTCATTTTTGAGCTCAAAATGATAATATATTAAGTAATTATTGATGTTTATAACAAAATTACTTTACTTACAGTATTTGCACTGCCTAGCCAAAACAATTAGGGAATACAAATAAACACAGAAAATTCCTAAATTTACAACACATTCAAATTAAAGTCAGCATGTGGCATATTATATGACACACCAGATCTTCATCAGCTGTATAAAAGTTGTATTCAACAGCAAAAATGGAGAAATGGAGGATACCAAAAGACTACTCAAGAAACATAGTAGAGGGTGTATGTATAACTGGCTTATCCCTCAATGCAATGACTACCACATCCATCCAGACAATCCTAAGTGTTCCTAGCATAGCAATGGTTGTATAAAATCTCAAAAAAAAAAAAAGTGTAATTCTACATGCAAACTGATTATGGAAAAATAAGCCCTTAAACATGTGCAACATATTGTGACAAGTAGCAGACACCCTAGACTTGTCCAAATCAAAGAAATTATAAACAGCAGAGAAATGCAATTGTTTCACTTGAACTAAGACCTATTCAAGGATTGGATAACAGGTCAATCTTGTGCAAACTCCTCATTAGTATGAACGACAAAAAAGTCTTGAGTATCGTAAATTGGAAGTCAAGCAATGAAGAATTTGGATGTAACAGAGAACTTCAGAAGTTTTACACTCCATGTACATCATTCCTGCAGCCCAGGATACAAGGGGTGGTGTGATGGTTTTGGGAATGTTTAGCTGACATGGGTGTGCTCCTTTTTTCCCAATGAAGGTCATTTGAATACCTGAATCATAGCACTTAAATTAATTAATCAAGTTATGCCATACATAAATAAACACACACACACTCGTATCATACTTTTTCAATGCATCGCAAAAGCCAGCCATTCAATTATTAATGGCTTTCATAAATTATCCTGTTTTGACATTGATGAATATGTCACCACAATTATACTGATAAAAACACAAAGATTTAAACTTCACCCAAAAAATATTCAAAGAGTACTTTAACTGCATTGCACAGCTGTATTTAGAGCTCATAAATATTCTGTGAACTATATCTTGTTTATCTCCTTCATGGTGTGGTTGCAGACTCTCCCAAGCAAGGTGTAACATGATATTCCAGGTTTGTTGGGAAAGTAGTTCCAGGTTCTTAATGTGTAAATAAATTTTGCAGTTGCAAGACAAAAGGTTTTTCTGTTCATAACTTAAGCTTTGTAAAATGTGTTCCAATAACTTGTAATCTCCAGTTTCTTTTGTCTGGCTTAGCAGGTTCAGATGGTTAAGGTGCTTGACTTGCAATCTGAAAGTTGCAGGTTCAAATCCCCATCACATCAAACATTCTTGACATTTCAGCCATGGGGGTGTTATAATGTGATGTTCAGTCCCACTAGTTGTTGGTAAAAGTTTAGCCCAAGGGTTGGCAATGGGTGGGGATGACTAGCTGCCTTCACTCTAGTTTTACACTGCTAAATTAGGGATGGATAGTGCAGATAGCTTCTCCTGTAGCTTTGCATGAAATTCAAAAATAAACAATTATCTTATCTATTATATATATATACATGGCAGAACTATGAAAGCTGTCAACTGCTATTTCTAATTTTGAACTATTTACCAGTGAGAAAGAAGCCAGTCAGAAGCACCCCACCACATATACTGAAGAATAGACTGTCACTTTATTAATGCACAAGGAATATTTTGTGGTACAACATGGATTTGTACTTCATCTGACAGCTCTGAAATACAGAACTCTACCATAAGATCAACATGTATATGAAGAATTATATATATGAAAATATTAATGAAAATGAATTTCAGTCTAAATAATTTTTTAATTTATTTACCAACAGTTACTTGGCAACATTAAGCAGTATATTCTTAAATATATTGCACTGCCCGATTTCTAAAAAAATTAGCAGTTAAAACATTAAAAAATATTCAAGTCTTCTGTATCTTTGTCTTAAATATGTGAAACATGCTTGTAAGAAACCCACTTAAAGTAAAAATCTTTTAAAGATGTCTGATATGGGTATTAAAACTTCAATTAAAATAAAGTACAGAACACTACAGTTGCAAACTCTCTCTGTTGACCTGAAGATGACGTAAAAAGGTTGAAACTTTGTTCTGTTCTTTCTTTTAAATAAAGCTTTAATACCCATAGCAATTAGAAATTAATTTTAAAGCAGACAAAAAAAATCAACTTTCAATCATGGATAAAGTTTAGTCAGTATCATGTCATGTAACATAAACTATTTTATATTTATATATTTTTTTTTAATTAAACAGATGCTTCATCACAGAATTCAAACTCACTGACTGGTATACCATGAGAAACTAATGCAATATCCTTCACATCAGTGCAAAGTTTAACAAAAGATGTTACCAGTAGACTGTAAAATATCAAGTAAATTATAATTTTGTTTTATTTAAAAAAAAAAAGATACTTAAATTTGCATAGAAAATTTTGTTTACTTAAAAAGTACTCAACAAAGTTCCAGAATATGAACTTTAGGGTATAATGCAGTATTAAAGGAAGTAATTACCAAGTCAAATTTATATTACTGTGTTTATAGACAAATTACAACACAGCAAACAATCTCCATTAATCAAATATATTTATTGCACCAGCTTTCTGGTATGTATTCATAATATCATTTACAAAGCACAGAATATAAACACAATTCTTCCAATATCTCAAATTTTAAAATCAATACTAGCATTTTATTCACATTCCAAATTTTCAAAGAATAAAATAGCACATGCTAGTACAATAATTCGTCTTTCAAAAATTACATGTTCTTCACTAATACAATGAAACATAATTTCTAAATTCACATGTACTAAGAGTTTTACACAGTTTTATAATATGTTGCTTCCATATATCTAACCCTTAACTAAAAATTTATTTTGGTAATACCAAATGAATTTTATAAAAGCTAAGTCATACTATTTATAAACAGATCACACATTCTTGTATATACTGTTATATGAAAGAGAAATAAACAGTTTAGAATTGGCTAAAGTAACCACTGGATATAACTGTACGTGTATCCATTCCAATAATTTTTAACATGTTCTAAACAATATTGTGGAATCAATTACAGTGATTCAAATATTTCTCCAACTCTCAGCTAACTGACAACTGTTAAAAATTCTTTAATTTTGAAACACATTTAAGCATAATTATACAACTATTTAACAATAAACTTTGTAACAACCTATATTTCTTGCATCTTGTAGCATTTAAAATACTTTTGATAAATTAAAATGCTCAAAATCATAATGTCAATTAGGGCATCACATCCAAGGATATTTAAAAGTAACACTTACCCTTGTCTGTTATAATAATTACTTTAAATATGGATATCCTATATAGAAGTGGTTCCCAACTAAGAATTAGGAAGTTTCTATCCCAAAATTTAACAGACATTTAATATTAATTTGGTAAAGTACTTTTCTATTGTGATGTAAAACAATATATCCCAGTAGCATTCTTTTAAAATGTTTTATTGAAACACCTTATAGACTAGCATGTGCTCAAGAATTGGCAACTGGAAGTCATTGTTAAACGATACAGGATTTCCATTTTTTGTATTTTTTTAATAAATTTCATTTTTTCTAAAAATGTTTTCACATTTTAATTCAAAATGTTATTGTACAGTACTTGCATGCAGTTATTTATTTTAATAATGACTGTTTATAATAACAACCTCTGACATATTTACTACCCAATTAAAATGTATATTAACAATATAGTGAAAATTCAAATGTGAAATGATTTCAGTAAAAAAATCAATTCAGAACATTTTTCATAATCTCTGGTTTGCAATTGTCTCACATTTAAAGCATGACCATATTTTCTTTTGTCTTTTTTTTTAAAAGACCATCTTTAAAATATAGTTAGAAAGATCTAAATAAAATGAACTGAAGTTTTTTGTACAAATATTAATTTACTAATCACTGAAATCACTTTAAACAGACAAAACAAATATATATATGACACAGAGATAAAACATTTATGGTTTGGACAGACAGCATAACATTTTAACAAAAATTTCATTTTACAGAAAAGAATCAAAGTCATAGGTTTACTTATCACAATGCTTATTCCATCTTAAGATACTGAACTTACATAAAGATAAGTCTTAAGCAGAAGTTCTGCTAAATCCATAACAGTATCAGCAGCTTGTTCTAACATTTGATATTGGAAGCCATGTAAGAAATAATGTATTTTAAACCAACACAGAAGAAAATTATTATATGAAAATGTGTTATCCAACTGTTATATAAACAAATTACAAGGCCAAAGAATTCACATACATTTGTAGTGACATATAGCCCCTTTAACATAATGAAAATGTATTTAAAATAAAACAAAGCCAATGTACAATTACAAAGATGGAGCTATGCTTAAACCTCTGTTTTTTATTGAATTACTTGTTTAAATTTTACCCAATAGTTAGCTATAGCATTTGAATCTTACCATCCACTATCAATTAAATAACCCATTATATTTTTTCTTCTATTTTGCAAATGTGGCTACCATTCATTCTGCTCATCAAACTACTTTTAAATTTGTTTATCCTACAGCTACAAAATGGACAATAACAGCAAAATATACAAAATGCTTTATTTCTGATGGCTATCAACTAGAATTTATTCATTTAATACTGGATTATAACTCTTTGCTTCTCTAATCTATTCAACACAAGGTTAAAAGAGAAACAGAATTCAAATTCCTTTAGTTTTACAGATCAACTTCACCCTATTTCATATTATAAATGATCACAGCAGCTAATCATTATGCACATTTATGGAATGTAAGGTGCATTTTTAATTAAAAAAAATCATTGATTTACAGGTGACATTTAATACTGTTAAAGAACTTATGAATGTATATTTACTAAACAACAGCTTAGTGACACCTGTCAGTAAAGCTCAATTATACAGATCAATCACAGAATCTTATTTGTAACCAGATTAGCATTTAATGATTATCCATCAATTATAAGTACAGCTTAAAAAACACAATTTTTGTTTGAAATGTAATTTTATAGTATATACTTCTTTCTTTTTATGTGAACAATAACAAGCATTACACACAATTTATATCGTGAGATGACGTTTGTAGGCAGTGAAACAGATTAAAATATGGCTTCAATGTCTATAAACGTCTTTTCATGACAAATTGTTGCAACAAAAAGTATTGTGATTATCTTACAACTAAGCATAACCAAAATTTTGGTTAATCCCTAATTAAAATGGTAATGCTGACTCAAATCTGTTAATGATAAATGAAAAATGTTCCTGCACAATACACATATGTGAAATTCAGAAATTAACAAACATGTTATTAGAAAACTATTTTCAAATGTAAAAAAAAATCCTGTTTAAACAAGTGATTCATATGGATAAATATTAAACCAACAACTACAATATTAAGACGTAAAGTAGTAAAATCTTGGTATTATAAAATATACTACATCACAACAAACGACTAGAATAACCATCGTTCCATGTAACTAAAAGAAAATTCATGTTTTATGTACATTCCCCTTAGTACCTCTTCACTCTTTGATCACTGTAGCTACTGTACTGTATGTTTACTCGAATGTATCATATTACTCTCATTTAATCCTTCCTAGAAAAGTCAATCCTACTGATTATCATGTTTTTTTCCCTTCTTAATTACAAAATTACAACACTGTCTTATTCAATATGCAAATGATTTAATTTACACAAATTTACAAATATCAGTTATACTATAAAATAGTTACTGTGTTTATTTCATAAAATAAAAAGTTTATATTTGTACAAAAGAAGCTTATTTTCTTATTGTTACAAATGTATACAAAACCTCTTCTTTTTATAACTTCTTTTTTGATGGAATAATATAAAAAGCCATTTTTGTGTAAAACACAGTAGCTATTTTAGTTAACTTTAATGTTTCTTTGCAATTAAAAAATGTATGTCAAAATAGTATATTGTTTACATTTCAATATTAAAGCAGACCATTTCTAACAATATCCTATATGAGTCTACAAAGTTTTAGTTGGAGCCAGCAATACTGAAATGTCTTTAATTTACTGTCTTACCAAACTAATTTAACTGCTTTAGACATGGAAGTGAATAACAGAATAAAATTCAGTTAAAACACAGTTTAGAGACTTAAGCAACTTTTATAAAACAATCATCATTTTAGGTTATGCTTCCACTGCAATGAAATGCAAAACCAATTGCTCACTGATCATTAATGTACAACAGTACATGTGTAGAGGCTGTTACAATATTGCAAAAAATTACAGAATATGCACTAAAATTCACTTCACATTTTCCTTATCTGTACCAAAATGAAAAAAAAAAGGCAAATACATTTTGCAATTATAAATGTTTACAAAAACTATCACAAAGCAAACTTTTACAACCTTCAAAGTTAAGAATGAAGCCAATACAACTTTATAACATGAAGTAATGTAAGTTACTCTTATGAAGCTCCTTTTAACCTCAAAAAAATACTTTTAATTGCATAAATATATAGTTTGAATTACACAATGAATTTCTCTTTACATAGCTCCTAGTCACAACCTTATGTTTCATTTTATTAAAAATTACTAATTGATTCAAACCATTTAATACCTGGCTCTGTTAAAGAATGGGCAATAAAGCACCTAATGCATGTCCTTTTATTTAAAAGAAACTTCAATGTTGACATATATAACAAATAATTCCATTTAAAACATAACACTATATTTATCTAGCTTTTGTACAACATACTGATAAACAAATGAAACTGTAATTTAATAACAAAGTTACACATGAAACTGCTACATTGAATATTTACTTTCTGATAGATTCCAATGAAACTCAATGTGAAATAGATGTATTGCCATTAATTTCACATTCATGTAAGTATTAAGTTATATAATTTCATTTAATAATGGTAAATTTAATAGACTGTTAACATATTTTTCAGAACATTCCCTTTATTTTATAACTGCATAAGAAAATCAACCATTAATATTCAGTAATTAAGAGATGCAAAACTTAAAATATCATTGATTACTATAAAAACATCTTTAACTGAAATTAAAAATATCAAAATGAAAGCAAAAGGAGCATGCATCATTTAATGATTTGAATCTGTACTGCATCACATATAAAATGTTTGCTTACATGTTCTTTATTAAAAGCTGTAATGTGTTTAAATAAGCTTATACATTAAAACAGATTTAACTAGTCCTCTATAATTTGTTGATAGGAAATGGAACTATGAAGAAGAATCTGAAGAACTGTCGCTGACAATGTTATCAATCAGAATATCAAGTAGATTATATACCAAGTCCCTAAAAGTAAACAAGATTTTAATACCTTTCATTGTAATAGTTAACTAATTATAAACATCAATTAAAACTTGTTTTTCTTGACATGAAACTCTGGAAACCTTGAAGTAAATAATGATTACTAAACTTCATTTTCTAAATCTGTATTACAATATAGAAACAGTGTAATCATGATCTCCCTTATTCTCAAATTGCACTTTTAGTGTTTAAAAAAACATTATTCATGATTTACAATGTTTAAAAAAAGAAGCAAAAGTTACGTGAGATAGTAATGTTTAAAAAAATTAGATAAGATTGAGCTTACAAATGCTGAACCCTTATCAACTAAGTAACCATTCGTCTAGTAGTGTAGAATGTTGAGTTATACATACATGTATACCTGCATTTTATTATTTTATTTTTATATGAAAACTGACTTCACAAAATTAATTAGATTATTAATAAAACTCTAAAATAGTCTCATCTGTTTGTAAAAGGAAGGAATAAGTTTTCTTTGATTATGTGATATCACTATGAAAAATTTTGGCACAAAAACAGTGCAATTGTTACACTGTTATGAGTTGCAAAATTAACACTATTTACTTATTCTTTTAGTTACTGAAGTACATTTGAAATTTAGTACATTAATTATTTAAAATCTTGCATTTCACTTCATAAAACAGTTTCCATTTCAGGCACTTTAAAGATATGAACTTTTAAAACCATAATCCTCTGAATTATTCACTGAAACATTTTACTTTTCCTGATGTACATTCTTTTAAGAAGTATCTTGTCATACTTTAAACAATTTCAGCCACCAGTTTTATTTGTGGAACAAAATATAAAGATGGTGCATTAGATCATAACAATGTAGGTATCTTGTAATCGTAGGGTTAATTTCAGCAGTAGAAAATAATGTCACACACAATGTCATCTGGTTAGCAATAAGATCATAAAGGGAAATGCTGTACATTATATACATTAATCAAGGTTTGTGATTTGATGGCAGACTGTATTCATTATTACCTCATGCTCCCAGACAGCTCAAATGAATAAAATCATATCCTTCTCAAAACACAAATGGATCTGAATTTCTTTTGATTAGTATTTAAAATGTTCTAAGAATAATGGCAAAAAGGGAGCATTAAAAAAAAAATATCAAGTATAGGAAAAAAGAGATTCATTTGAAGTATAAGTGCTATTAGTAATTCAGGCATGTTAACATGTTTTGCTCAGCTAAAGTGACTGACAATCAGTAGTGAAGCAGTTAGTGAAACAATCAACCTGATTCAGGTGGCTAAAATAACAAGTATGATAATTTAATTCAGGATTTTGCTCTTGGATTCAATTTAGGCACCCTTCCATAAAACAGTATCATTTTTGGTATATATATTTTGCCTTGGCTGTGATACAACTGAGGTATTACAGTTGCAACATACCAATCACTTCATCCCTACAGTAACTATGGAGACTACTACATTTCATGAAACTCTGCTAATTAGGAAATGATGCTTTAGTAGCACAGCTTACTCACAGCAAAATTTCAGTTTCAGGTATTAACAGAATCCAGACTTTTAGTTTCAGACATTATTTCTAATATTAGGAACATACTAAAGTATTCTATTTTTCACACTTTTGATTTTCTACATGACAAATTACATTCAACTTGTGCATCTAGTGGTACTCCCTAATAAAAACAGTTAAAAGATCTGTATAACTGGCAAAAATAGGTTAATTTAAAACGATCTTAATAGAACAAATGTATTATTTCTGTTAAGAATTGAATCTACATGTTATTAACACTAAGTACTGAAAAATGTGTTACAACCTCTTTTTTACTCACTTATTTAGTTTTTCATTCTGCAGAGATCCAACCAGCAAGGAAATGCTTTCTCGGAACTGAACTGAAGAAACTAGCACAGGGGAAAGAACTAACAAAAAAAACTCTTTTACATGATTAACTCATAATGACCAGCTAAACTCAAACACTAAGAAATTATTTACACAATAAAAAATTATAAATAGTTGAGTGTATGATGCTTTCAAACATCTTCTGAATGTTTTCCTTTTTTAGATCCTAACACATTTAAAATTGTGAATACCTTTTAAACTGGACTGTGAAATTTAATTAATATATTTTAAACTAATACAAAACTTCAAATACTAATAGATATTTTCCACAGTTTACCCACTTTATTCCTCTTATGTCCAGGCATTTAGTATTCCCAGGACATATGAAAAATATCACAAAATTTGCATCTGACTGATTTATGTTTTACTGAAAAAATGCATTACAAAATATAAACACCTAAACAGACATCAATGTGATACTGCTTCACATGTTTTTTATTGTAAGTATTGCAACTATTCTGCATGTTTAGATGAGTAAGTTAAACAGATCTGTAATACTCTGTTTTAGCTTTGCAACACAAGTTGGATACCACTTATCATATACTTAGTAACTGGAATCATGAGCTTTAAAAGTCACTTTGTGTAGCATGATGAAATAGAAATATATATTTACAGTAGTTTCTAATTTTGTAGTTTTTCTAACATATAACTAACATTTGATGCAAGCATGAGTATAAAAACTAAAATTTTTTCTTGATTTAATAGATAATGTTAAGTGAAAGTTAGATATGCATATAAAATACATATCACATTTCTATCAAATGAGTGGAAAAGACCCTCACTATAATTTTTACCATTTCCAAGTTTTCTTTTTAAATGATTTAAAGTGTTTAAAGAAAAAATTCACAAAAATTACTTGTATCATCTCATTTATTTATGTAACAACACTGGATTTCAACCCTATAATCTGCTTTCATCCTAACTATGCAATGTGAGTAAGGCCATTGTCAGTTTTTTTTAACAAGCACAAATACCTTTGAAGCATGAATCCATTAATATATTTTACAGCATATTATGAGTTAATGTTTCTCCAAGTTCAATAGACGTTTCATACAAAAGAATGCTATTAAATGCAAGATTAAAATTTTAATGGAAAATTATCTATTTTTAATGTACATAAAACTAAGTACCTAAAAATGGTTATAATTCATAAAATGTTTCTGTACCTTCAATCCTTGTTCTTATATGTTTCACAAGTTAGAAAGATTTTGCAAACACTTCAAAATAACAATCAGTATTTCTTTATTCTATGCCCCCACATTTCAAACAGGAAAACTGAAAAAAACTTAAGTAATAAGGAAATTGAATGCTATCCTTGAAATTTAAATGACTCAGCCATCTTATTTATGCATAATATGCATACAATTATTTCACTTTAAATAATACATTTTGCACAAGTTCACTCTTCACATTCAAATATGGCTTTTTGCACACTGTAATTTTTTTCTCAGTGTTACATTCAAAATTTAATTAAATGACTACATTATCTAAGTGTAAAGTTCTTAATTTCAAAAAGAATATTAAAAAAATACTATATGTTTCATTATTTTGTTTCACATGGCATACCTAAGTTCAGATTTCTTTCAGAAAGCTACTGTAAAATGAAATATAAAATTGTAGTCATCCAATTTTTTAATTTGCTGAAATACCAATAAACTTGTCAAACCCACAAAAGAGACTATCCACTCTCTCTCTCTAATTTTCATATATTTTACATGGTTGATGTGCATGTTTATAACCAAAAGGATGTGCATATTCTCTTCTATGTATATTTTACAAATTCCTATATAGCTTTCCCACCATATACCATAGTCAACAGAATTGTTAGGTTTTTGATGATCATATTTTGCTGCTCTGAGCATTAAAAAGTTTATTTTAATGTATTTAATGATTAATTGAAAAGCCAGATAAATTATAATATTGTGGAACATTCTACTCTAGTGATTGATATATTTTTTATGTTCTAAAATGAATATTTAAAAACACCCAAATTAGTAAGAGTTATAAAATATACCAATTTCACTCAAACTACATGTACTACAAATCCTTGCTTTTATTTCATTCACTGTTATATTTTTTAAGAAAAGTAAATAAAATGTAAAAAATTACAAACTTCTTAGCTTGGCTTAACACACCTTTAGAAAAACAAAACATCTATAATTTCACAAACTAGGTGTGTGAGTAACATAACACAATCACTGATATTTATATTTACTGTAAAGAAAATACTTAATAGTGTCCCACTGTAATTTACTGCTTTTCATGTGAGGATTATGACTCCAGTTTGGTATAAAATTAAGCAATAAAATGATAGGATCAAAGCAAAGCAGAGGTAAAAATGTTAACAGTAGAAGCTGTTAAGCTGAGTACCTTAAAACATTTTGATAAATATTGCAGTCAGTGTAGTGAAAAATAAATGGCATTTTCATTTTATTTCAACTTACATTGATGATTTCACTACAGTTGGTGTTAAAATAGAGAAAATATGAAATAAAAGCAAACTATTAATCATGAAAATCACCTTCCACTCATACTAAGTGACAGCTTCAAAAATTCAGTCAAATCTGTACAAAAATGCTTTATTAATAAACCTAACTTTCTGTACCAAACATAAGTATAATGTTTACTAAAACTTACCAAATGTCATAAATTAAACTCAAAATTACAGTAAATACTATTATGCATAGCTTCTTGTATGAGAAGTCAGTCACTTTGACTGACCTCATGAAGAGATGATATATGAATCTTGATCTTGACAAAACCAATAATGTTTACAAATTAACCATAGGTTATTCAGAGTATTCAAAAAGGTAAAATGTTATTAATAAATTGTTGTTAATAAAATACTTTTATAAGAAATTAAAATAACAAAATAATGATAAAGTAATATTTAAATATTAAACATAAAATTTCCTCTCTCAGTTAACTTTTTAGCAATATTAATATACTGTTCATTAACATTGATTTTTCTAACTTTTCATTATTAGAAATGTGCTTAAAATAATAATTACTTGAAACCAAAAATAACTGAAAATTAGAGGAAAATTTCATAAATAACCAAATTTTTAACCACTGAAAACAAATCTGAATATTTATAGATCAAAACTAAAGTAGAACCTTTTTTGACAAATTTAATTTATAAAGTTCACACACAGCACAAAATCAATTTCTTGAATTTCTCAAGATCAGTACAGAATGCTTATTAATATTCATAAAACAAATAATCACTTATAATCTGAATGATTGCTATCAACTTACATGAAAAGAAGGAGTTCATTGCTTCAATAGCTTCATTTTGCTGATGAATATTATCATCTTTTTTATGTGTGCTTTCTGAATTTGGCCACAGTGCCTCATGCAAAAAGTGTAAATATTGTGCACACCATTCTTTAGTTGTAAACTGAAATAGCTTCTTCTCTAACCACCTATACGTACATACAAAAGCAATGACTTACATTAATATTTTAACAAAACCTATGACTAAATACAAAACTGAAATTAAAATTCCCCCCAAAAAAAAACAAGAAACAATGTTTTAGTTACTGTTCAGAGACTTATTTTAAGAAATGTGTACTTTAATTATAGCATTACTGTTTAACAGTTTTCTACTAACATGTAAAACATACGTTTTGAAAGATTTTCTTACTTGAAACAGAATTTTTTAGTCCCACTTTCATTCTTATTTATTAATTATAACTGAACATTACCGATAACAGCAAGTCAGTTACTGACTTCTTAAAACTGATAATCTCTACTGATTTTTAATGTGACATAGAAGTCAAGAGCTTATTTAATACTTTGAAATCAAGAAACAAAAAATACCCTAAGATTAAGACAATTATGTTATAATTATACATTAACATTAAAAAGGAACATTTGACAAACAGTTTTGGGAATATCGCACGAGATAAATGAATACATTTTTTCTGAGCTTTATACTTATTACTCCTGTCAACTACAAAACTGCATGATGAGTGCAAAATGTTCTCTATAGGTTTTGTTACTGGTCTTAATAATGTTGTAATTCTGCTACATTTTGGTATTTTTCTGTTATTTTCAAACAAACAGAAATTTAGTGGTATTATTCTAACTGAAGAAACAAAACATACCCACATGATGAGTACACAGATACAAACTAGCATTTCTGCTGTCAGTTGCCATTTTGTTAAGAAAAATATTATTTTAATGAGAATCTGAACATCTTTTACTTCATGATTTATTGATGTCAAAACAACCAACTGCCTAGTAATTTAATTTGAACCAAATAAATTGATGATCATATAAAACATTTTTCATTACCATTAATAAAAGTAATGTTTTTATTTAACACATATTAGAAAGAATTAACTAGTTATTGACAGTTGTGTATGATGTTAAAATAACGAATAGCACACAATATCAATTCCAGTAGCTTTACTTAGGAATAAATTTGATATGCCAATGGATTTTACAGAAAACATAGTGAACACCTCTTGTGACAATTTTTAAAATATCCTGAACCAAGTAGCTTTTCAGATTTAATAATTTTTAATGCAGGGTTTCTTTATAATCACCTTTAGTATTCATGTACAATAGAAGTTGTACTTTTACTTAAACTCTAAGTTTAAAAGTATAACCTAATTAAGTCAAGATTTTGCAAGCTGCTTCACTGTTTTTTAATTTTTTGTCTGATAGATCATTAAATGTTTCTACTTTTACACTATTTGACCTGGGACTCTTCAGCCAATAACAACAAAAAGAATTTGTTAACACAGTCAGAAACTTCAAAAATACTGACGTAATGAAGCAACTGAGCCTTTGCTTGGCCGAGTTAAATGAGTAGTTTTATCTCCTTGGTAGAAGCACTCAAAATGCAATGGTCATAAAATGAAATAATATCAAATTGACTGTATTGACTGGCCTTATAAACAGACCAACCAATAACAATTACATTTACTGGACAAAACCATTGCTACTAATCCATAAATTTATGTAAATTTGAATGAAAAGAAACAGTCTAACAAAAAATAAATTATATAAATAATTAACTTAAATGTCACACTGCAAAGCAGTATAGTAACCTAACCTTTATAAAAAAAACAAAATTTAAGAAACTTTCATAAGCAACTTGAGATTCTGATATTGGTTAATTTCTATAGCTTATCAGAGAAGACACTAATATGCATTATATTTTGTCATTTATTGTTTCTGACATATATCTATCAAAATCACCATATAGCAAGGAAAAAGAAGAACTAAGATCTTTCTCTATTGTATAAAAAGTCAAATTTAAATACACCCATGACATCAGTAACTGTCAAATCCTCAAATTACTATGTTAGCATACTGAAAAGAGTTATGAATATATTCACTGGAAACATGCTCCTATATATAAAGAAAGTCTTCAAGTAGCAATGAACTAACTTAATTTTCATCATTCAGACTGAATACATGAGACTTTGATAAAAGAAAAAATTAGAAAGTTTTAAAACATACACAATTTATTTCTAATCTGACAAACTGAAATATATGTATCTATTTGTGTAAACTTCTGAAAAAAAAATAACTGTAAAAAGTAAATTGAAATGCTCAATGACTAGATTCATACCAAGTTAACTAGGTAGCAAAACATGGTGTGTAAAAGGTATACAAGACTTAAGGCAAGAGACAAGTTAGGCTTTGATTGCAAAAACAAAAACACTTATTCACTTTACAACAGTATTTTTATTACCTCATTTACTTATCAATCAGTTTAGTACATGTAAAAGAACAATAATACCACATTAAGCTAAACATAAAAAATGAGACACAAGCACATTACTTCTTATTGCTTTAGACAACTGTTAGTTTTGCTTTTGTCCATCACCACAATTATGCAATACAACTTCAGAACAGATAAAAACACTAATGGAACAATAATCAATTAATACACACAAACATTAAGATTAATGAAGTATTATATTAGTTTTAGAGTGGAAAATGAATCTTTTTTGTTTTTTTAACAAACAACAATGATTTAATTTATATAAGTGAACAACTTTCATCACAGTACAGTTAAGTTACACATGAACAATGTTTAAGAAATTAAACACCACCAATGTTTAACACAGTAAAGCTTATGAAGAAGTCTCACAGTAAGTGATGAAATTAATTTAGCAATAAACTAAACATTATTTAATATTACTTATCTAAAACATTTCTGATATCAATTTATTACTTGTTTTAGCACAAAGCTACATAATAGGTTATCACAAGTTCCTGGATATCTCTTAAATCAGGCTTTACACTTTTCATTAATAAGGCTTCAGTTGTCTTTCTCTGTTCTGTTCAGATTCTGTTTGTCCAATTATAAAGTTAATCTCAGACATATAATATGCTTAAGATTTATTTCAGGTTTTAGTTTTTAAAAAAAGAGAAAGTTCTTCAACCTGTTCCTTTACGTCTGGAGCTCATTGCTCTTCATGTTTCGTCCCAAATAAGGTTGATTGCATGAATTATCTTTGGTTTTACAAATTACTCACTTTTCTTCTTTTAAGAACAATTTCTTCCAACATTGTTTATTATTTTAACCTCTTGTTTGTATTTAAATAACAAAATCTGATATACTACTTTGTAATAAATAATTTTCATAGATTAAAAAGATCATCTAAGGACCTTCAACATATTCCTGAACAAACCAAAGAAGCTAAATATGTATGAGAAGAGAATGATAAAATTATATAAAAAAACTTCATTTAATCAAATGAAACAAATACATAAAACATCTCTAGTCAAAAGTATGAAATCTGCATTTAAAAGATATCCAGTAACTCCTCTCTCTCTCTTAGTATTAATTTGTAATGTTCAATATAAAAAATGTTTGAACTAATATAATTATTTAATTAAATTTATTCTTAAGTAAATCTTAATACATATAAGCTGTTGTAAACTTTCATGTGTTGACAGTATTGTTAAAGTTCAAATGCAAAAACATTTTCCAGTTGTAGTAACTTAAGAGTGACATACTATCATAGGTTGAAGAATTTGGTGCACGTTATTACATGCTAACCCTATCACAATAGGTCAAAGTTCATGTCATGCATGTTGACATGCATTCAAAATTTTATTGAACTATTATTTTATGAATGTATGTCAATAGGTTTAGTATCAAATTGTAAAATGTAATTCAAATTTTAGATAATTTAAAGTTAAATGTTAAAAAAGAAATCCTAAATATCAATTTTTGTATGTCACGTGGTATGATGAATGCAGAGTTGATTCAAATCAGATGTTTTTAATGTCCAACTACAAAGTCTACAGTTTCTTACAAATTTGGAACTCAAATTACCAATATTGACAAGCTACAATATGAAATAAGAACCTCCTTTTATTTTCTATTTGCTGAGATATCACTCATGTACTGAGCTAAATGCATTGGCACCACTCACCTCTTTCCATTTTTGAAAATGCTCCATTATATACACTTACTTCTGTCTATGACATGTGAATAACCAGTCAAAAGCTCAAAATGTACCTCTAGTGGCTTTCTCAGCCATTTTCAAGTATTATGACACTATGTATCATAATAACTGGTAATTTGAGTCTTTGGTCTGCTCAAAATTTGATATTTTTTAAACCTAATTACAGCTTAGTTACTAAGCTTGATAAATTATAGTGGAATTCTATGAAATCAATATAGTAATTTATGATTTTTTTGGGTTATATCAAATGTATATATATAAAATCTAAAAAATTATTTCACTTCACATTCTCTACGTGCAAAATTTTGTAAGGCTTAGCAAGCAGTAAACAAGTTCAAAAGTTATAACTAGAATAAATAATTGTTTTATTTACTGTTCTATGTTTTAAGAAAAATAAGTTTAAGAACTTATTTGTAAATCGTAAAAATGTATATGTATACAGAATGTATTAAAACTGAATGTGACTGCACTTTATAAAAATACTAGTCCACTAAAATACAACCAAAACAGATCACTTTGTAAAGGCCAGTCTTGTATAGTCTTAGATATACTAACATGAGTGTACATGCACACTGCCATTGCAACTTTTATAACGTCAGCCAGCAGTGACTGAAAGATCAATTAAATGAAAGATAAATTATATATCTATAATTTATAATGTTATGATATTTAAGCTATTTAGATCAAACATTTATATTTTCATATTATAATATGTAGTCATTCTAGAAAGAATTAAACATAATTTAAATTTATTTCATAATTTTTATGGATATTACAAAGTCAATCAAATCACACCAACAAGTACAAATACAGCAGTAAAAATAAGAGATAAAATATTAAAACATTTTCTAAAAAATATTTGATAATTATCTGAAGATTGTAACAATTTCACTTGTGAAATTTGATGTATCAGAACAATTTCAATCTTAAAATCAAAATTACTTTGCATATTGGATAGTCAATATCTTGAAATAAACAAACTGATGAGTAAATCTCCAATTAAAGAATCTTAATACTTAATTTAAAAGCCTGATATTTTTTGTTCAAAAGTCTTGTAATATTTACTAGTAACTCAAAAACTTTTGTAATGATATGAGTAAATTATCAAATATCATATTATAATTACTTTTGTGGTTATTAGCTGAATGCATTCCACCTAATCTGTAATAGAATGGTTAAAAGTCTTTACTACCATATAAACTCCATTACACTTCACTGATTAATCCCTTGGAATTCTCACTTCTAAAAATAAAAAAGGCAATTTCTCTAAAAACGTTTTATGCTTCCATTTGATAACCACTTATAACTGGAAAATATGCTTGCATACAGAAATATCGAAGAAAACAATTGAACAATCACTTACTACATTCACTTTTCACAATAGATCATTCCTGAATAAAAAATAAATTTCAACAAAACATTGCTTAAAATTGTACAATATAAGAAGTACAATGAAAAGCACACCTGTTCAAAATCTGTCCAAAGAGAATTTTGAGTATTACAACAAATTTGGCTTTAGTGTACTTGTTTTTAGGCTCAGTAAATGTGAGGAGTATCAGGTCAATCACCACGTCAGCAAATGGAATCTCTTTCTTGATCCTCCATTTCAGTTCTACAGAAAAGTAGTGATAATGTTATGGAAACATACCTTTAATACAAATATCAAACTTATTACAAATTAGACATAACAAAGTAATACTCTCATTATTTTAACAGTAATACTGGTATTAAAACCTTCCATACTTATTACTAGTGTTTCCTATTTGTACCTGATATTTGTTATTATACTTTAATGTCTCTGATGATAATTCTGTTTGCTGAAAACTACATTACAAAGCTATTTGGTAATAGTATTTTAACAAACTAATCATTTACTAAATTTCACTGTACAAGTGCATATATATATATACACAACAATATGGTAAACATGGTGTTCATGTACACTTATACCATTAAATAGATAAACACCAAGTTAAAATACAAATATTCAGTGATACTGTAAGCAGGAAATACCTTGAACAATAAAGGAAAATAAGCACACACAATGAATGAAAAATGAGTAATTTGTATAAGCCTCTACTCTACCTCTTACTAGCATAAACAGAGCTTTATTCTGGGTGGGTTTTACAGAGAAACAGAATTAAGAAAGTATAAACCTTATGAACAGTTACAATTGTACATACCCTTTCATTAAACTAAATTACAGGATTACATGTTCAAACTAACTGAATAAAAAACACTTGAAGAGAAATTTAAAACATTTACCAGAATATAGATATAAATAAAGATATTTTCTTAGTTATGGAAGGGTGAAAATAGCAGTTTTTCAACTGTAAAAACAGACACTTTCCATGGAATGTTGCAACTGAATGGAATATAAGTAATTTTCATGGGTCCATACATAATAGAGAACATTATTTGGTTATTAAAGAAACTTTAAGCTTTAAACCAAAAAATTATAACTTTCCTTCCTTTTATAAGTCAATTACTGCAATAGCTAAATTTCAAAAGCAAAAAAAAAAAAACATTACAAATTAAGTTATTTTCTGTAATTAATTTCAGAAACATGTGAAACGAGAAATTCAAAAGCTGCAAAAAGAGGTGAAATGCATTTTGGATACATATATTGTACATTTTTATTTCTACCTCATTTAGCACCTTTTAAACAATTAAGAAAACTGTAATTTACCAATAACACATATAATGTTAACTACTCAAAGTTAATTGGTTAAAACAATGTCATATTTGACTTACAATCCAACGTTACTTCTTTTTCAACACTAAAATACCTAATCTATCAACATTAGCGACAAATCTTTAGCTATCTAGCTATTTTAAATAACTGATTAAAATTTGTGAGCTACATTAAATAATAAATATAGTTTGAAAAATTTTTGATGCACAAACAAATTATACTGGTTGTTTGTTTGTTTTCAGGATAAAAATGATACATTAACAGTGTTTAACTTCTGTAACTCAAATATTTAGTTTACAAGATAGATAACATAGATTAAACACTTGGTAAAATTCAACATCAACAAATAATCATTAAACATAAAACACTATGTAATTCTTTACTGTATTGAAGAGAACTCATGGTTGTTAATTCCTAAAAGTACAATTTAAAGATTTACTACTTTATATATTAAACAATAAATTTCTGGTGAAAGAAAGTTTAAAAAAATGTGTAGTAATCAATTAACTACAAAAGTAGTAAATTATGAATTCACACAAACCAGTAATTTGTCATGCATGTATTATGAAAAATAAAGAGTATTGTAGAGAAACAACAGAACATGATAAAATACCATAGCTAGGCAGTTTAATCAATTAATTGATATAATCAGTAACCTATGAGCATAGAATACATGAATCATATCACATACATTAACAGATTAATCAAAATTTCTACTAATTTAATAAACTAAAATTCAGGTTTCTGATAACTGCCATTTTTTTAAGTTTCTAAATATTAAAGTAACAAATATTTCTATTATGTTTCTTTCTTATTAAGCACAATGTTATATAATGGAGTATTTATGTTCTGCCCAATTTTAGCCTTTCAGTTGCTGTATTTATTTTAATTCAAATTTGTTCAGCTTCAGTGACTTGGAGGAACTCATGATTCAAGGGTTTCACATTTAATTTCCACTACCACCAAATTTTTAACCCCATCTTTGTTATGACAAAGCTACTATGATTATCTACAACTAACACTAATTTTGAACTGCTGTCTAAAAGGAAGGATACTGTCTTAGCACCAACTATCACTAAGCTATATGTTTGGTTTGTATACAGTATGGTTCAAGCAACATTGCTCTGTTGTAATCAACTGATGACACAACTGATTTATCAATTACAAATACCACTGTTGCTCAGCTCTACTTGTTACCACAAAAAATATAGAATGATAAAGATGGCAAGTCTACAAATTACATCCAAACAGTTATATTTCACATTCTTCATTTTATAATGCAAAAAGCCAGTTTTTTTTCTCAAAAAGCTAAACTCCTTACAAACATATTGTATAAGATAGAAACACAGAAACAATACACATACAGGAAATACAAATAGTAACAAATAAAGTTTAGAAAAGATATAAAAACATTAGCATAGAAAATACAAGAAAGAAATGAATAAGTTGTAAAATGTTGCAGTATTTAATGAGTTCTTTAACCCACATAGAACATTATAATTTGTGTCTACAGTATAGCAATGTATGACAGTGGAACATTCTTTCAAGTGTTCTTAATTATTCCTCACAACCTGGTTGGTTGGTTAGTTGGTTTGGCATTTTATGGTGCAAAGCAACTAGGCTACCTGCTCCAAACATCCGATTAAAAGTTAAAATTAAGTAAAATTATTAAAATTTGTAAACAGGAATCAAGGTAAAACAAGACAAAATTGAATTTTTGAATTAAAAACTTAAATAGCATTAAATCCAATGTTTATACCTAGTGTACAGCAGCAAGAGCAAAACTACAGTAATACAAGTTTTAAAGGACTTTCTGTAGCATAATCTTAATTATCATAACTTGCCAGAATGACTAACGGGTAAGTTCAGACATCAGCATTAGTCACCTGAAGTTGTTCCTTTCCACTCCCGGTTATAAGTCATTTAATGTCACTGCCATTTTCTTATTTCATATCAAACAAGTTGTACTTCAAAAAGGAATTATATTAAAAAAGGTCTAATTTATGAATTAAAAACTTAAACAGTCAAAAGTTAACAGTTTGTAAGTTGAGCAGTGTCACCATCACCAATGACACTATCTAACGTTATGTATAAACCTTGTGACAAAACATGTCAAAAATGGTACCATCATTGACGGTCATAATGACGGCAAGACAGCATAACGTGGCTTATTCTGACCCAAGTGTCACACGGACAACACATTGGTGCATTAGTCCCACATAAAAGAAAATGATGTGTTAAAAAACTGTGACCAATGTATAGTCTAGTTGGGACAAATTATTTTCAATCCTTATGGAAACAAGATAACCCAAGTCCAATAAATGATTTTATTTGGAAAAGTTTCTTTTCATGTCACTCACTCCAAGTCAATTACCAACTGGCATGGAGCCAAGCCTTAAATACTGGACCATAGACCCTGTATGGAATAGGCAAAGCAGTGATAGCATCAGAGAAGACAGACATAGCTGAAGTGTCGGTAAGCTTGCTCCCACGAATACCAATATGGCCTGGTATCTAAAAGAGCTGGATAAAAGTAAATGTTAAAAAGAAATGGGCCAGTCAGTTTTGAATATTGGCAAGGATAGGGTGAGAACTGATGTGAAGTGATTCCAGGGCTAACAGAGAGCTAAGTGAATATGTATAAATAGTACAATTCAAGTACTGCATGGCTTTATGTGATTCAGGGCAAGAGAAATGGCATACAGTTCAGCAATGAACACAGAAACTGTAAAGGTGATACTGTGTGCAACAACCAAAACACAGAAAACAATGGCAAAGCCCACAGAGTCATCTGATTTTGAACCATCTGTATAAATGCAAATAAAAAGATGGTTTGAAAAATGTTCAGCAAATAGAAGGTTATACTTCCAATCAGGAGTATCTGCCTCCTTCAGATAACTCAAAGAAAGGTTATATTTGTGGATTGTAATTAGCCATGGTGGAATGGGCTGACCTGTGGATACCACGTCATCCAAAGATTGACTTCATTCATCCAACTGCACCTGGATACGAAGGCTAAAAGGAACAATGGCAAACCATCTATTAAGAAAAAGTGTGGCCCACTGAGGAAGGAAAACACAACCCTATGTGGGATGATGTGGTAAAGATCAAAGTTTTCAAGCATACATTAAAGATGGTTGCAAATGATAAAGGTATAGAGATCTGGTTGAAAATAACCAGAAGAATAGCAAGAGAGGTAGGAGAGATATGGCACAACATCTCATAATGAATATCATCAGGTCCAACTGATGTACTGCCAGACCAATGAAGAGCAAGTTTAAGTTCTACCAGTGTAATGGGGTAATTATAGTCATAGAAATGATTAGCACAAAAGAAAGGAGGTGATTGTTCTGCCCTTGTTTTGAAGGCTAAGAATGTGAGGGATGAAGGAGTGCTAGGTGAATGAGAGAAGCTTTTGCCAAGAGTACTGGTGATGCTCTGGGCATCAACAACTACCTGGCTATCAGAGAAAAAGATCAAAATGGGTAGAAGTATACTGGCCACTAACTTTTCAAATTTTGTCCCATATGACTTTGGAACTGGTGGTAGAAGAAATGCTAGAGGTGTATTTAATACAAGATTCATTCTGGCTTTGACATCTAACCTGCCAAGCATGTGCACAGGCCTGCTGAAATGCAATACAGTTTAAAAATGTGGGATACCTATGAAAAGTATCTCAAGCCCATCTTTGAGCTTTCCTTGTCATGTGGCAGGTAGGATTCCACCAAGGAAGAGGATACTGTGGGAAATGTGTCGAGATTTTAGGAATGCCCTGAGCAGCTGCCTGGACAATACAGTCATCTATCAATGGCTTACACATCATGGCAGAATCAAGTTCTAAGAAAGGGGTGATAAAAGGCCAGTTACCCTGGTCCAACTTCCATCAAGGCATTCAGGTGTGATGGCATCGACCAAGGCCAATCTCTCTCAAAATGACAGGAAAATTATCACTGTCCCATGGATTACTGTCGACTCTCCAAGAAAAGTGAAAGGGAGCAGACAGAAAAATTTGTAGCAGTAAAAGACTGACTAGGTGCATGAAACTAAGAACCAGTATTGAAGAGAGATAGGTTGTGGCCCAAAAGCACATGCTCTATAGCATGACCCCTCCCATCAATGCTAGCACCACCCCAGAGAGGATTATGTCCATTAAAATACCCCAATAGTGAAGAGGGGGATGGTAACTGCTCAATAAGGGCATCTAGGTCTGACTGATTATAGATCTCTTAAGGGGGGAGGTAGAGAAAACAAATAGTGATGGTACAGCCCAAAGAACCACAGATCGCTACAGTCTCCAAGGGTGTATCAAGTGCCAAAGACAGGGTGGGCACGTGCTCGTCAACCAGCAATGCCACCATACCATGCACTCATCCACTGGATCAGAGTGGTCATTATTATTTATGTGGAAGAGAATACAGCAGGGAGTTCTTCTGTTTGGGATCATGTTGTTTTTTTTATTAGACAAAGATCTATCAACTTCCATGGATCATGCCCTGGGTCGAGTAGGCAGGTCTCTGTCTATGTACAAAGATTCCAATGATTAAGGGCATGAACAAATGGTCGACATACTTCTTTGGACTGCAGAAAAGGATAGAACTGAGGAAACACTTGAATCTGAAGGAAGTGAAACTGGGCAGTCACTGGAAGGAGTGGTCGGGACAGAAATGGAAATACACAAAGATGCATCAAATTTTTTAATTATGGTAAACACAAGCTTCTTAAGATGATTTGCAAATGACTCTGTTGGAGGCACAGAAAAATCTGTCTGCACTCCCACTGTAGTATTAAAATGGAGTGCAGCAGCATATGTTCAAGATGGAATTGGGGACAATAATTTCCAAGCCTCTGGGTAGGTGATATTATTAAGTCTTTAAGAATTGCACTTCTTTCTCTTCTACCCATTTAGGACAAGAAAGAGAGCAAGAGGGGTGTGGGCCAATACAGTTAACACAGTGTAGTTCCAGGTTGCACTCATAAGCATCATGGTCTTTACTACCACAATGAGAACATATCAAAGAACCTCGGCATGATGTTTTTAAGTGACCAAAATGCTTACACAAGAAACACCTGAGAGAGTTACAAATGTAGAACAGGAATTCAAGGCCAAAGTGGTGTGTTAGGGTTGGACCCCTCAACCACCAGGATCATCTCCTCCCCTTCATAGGTTACCATGGACAGCAAACCTGTGGGTGGATGTTTAGATCCCAGAGGAGGTAAAATGAAAGAACAGTACCTTCTCTGAGAGATCCCCTCACCATGTACAGGAACCCACACTTAGGGGAAGTTGGCTGGTTGCCATTTAGCCTACTCAGTTCTTTATAAGCCCATACACTTAAGAATGTTTATACTAGGACTCTGTGCAAACTTAACCATAATTGTTCATGTTCCCTTTGCCTCTTCACCACCAAAATATTGTTTTTCCAGATTTCCAGATTTTCTCTATGGTTTGGATCATTGTTCTACAAGAGAATCAGTTTTTGTCAAATGAGTAATGATCCCAAAGGCATGGCATAATGGATCAGAATCTGACTTTACTTCTTACAAGTCAGAATGTCATCAACTTGATGTAGGATCCTCACATTGTTGGCTGAGATCTAGCCCCAAATTTATACTGATCCCCCACACACACTGTGTTTCACTTTGTGATGTTGTTTGATGACTAAGATACCATTCATTCTCCTCTTTACCATTGAACAAACTGTCATTTAGATTTTCCTGTAAAGAGCATAAATTGGCAACTTTGTGGTCTGATGTCAATCTTTTGGTTTAGTTACTTTTTTTCAGCAGTAGTTTTTAAGCAGCTGAACATCCACTGATACCAAATTTTGCAACTGTGTAACATACTGGCCACACCTGTATGTAGAACAAAACTATTACCATGATCTCTACTTAACTGTTATCTATCTCACAATGAACATGACATACATCACCTCTAGAGAGTTTTATTTTGATATCTCTACTATATCTATTACTAACAGCAGCAGTTTTACATACCCAGTTTAGAGTTTAGCATACAGCTCTAAATTAAGCAAATTTTCACACAGAGTACCCATGACTCATCAAAACTTTGATTTATAGATGCTTATCATGTAGTATTTCACTCCTAGATGCCATGCCTGGATTCACAACATTACTACATAGGTTATGTATGCATAAAAGTTTGTCAAGACCCATGAGACTTAATCAACCCATGCACTGCATAAAGCTACATATGCAAGGTAAGTAAAAGTATTTTGCTTAGAACTTTGCTCCATAACAAATTAATTAGCATACAGTTTCCACACAACTGTCCACAATCAAATTATAAAAAAAACTCTTATTTTAAAACTACATAATATATAGTTTGTACAATAAACATGGTGAAAAAATTGGATTAGTAAGCAATGTACCCACTAAAAAAGTCCTCAAAGCTAAAGTAAATCCTAATTTTCTTGCTTTTTATGTATAATTTTTATTTGTTGTTAAATACTTTTTAACAAATGTAACTAAAACATAAACATCAAAAGCTTTGTAGGTTAGATAACAAATAAGTGAAACAAATTAAACAATATTTTTTCCTATTCCAACTTCATAGAATACATTTATGTTGCCATTGGATGATGCAACTTAATAGTTTATTTACCAAAAGCTCTTTCTAGATTATTTATTGTCTTGTTACAGTCATCAGGTAGGGTTTAGAGAACAATAAAATTAAATAAAAGTAGTTGTGAAATAGTTATAATGCCTGAAGCTATTAGGATCAATAACTGCAACTGTCTGTTAACAACCTGCAGTCAATTTAGAAGAATAAAAAGGTATTTCTTTATTTTAGTTCATATCTTTTTACTTTTTTATTGTAATTCATGACTTGAGTATAGTTAATGTTAGGGTGGGGAAAAGAAATAAAATATAAAGTTTTACCAAAAAATGTTTCACTCATTTAGAAGGTTTTAGAAGTTATGGAAATGAAATATAAAACCTGTAACATGAAAAATCACCTTTCACTCAAAGTGATTCAGTAAAAGCTCCATAAATTCACAGACAAATCTTTGGTGAGAACACTTCATTAAAGTTTTTTTGTTTTTTTTTAAGAACATACTTGTGACATGTATTAAAGGACTGCTAAATGTTATAAAGACACACTTAGTACACTTAAAGAGTTACAGCATGCATAGTATCATGGTTACATGGAAAGTCACAAGGTCAGCCAAACTGACATACCTGATGACATATGGTTATAAACAGTGATCAGTACCTACAATAGCATTCAACTACTTCTTTCTTCCTTTTTAGTCAGTCATATATTTGTATTTAATTTAGTTCAGTTTTGTTTTTTTCCTACATTTTCTTCATTATGCACATAATCTTTGGAAATTTTGTATTCTTTAAGCTATGTACATGACATAAGACAAAAAAAAACATTAGCTAGTTATAAAAGACATTAAATAACCTACAACTAAATAATGCACACACATACCAAAAGGTCAAAGTATGATTAATCATAAGTATTTGTTATTTAGGTATTTGTTTAAGTATTCCACCCACTTGTTAAGCAGCTTCAATTGTCTACAAGCTATGTTTCAATTTTTATTAGATTTCACTTATAAGATTTGTCTTCATAAAACAACATGAGAATGAGGTGAAGGGGACTGAAACAACAACAAAAAAATAGAGTAAATATGACAAATATTTTTAAAATAACATACATATATTTTATTGCAATGAAATCTTCAAAACTTACTAACACATTACATTCCAAAATAAGGAGTTCAATATTGGTATTTATTGAAAGTCAACCACAAATTTGATAGAAAGGAAACATTTACAGCAAGGGAAAAAAAATGTATTATATGATCATGATTACATTCACAAATTAGCAAGCACTAAGCCATGAAATCTAATAGGAATTGAAATAATAGCTTGTAGATGATTCAAGTTGCTTAACAATTGGGTAGAACACTTAAATAACTCAAAAGGAAGAACAATAACAACATAACTCAGACTTCCTTAAACAATGCTAAAATAATTACAAAAAAAATTCTACATTTAAGATCAAAGGATAACTCAATAATTCATAAAACTAAATAAGCTGAAGATCAGAAGACCTCTTCAAAGCATTATATCCACCAAAGCGTCGGAAAAACACTGCTAAACAAACAGGTATTACAACCTAAGCAAAAACATATGGTAGCATGCCCCTATCACTAAGAGAGGAAGCCTACTGAATTCTTTTCTACTTTCATGTAAAATTACATACAAACGAATATGAAAATTAAACATACATGAATGTTAAACATATATAGCATAAGCTACTGTTTAGAAATTAAGACAGACTAATAAAAATAAACACATTTTAATAATTTTCAAAACAGGAGAAAAATTTAATTAACATAAAAGCAGCACTTCACTGAATGATAAAGTACATATATAGAAAGCACATTATAAAATTTGTAGCAACATAATCAAAATTAGTGTGCATACAAGTTTATTTTCATGCATTAAAATTTTATACAACAAAATATTTACAAACATTGGAACTTTATTCTAAGTAATGTTATACTATACACAAGAATTCATATGTTTTATTTGAAGAAAATAAAGACAAACATTACATATACTTAATGTTCATGACATACACCTACAACAGTTGTGAGAAGCCAGCAACCAGCATGCAGCTCTCTGTGGGTCAATTTGAGGCTCCCACTGCATTCTAAAATAAGTTTGTTATACACTTCATCTTTTTTGAAGTGTAACATTTTTGGCTTATAACTTAAAAAGTAGACTGTGAGGGCTGCACATATAGCCCATTGATTAACTTAAGATTCCCATAATTGACTTATTAAGTTCTGGGATATTTCTTAAATATCTATAAATAAAGCCTAGAATTTTGATACATACATGTAACCTTGTTTCCATGCATGCATATAAATCAACCTTACAGAAGTCCACCTACCATGTCACTATCACATGCTAACAAGAATATTTGCAGTGATTAACAGAAACCCCTCAGAAAAAAACAAATTTTACCCATATTTTCTTTAAAATATATATAAAACAAAATGTATTCTCTTTCTTCACAGTGATTCCTGAATGTGAAGGTCTCTGCTTCTACAGTTAAGTGAAATGTGTACAGCAAACTAATCTGCTCAGGTGAAAAATTAGTTTTGCCAGTTGTAGTAATTAATTATCTTACCTATTCTGTATTCCTGTTTGTTTGACATAATTATTACATAATATAAAAAACAAGTTTATATAAGTAACTGAAAATTGAATAATTCATCCCAATTTGTCAGAGGAAAATAAGGCATTTAAAGTCTGTGTACATAAGCATTGCATAAAAACTTAACTAAAACATATAGAAAAGGTATAATCTTCCTTTGTAAAACCAAATTTCCAATGGATGCCTCCACTTGCATAATAGTATTTTTTTTTTCAATTAATGCTGCCCTGTACGTGATCAATTCTGTTTCCTCACTACTAATCTTGATTCTCCCACCTATCCCCACATTTAATATGTTACATTTGCACTGTAGCATACAAAAAGCATGAGTAAACCCTTCAAGAACAGGAATGCAACATATCTTTCCTAACACAGCTCTTTCACCCTGGATTACAGAATCTAACCTCACTTCGAGAACAGGCACTCAGAAAATAACAAGGAAGTGAGGAGGTAAATACTTACTAGAAATTTCTGTCTAGAAATATTATAAATTACAATACAATACCTTAATTCCATTCAAATAGCTTCAAACAACATCTAAAAAGAACCTCTAGAGTGTGACATCTGTGAGAAGAAAAACACATCCATGAGAGACTGCACCACATCTGAACCAGGTATACTCTTCCAACATGATGAATGACAGTGTTGCCGAATGTGCACTAAAGAGGCACAAACACTAATGAGCTATACAGGTCCCAGAAATAAGAGGAACAGGGCACATCAGACTGTAGTCAGGAGGTCAACTCAAACCCAAAACTAGTATCAAGAATGGAAAATTCAGCTTACAGCAGGAGGAGATCCTCTGCCAACCTCACTTCATACTCAGGAACCAGAAGGGATGAAACACTTCTTTTTTGAGAATCCAAATAATTATGTGTGCATACCAAACACAATCAACACCTGTTCCCCAAGAACAAGCATTCAAACAATGGTATGAAGGTGAAAGCAATGTGGAGGGTCAACCTAATCCAAACCTATGCAAATGCATTGTCCAGTCCATGGTAGAAAGAGAGTCTCAGCCTATTGGGAGGGCTTACATTAGCTGGTTCAACTCCAACCAACACCAGTTGCCAAGAAATTGACATCCAGAAGGTGGTAGGAAGAATGGTTTCCAGCCTGAGGGATGAACTGCCTTTTTATTCATAGATTCATCCAGTCCAATCCAAAACCAAACAGCATCTGAAACAGCATAAGGTTCATGTTAAGAGGAAAGTACAACACCATTTACAACTGTAGACCTCTTGTGAAGTTGCATTTCTTCATTAACTGTTTTTTGTTAGCATTTAGTCCATGCAGAATGTCCACTGTCATTGGTCTTAATAAAACATATGGATGGGTCATGCATTCCCTATCAGAAAACCCCATTAAAAATATGAAATTTGTCAGAAATACAGGAATATTTTGATCCCTCTACTCTCAACTAAGTGCCATTAGCACACTCAGGATAAACTTTCCATGGTCCACCATCCCAGCATTTAGAAGCTGGTAAGTAGTAATAATCCCTGTACTCTACTGGAAGAAAGGAGGGATTGTGTTGGAGAATCCAAACAAACACAGCACTGGAGAAACTGCAATAGATGACTGTGAAACCCTATGTTTAAAAGTTGTTTCCAATTTATTTGTTTAAAAAAGCAGCAGGAACAGGTAGCAATCCCCTTCTCCTTTACTCATCTATTTCAGCCTCCCGCAAGTACAGCGGTACGTCTACGGATTTACAACGCTTAAATCAGGGGTTCAATTCCCCTTGGTGGGCTCAGCAGATGGCCCGAGGTGGCTTTGCTATAAAAAAACAACACACTCATCTATTTCATAAATGTACGGTCCAAGATAGACATATTTACAACACAAAACACCATGAGGAAAGACCTACAAGTGATTTTGTGGAACACCACATCTCAATGGTAGGCCATACAGTGCAGATTTAAGAATTAGCACACAAGGACAGGCAACCTCACCACTGAGTAGGATCCAACCAGAAGCAACAGAAAAGGGCCCTGTAATAGAAACTTACTTGCTTACAGTTGCACTGCAACATGTAAGACAACAAAAGAAGGCAGATGAAAATCAATTGAGGAGGAAAAAGCCAAATGATGTAAATAATGTGAAACAAAACTGTGAGGAGTTGCATGTCAGTCTAGATGATCTCCTCTAACAGATGACGAAAGCAAGCAGCCAGGGACATGGTGAGATGACAGACCTGCTGAGAAGAAACCTATAAAAGGCAAAAGCCATGTAAGAATAAGGAACAATAAGCCAAAATAATAAGTTAGCAAATCCACCCTGTTAAGAGTCATCAGGGAAAGGTCTCTAGATACAGAAGTATTCCAGTGGATAAAGAGCTGGAAATAGGAACCACGAAAGGAAGCCATGCTCACTGCATAACAACATAAAGCTCAGACTAGGCACAATAATCAGTATAGAGTGGAACAGGGATATAAATGAAAAATAGACCTGCCAACATTAAATTCTGAAAAATAGTAATATTTATCTTGACAAGGGAAAATAAAGAAATGGAAATAAAAAAGATGTTGCTATTAAATTATGTTTTTTTAATATTAATTACAGCATACTACTGATTAAGAACCTACTCAATGGCATACTTGACTTTCTATACGAAATTGTCTGCAAATTCTTGGGAGAAACATGGTTTTTGTGCCATCTCTATCTTTTTTATTAGCAATGACTGAGACTAGTTCTTCTTGAAGGAGACCTGCAATATTCTTGTCAGTTGATTTTTCAGTTGAATTGAAAATATAAAATAATGCATTAATTACCTTTTCCTTGTTGACATTGAAGTATGTCATTACAACAGGGTACAGTTTGCTGTCAACACCATTACTACCATAAGTGGACAAGTTAAGCCCCTTGTTTTAATATTACTCACAATTTACTCAGTTGCACTGCTGGCCATTTCTCTAACTATTGCAAAGGTTTTGGTTCTAGAGCAATTGTATATTTTAGTGATTTCTGAATACAGAAAATCTTGGGTAAAATATGGTCCAAAACTGCCAAAAGAAAATGTGTGTTCCACAATGGAGGTGAATAAACACTCCATTCTGATCACAGCACTTTCTTATTTGGTATCAGGTTTTACACACACACACACACACACACACACACACACACACACACAAAAAAAAGAGTCCAGTCTATTAATTCCATATGATCTTCGACAATTTTGCTGGTGTTTAATAATACTGAGATGTTTCGTGATGTCATTTTCACCTCTGTGAATAACTGAGATATTACAAATGCAAACTGTACACTTTGTATAATTCATATGATATAAAGGTGATATAATCATTCAGCTTTTTGGAACACTAATGGCTAAACTTCTACTCACTATAAACTCTTCTCTATTGGAATCACTAGGAATGAAGTACAACCTTGATTTTGTGCCTCTTACCTATCAAAAAATCATCAGCACACCTTAAATACTCACTAATTACACACTTTTTAATACTCTATTTCAAGCATTTGTATGACTATATTGAAAAGCTCAGTGTTGAATTATTTCATGAAAATCATTAGTAGAAAATAAAAGTGGTGAAGACATTCTGAAATTTCACATAAGACCATACAACAACATAATTCATACAGGCATAAAATGATAAAAAAAAAAAGTATGCCAAATATGTAAGAGTTAACAGGTTTAAAAATGGAAGATAGATAGTGAAACAGAGGTAAAAGAAAATTTTTCTCTCAAGTTGCAGATATATTGAGAAGAAAAGCCCTATTAGGGCAGAGGATGACACAGGTTCTGTGGCACAGGACATGTGATACATTAATGGTCCACATATCTGACTGACAATATCCAAACACTAAAAAGAGGAAATACAATTTTAAAAAAGGTAGTTTTGAGAACACTTTACTAAATACTAAGATTAGAAAGATACAGGGTTTGTAAGATTATATTCAGATTCTAATCTGATAGTGGAGAGGGTTGGGAAAGTTGAAGGATACAAAAGGTAAAAAATAAAAAGATGACAGGAGAGAAAAAAATATGATGAAACTAATAAAAACAGAAAATAGTCCAAGACTGCTCAGTAGCCTGCAATGGTTAATACAGAAAAGCAATGTGAAGAAACTGGAAAGGTGAGGGACAATGAGGCAAGAAGGACACCATGGGAGAGAGACTGATAGTATAAAACACACCATTTGTGCTGAAATGGATAATGATGAAGGGCAGACCAAACAGAATATAAAAGATACTATCCATGTGAAAAAAAATAGTTTTTTTCTTCTAAGAGTAAATAAACAAAACCAACACATGAAACTGTAGTGTGGGAACAGATGGAAGAAACAGATATATGAGACTGATGAAAGAGAGACAGAGAATGAAGAAGAGGTAAAGGTGATAAGTATAGAAGCTCCAGTAACAGAATCCAAGTCTGAACAGGCCAGAATAGTGCTACCAGAAAAACTCAACACAGAGTTGTTTGAATAATGATTAAGACTCTGAAAAATGGACAGCTAGGAGGATAGGCATAAATGTAATGGTCCTTACAAAGCTGCCTAAAAGCAGCAACTGCCCATGCTGAAAGATATAAAACCAGAAACCAAAAGAGAAGGAGCTTGGTGCTCCAATGGGTAGCAAATGCATCTAACTGGGATGCAAATAACTAAACCCTAGCCTCTGGGAAATCTGCAAATAGAGGAATCACTTTGTTGGAAAAATATTGTCAGGGCAAAATAACCAATCTGCAACAAGTATAAGAACATACTGAATGTGATAAACCTGCAAGTGAAAGTGCTGGCTGTGAGCCCAGAACAGAAGATCTAATGATTAAAATAAAGGGACTGAAAACAGGTGCCCTCTTGTTGTGTGATGTAAAAGACCACAGATGAGTTGTCACAATGGATCATGACAGAGTTGCATTTCAGAAACAGAAGGAAATGCTACAGAGCTGAACAAATAACCAAAAGTGTCAGAGATTGTTGTAAAACTCGGAATGAACTATTGACCAGAGTTCTCTCTCAATAATCCACGTATGCTCCCCATCCTGTCAGAAAGACACTGAAAAAAAGGTGTAAATCCAGTCTGAGAAGTGGAAATGGAACAACAGTTGTGGAGATGTCTCTATTTGGTCACTATGCAAAATTATTGAGAGGATAGTAAGGAAATTTGATAGAAGAATCCAGAGAATCCCTGATCTTGTGATGCCCAGTGAAGAACTCTCATGTGGGCCAGACCTAAGAGCACAAGAACTTCCAAAAATGCCCAAGTCCCCAAAAGAAATAGGACTTCTCATCACATTGGTAGAAGAGAAGGGAATTGTGCTCCACAAACCATCATCCAATCTAGATAAGGTTGGGCATAACTGAAGTTGAAAAGGATCCAAAGATGAAAAAGAAATTGTGTTGGGGTCTGGACAGACTTCTATAACTTGATCAGCCAAGCCACCATCACAGCTTTTCTAAGAATAAACATGGTGTAACAGGAAGAAATTCCCAAGGAGAGAGCAAGTAAAAACCTGTCATCCATGCAATGATAAGAACAAAGCCCTTGAGAGTGAAGCCACTTGGTGAAAGCCTTGACCACCAGATGAAAAATATAAGGAGCTGAAGTCTGCTCAAATGGAAGAGTTATGAATTAGTGAACCTGATCCTCATGGACAAAATGATTGGTTGGTTGATTTTGTGTTTTATGCCACAAAGCAGTTAGTCTATCTGCACCAAACATACAGTAAAAAGTTATACTTAAATTCAGTAAATTTCATAAAAGTAAATTAAGGTGAAACAAAACAAAGTTTCAAAAAACATAAATAGCATAAAACAAACATTTACATCTAGTCTACAACATTTAGAGAAAAATTATAGTAATACAAGTTGTAAAGGACTTTCTGTAGAATAATTGTAATTATAATAACTTGCCAGGAAGACTAACAGGTAAGTACAAAAACCACCATTGGTCACCTGAAGTTGGCCTTTCAAGTCCTGGTTCCGAGTTATTTGATGTTATGGCCATTATCAAAAAGTAAAGTAACAAAAGATTTAAAAGACTTCTAGCAAAATTTTAATAATAACTCACCAGGATGACTAACAGGTAGTTCAAACAGCAGAGTTAGTCACCTGAAGTTGGCCACTCCAGTCCTGGTTTCGAGTTATTTAACGTTATAGTAATTTTCTAATTTCAAATTGAACTAGATGGACTTTGATTCTTAAAAATGAATCACTTTAAAAAAAGGTCTAATGTATAAATTAAAAAACTTAAATAGCATTAAAAAGATTAATGGCCTTTAAAAAACTAATAAAAACATTACCACGGCAAACAGTGTCACAATCACCAATAACACTGTCTGATGTTATGGATAACAATGGCAAGAAAATAAAATGTGGCTTATTGTGACCTCAGTGTAAAAGAAACTACACATTGGTGCACGAGTTCCAAATAAAAGAAAATGATGAATTAAAAATCTGTAATCAATGTGTAGTCTACTTAGAACAATTTCCTCTTTCCGATCCTTACAGAAGCAAGACAACCAAAGTCCACTGTAAGGTTTTATTTGGAAAAGCTTGTTTTTGCATTGCTCATTCCAAGTCTACTGCCAGCTGGCACAGAGCCGAGCCTTGAATACAGGACCATAGTCCATGTATGAAACAGGCACAGCAGTGACAGTGCCATAGCAGATAGACTTAGCTGCGGTGTCGGAGAGCTCATTCACGTGAATACCAACATCGCCCAGTATGCAGAAAAACTGGATAGAAGTAGGTGTTAAAGAGAAATGGGCTCGTCGGTTTTCAATATTGGCAAGAAAAAAGTGTGAACTAAGCGAGTCAGTATAAATAGTGCAATTTCAGTATTTCTTAGCTTCTATGTTATCCAGGGCAATTGAAATAGCATACAGTTCAGCAGTAAACACAGAAGCTGTAGAGCAGATTCTGCACGCTACCACTGAACCACAACAAACCATGGCAGAGTCACACAGTCACCTGATTTCGAACCATCTGTATAAATAGGAATGGTAGGATGGTTTGAAAGATGTTCAGCAAATAACAGACAGTATTTCCAATTGGGAATGTATACTTTTCTCAAATGACTTAAAGACAGATCACATTTGGGGACTGTAAGAAGCCATAGTAGGATGGGCTGAGCAGTGGATACAGCAATGTTATCAAAGGACAGACCCAATTCATCCAACTGCACTGGGATACGAAGGCCAAAAGGAGCAATGGCAGATGCGGTCTGAGATTGTAGGAAATCTATGGAAAGATCCCAGGCCCATTTTTCAGCCTTCCATTCCATGTGGCAGGCAGAATTCCACCATGGACAAGGATATAGTGGAAAATGTGTCAAGGTTTCAGGTATACACTGAGCAGCTGCTTGTATAATACAGTCAGTTATTGCTGCTACACAGACATCTATTAATGGTTTACCGACAATGGCAGGATCAAGTTCTGCAAGAGCAATGAAAAAGGACCAGTTTGCGTGATCCAGTTTCCACCAGGGTACGCAGGTCTGGTGGCATAGACCATGGGCAGTCTCCGTCAAATTTATAGGAAAATGATCACTGCCTCGTGGATTAGTGTCAACCATCCATGAAAAATGGGAGAATAACGAAGAGGAGCAAATTGAGAGATCAACAGCAGTAAAGGAAAGACATGGTGCATGAAAATAAGTAGAAGAACCACTATTGAAAAGAGAAAGGTTGTGATCAGAGAGCATATGGTCTATAGAGCAACCCCTCCTATCAATATCAGCACTTCCCCACAGGGGATGATGTCCATTAAAGTCCCCTAGGATTAAAAAGAGTGATGGCAACTGTTCAATGAGAGCATCAAGATCTGATTGATCATAGGTCTCTCCAGGCAACAGGTAGAGAGAACAAACAGTAATAGTACGACCCAAGGAAACACGGATGGCTATGGTTTTCAAGAGTGTGTCGATTGGCAAAGACAGGGTGGGCACATGCTGATTAACCAACAGTACCACCATTCTATGTGCTCGTTCATCACAGAGCCTGTCATTTCTGTACAAAGAAAACCACCGAAAGGTGACTGTATCAGTAGATTTCAGAAATGTTTCCTGTAAGGAAAGACATACAGAATGGTAGGAAGCAATCAATGTTTTGATGTCATCCAGATTAAAATGTAAACCTCAACAGTTCCATAGTATCAAAGTGGCCATTTTTATTTATGAGTAGGCAATTTGGGTGGAGAACTCTTCTGTTTGTGACCACTTCTTTTTTCTTTATTGTCTTTATTCGAGGGCAAGTCTTTGCTGTTGGAAGAGAATTCCAACAACTGAGGATGTGAACAAATGATCATTTTGCACCTTGGGGTGGGAGGCAAAGATGTACCCATGGAAATGCCTGTACCCAGAAAAAAGGAAGTGGATCTTGAGATTTGTTGGAATGTATGGGAGGAATAGAGATGGGTGTAGAAGTTGATTCATAACATTTTTAACCATGGAGGTCAAAAGGCTTTTCATTTGTTTTGAAAACGATTCTCTTGGAGGTACAAAGAGATCTGTCTGCACTCCCACTGTAGGTGTGGAATGAAGTGCAGCAGCATACATCCGAGATGAAGTGGTGGACAGCAACTATCGAGCCTCAGGATAAGTAATGTTATGAATCATTTTCAACCACTGCACCTGTTTTTCTTCCAACCATTTAGGGCAAGAACAAAAGTAGGACAGGTGAGAGCCATTGCAATTGATGCAATGAGGATCCGTTTCAAACTCATAGGCGTCATGGTTCTTGCCATTGCAACGAGCACACATCAAGGAACCATGACATGATATCTTCTTTTGTGACCAAACCGCTGACACTGGAAACGTCCGAGAGAGGATTTGGAATGTATGGCTGTACCCTGCAATTAAGATAACCTGCCTTGATGATGGCAGCTGGACGTAGTAATGTAAATGTCAGAATGACGACATTGGTCGATATCATAATTCCATTTATACAACTGGAGATACACCTCACTGCAGAAACTCCTTGCTGGAGAAACCAGCAAGAATCTCCGACTTGGGGATGTTTTTTCAAATCCCTCTCAATAATAATTCCCAGTGATGAATCCAAACTAGCATGAGGTGAAGCCTCAATATGTATATCCCCAACTGCCTTTGAATGCAAGAGGAGTTCACTGTGTTGAGGTGTGGATGCTTCCACCAATATGTCACCAGATCAAAGCTTCTTTACTGACTTTGGAGAGCCAGCAAGCCCCTCTAGTCTCTTCTGAATGAAAAAGGTAGAGATTTGCTCTAAATGTTTGTCTGAAAGAGAATGTAGGATAAGAAAATTAGGTACAACAGGTGTTACAGATGTTGAAGATTGCTGCTCAGAATCTTCAAGACATGATAATTTACCTATTTTATTTAAGTTTATATTTGGAGAATCCATAATAAAAAAAGGGAAATTTTGGTGCCCACTGATCCCACCCACCATGGAGCCCTACGAGGGGATGTACTACAATGTCAAATAAGGACACTGCAGCAAAGTCAGGGTTTCGTGAGCAAAGATGGACAAAATTGAAGTGTCCTGTACCAATACCATTGGCAACAGACAGGTTGTTAGCAAATACTAAGACAATTTGCCTCCAAAACCTGAGAGGAAAGGAAGAATGGGATACACATATAGGAGCAGCAAAGGCATGTGGCAAGGGAGAAAAGGAAAGAATGTAGAAAAGTTGATTTTAAACAAGATTACAAGTACTCAAGGATACTCTCAAAAATGTACTGATGTAAAAAGGGTACCTTCCATAAGTATCTTGCCAATGTGTGTTTGTAGGGAGGGGGGGAACACACCTGTGTCAGAATGGCATTCTTCAAATAGATTTCAACAACACAGGAACCAAGTGTAAAGGGACAAGGCTGAAGACAAATGGGCCAATTCCTCTAAAAACTCTTCATCTGAGTGATCGATATCCTTCTACAAAAGGAGAATGGAAGAGAAATAACAAAGGAGGGAGGTTAAGGTTAAATGAAGGTAGGAGTACTGTGTGTAAAAAAATGAACTGAGATATCAGGGTCAAATACTAAACTGGGATTAAAGAATACAACTGCTGAGAATCCTAAAAAAGTATTCAAAGCCCAATGCATGACTCTCAGAAGAACAAGGGGGAGGTGGCATGCTAATCTCAGAACTTAATTAGTCAGTAAAATGCTAAGCATACATCCTGATATCAGGAGAGGAATGTAAAGCAAAAGGTTAAGGAGCAAGTGTCATACAATAAAGAGGATAAGGACAAAACATAAAAATTTGTGTTACCAAGTCCATAAAATCTAGTCCAGAGTAAAGGAGAACTTGGGGAGAGTCAGGAAACCTTCCAGCTTGTATGAACAACACCCTTTCTCAGTGGAAGAAACAAATTCAACTCACACTGAAAAGATGTAAAATTATCAAAGTTGAACACATAAGTTCAAAAACAAAATTTCACAAAATTTGAAAACTCAGAGCACAGCAAGCAGTACGTCTAATTAAACGAGTGTCAAACTTAGAAAATAGGTTGAATTCTGTAATCCAGGCAAAGACAGCTCTACCAGAAGAATATTTCATGCTCCTGTTGGTGGAGAATGTTCATGTATCACAGCTGTATTATGTTAAGTACATGTATAGGTATGAGTATCAAGGCAAAAAAAGACTAAGCACATGGAGGATGGAAGCAATAACACTGCACAACAAAGTTTTTGCTTCTTGAATACTGTTGGGTGTTCCTTATAGATTTTTGGCTGCTGATCATGAAAATCACATCCAAATTTGCCCATCATGTACCATTTCATCAAAATCTTCAGTTTTTACCAAGACATTGCTACAATGGAAAAACAATATCAAGGCAACTGGAATTCATCAATGCTTGCTGACTACTGTTGGACACTGCAACATGATGCACCAAACATTGAATACAAACGAAAATCAGGGGCAAAATACTTTTAATTATGTTGAACTTAACAGCATATTAGAAACATAAACACAATTAAATACGTTATTGCAGGCAAACAATTAACTGTCTATTTCCAAGAGTTCCTACGTGATGAAGGAAAATCAAAACTATATTTGTGCATATCCACCAGGTACCTGTCACAATCAGCAAAAACTTTTCAGGAAGCAAAACTTTAAAAAACATTGTTGTGCAGTATAATCAAGAAAAGCTATTATACAAAATTAAATAAGGTATATCAGAATGAAAATTCATCAAGTTTTCTTCATTTTTCTGTTATATTATACATGTATTTTCTCCTCTCTATAAATATGGTGAGAACTGTCTATTCACACACAGTATTCTCCAACTGGAACTGAATCTATATTAATCCTATTAAAATCTTGACTTTAAAGTTGATATAATAAATAAATAAAAAACTTCTGTAAGGCTGATATAAACAAAATTAAACAATTTCTTTAAATTCAACAGCAAAAACAACAAACTTACTTTTTAATTTATCATTGCTACTGACAATGCTTTCCTCCTCATCATTTGCCCAGTTTTCTGAATCAGGTTTTGTATTTTTCTTTTTCTCAATTTTGTTTCTACCAAAAAATGATAACATTCTTGGTCTATCTTGAGAGGAATTATGTTGTGAAGCATCTACAGATGAAGCAGACTCAAAATTGCTTACATACTTGTACATCTGTTGTTCCAAATTGCAGGCCTGAGAAGTTACAGCACAAAAGTTATTACTAACTGAATATTATGCCATTACATAATTAAAAATAACTTTTCTTTAGCATTAATAAAAAAAGACTTATTTCACTTGATCATACATACATATATGCAAACTTACCTTTGGTCTAGCATGCACTGTCAAACAGGTATGAAGCAGAAATTGACCCTTTGGGCCCGTAACTCCATTTCAGGAAGGTATACCTTCCAAACAATGAGGTTTTAGGTTAAAATCTTGTATTAAGGAAGTGGTTACTAATATATGTAAACGTTAATGATAGAGAGACAAACAATGACTTATAAGCATAAGGAAAGTTTTACTGATGGTGAAACACACAATATTTTGAAAGAACATTTGTTAGACTTCTTTGGTACTAATCAAATACACTGCTGGCCAAAATCTTAAAGCCAATGAACATAAAGAAAAAATATGCATTTTGTGTTGTTAGACTCAACCACTTATTTGAGTAAAGCTTCAAAAGCTGAAAATAGGAAAGTAAAAATAAAAACTTTTTTAGCATTTAATATGGAAAATGTGAACACTAAGAAATTAGCCTAAATACTAGCTGGTCAAAAGTTTAAGACCATATCAAAAAGAAGTCCTAATTAGGGTGGAAAATGCCCAAAAAGAGGTCTCAGTAATGAGTTGCACGACTGTCATTGTGAATCACTTCAAACATTCACTTTGGTATGGTCAATAAATGTGTTTGCAGTAGGCTGGCTGGAATGTTATTCCAAGTGGTGAAGATAGCTTCACAAATATCATGAACTGTTTGGAATTAACGTCCATTTCTACAGACTTCCCTTGCCATCCACCCCCAAACGTTTTCAATGGGGTTCAGTTTAGGCGAACATGCTGAATGGTCCAAGAGAATCAAGTTATTCACCATGAAAAAGTCCTTTGTCCTGCGAGTATTGTGGGTTGCAGCATTGTTCTGCTGAAAGAATAAAACAAGTGAGAGCCTTCAGTCAATAAGTATGCTCTCTCCAACATGCCAATGTAGCCAGCTGCTGTTTGATGCCCATGTATAACCATGGAAGGAGAAAGCACCCCAGATCATGATTGAACCTCCTCCATTGTGTCATGTAAAAAATGTCTCCAGTAGAATATATCCTTATCATGCCAGTAACGTTGGAAGCCACCTGGACCATCCAGGTTGAATTTATTCTCATCAGAGAACAAAGCCTTCATCCACTTTTCTACGTTTCATGTTTGGTGCTTCTCAGCAAAGTTTAACCGAGCTATTTTGTGGTGTCGAAGAAGGTGTAGCCTTTGAAGACATTTACAGTTTTTAAAGCCTTTCTCTCGTAGATGCCATCTTATTGTTCTTGAGCTGCATTCTATGTCCATAAGAGCCTTAATCTGGTTCAATGATCGGCTGGTGTCTTGCCAGTCAACCCGTCAAATCCTCCTGCTCAACACCGGTGAAATTTTCTTGGGCCGACCACTTGAAATTCTTGTTCTGTATCCCTCAGGGTCTTTTAAGAAAGTTACAACAGCAGTTTCATTACACCCAATCTCAGCAGCCATGGCACATTGAGAGATACCTTGCTTTTGCAGCTCAATAATTCTGCCATGTTCTTACCCAATGTAACACAGGAGATGTCAGTGGGTGATGCTGACAACACTAATACTTGAACACAAATGACTAAATTTTGTTTCGTGTTTTTTCTTTTTATATTTTTTTCTTTATGTTCATTGACCTTAAGATTTTGGCCAGCATCATCACAGAGACCAAAGAGACAGAGATTAAATGTGACTGAAATGGAGTCATTTCAAATGGTGAATAGACCTAGCTGCTATCAATAAAATGTTTCCTTATGCCCAAAAATCATTGCTTACCTATTATTAAGTTAGCATAATGTGCTTCCTTACTCAAGTATCATAAGCCAAGAAACAATTGTGGTTGCTAAGTTCAGAATAAAATACAATCAGAATCTAGAACATCTAGAATTCCTGCTAAATTGTAAAACCTCCAAAGTCATCCATAGTTTTCTTAAATCAAGTGTTCTACAACATCTTAACATGATGAAAATGTGATCCTAAAACCAAGTTTGCAATTTCATGGGCCACCAATAAAAATCACCTAAAACAATATCTCCAAATTAGAAATGCAACTCTACTGGAAACACCAGAACTTGCTGACAAATCAACTGCTGAAAACTGGAACAGACCCAACTAAGCCAGCTGGTCTAGTTCAACCAACATTGCAGAAAAGCAAAGCAAATCATAACAAAAAACTTAAGAAGCTAACAGAAAACAAGAAGAGGTGAAAAATTTAGAGAATGTTGATACTCAATTTTAAATATCTCATGTGAACCATTAACTAATAATCAGATTTCTGCATTAATCTTAGGTTTAAACTTTCCACTTAAACCAAGAAATGCACCTATCAAACAGAATGTTGCTACCACATGATTTAAAACTTTAAATGTGAAACTCAATGAAGGTGAAAAAATCAAAAGTTTACCTGCACTTTAGACTTACAAAATATAAGGACAAATTTTAACCAAAGAAAAGGCTTGGTTTATAATTTAGTAGAGAGTTCTGTATAATACTTCCAATTCACATCCCATCCCTACTTTCCACACAGAGGTAAATACACTCAGTGTCATACCAATGAGATTACACTGACCTAAAGGGGAATTTCCCATATTGATATCTTCAGTGGACTGGAGCTAAGAAGTAAGGGTTCTTCCTTACACCCCCAGAAAAAATGGAAAGGAGGAATTCACATGGAAAAGAGACTGAAAAGGTGTTCAGACAGAGCAAGAAACATCACAACTGCAGAAAGTCCCACAGCAATATATTTTGCAATGGATTACCATAACTAATGTTTACAAGTGCTAGTCAGATATGAGGGTGAGAACTTGATACTGATTTTTTTTTCTCATGTGATGTACAACCTAGGAAATAAATAGGAAAAAACTAGGAATTCTCTTGAAAAACCCCACCTCATCTGCATACACAAAGAACGGATGAGCTTTATGCTTTCTATACACACACACACTCACCATCATTGTGGATTTTATGAAAATGTTGCTAGAGAGGCATCATCTGCCACTTGATGGATTCAAGTTTTGTTTGTCATGTATTATGTTAAATGTAGCACTGGTTTGAATTACATGTTTGTGCTGTCCAAATACAAAGTCTGTAGTTTCTTATGAATTCCAAACTCAAATTATCAACAGTGAGAAGCTAGAATCTAAAGTAAAAACCTTTTATATCTTCTGTATGCTGAAATGTCACTAAATGTACTGAATCAAACAGTGGCCCCACCCACCTTGTTCTATTTTTGAAAATGCTTGCATATACCTACTTCTGCTATGATGTATGAATAACAAATCAAAAGCTCAAAATGTCCCCCACATGGTTTTCTGACCATTTGTGAAGCACTTACACAGCAACTCATCCTTTCCACAATGAATTTTAAACAATAAAGGAAAGTCTTTATTGAGTTAGGAAATTCATATATTTTTTTACCCAAGTACAACATAATTACTAAGCTTGATAAATTACAGTGGAGTTGTATGGTATTGTGCTAGAGTAATTTATACTTTTGGTTATTTCAAAATGTATATATAAAACCTAAAAAAAATATTTTCTATCACAGCTTCCATGTGTGAAATCTGACAGGGTTCAGTAACTTATGGTAAACAGCAAACAAGTTCAAAGTTAGTAACTAGAACTTAGAGTAACTGAAATGTGACTGTATTTTACAAAATACTAAGACTAGTCCACTGAAACACAGCTGAGACAGGTAACTTTGTAAAAGCAAGTTTTATATTCTTGGATATGGTAACATGAGTGCATGTGCATTGTGTCATTGCAACTTCTATAATGTTAGCCAGAATTGGCTAAAAGGTCAATATAATTAAAACAGTAAATATATATAAAAATATAATGTTATGAATTTTAAGGTATTTAGATTAAAAATCTAAAGTATCTGTGTTTTTGTGTAATAATCTGTAATCATTCTAGAATGAGAAAAACAATTTATATTTATTTTCCTAATTTTCTTTGGTAGTTACAAGATCTGTCAAATTGATGTATCCTGTGTAGAGTTGGGGCAGAGAAAATAACAGATAAAATATATACTATTACAAAAAATAAAGATTTGAAATATATTTGAAACTTTCGAGTTATTATATACATAATATTTGAGATTTGGGATATAAAGAATATATTTTTTCATTGTAACGTGAAAAATAACTTCGCACCCAAACTAATAACAAAACAGACTCAAGATATTCCCAAACTAATCTTTAGTAACAATACTAAAAACCTAAAACTAAAAAATCTGATTCAGTGCACAAAATACTTCTAATGTTTACTAAATATTGACCAAATTTTGTGAAGATACACATACTGCATTAAAAATTATAGTATTAATACTTAAGGTGTATAAATGTGTGAAATTATTTTATACTCAGCTCAATGCAAGAGTTAAGCAACTTTAAGAGGACTGTGATTCAAATGTTCAGCCATTATGGATCAAATGAAGGAAGAGAAGGGAAAGTGGACAACTGGGATGAGAAGAAAGCATCTGAAACCTCAAGATAAGTCTTTCATAACTTGTAAAAGTATGAACTGCACAGTGAAAAATTGTGCATTTTGAATTGGTTTGGTTTGTTTTGAATTTTGTGCAAAGCTACAAAAGGGCTATCTGCACTAGCCATCCCTAATTTACCAGTGTATGACTAGAAGGAAGGCAACTAGTCATCACCCACCGCCAACTCTTTGGTTACTCATTCACCAACAAACAGTGGGATTGACTGTCACATTATGACACCTCCACAGCTAAAGGGGCAAGCATGTTTGGTGTGACAGGGATTCGAACCCACAACCCTCAAATTATGCATCAAGTGCCTTAACCACCTAGTCATGCCCCACCTACATTTTGAATGGAAAAAGATTAAAGTTTGTTCAGATAGGATATATTTATGACAGTATGACTGGAGTAAAACCCCAATTTTATGGCATTCCAATCAGATGAAACTTAAAGTGAAAAACAGAAAATAAAACCCATGAGGAAGCATCTGAGTTGCCTAGTAGTTTGCAGAAAAAGAAGTCCATAGGTGTAAAAAAATTAAAGAGTAAGGTACCCACTGCACAAGAGCAAAATAACAGTTCCAAACACGAGTCACCTCACACACCCACAAATGCCAATCCTCACAAAATGAGATGTTTAGTAGTAATAAGAGGGAAAAAAATAGAACAAAGGGCAACCACTAAGCCTGAAGATGAAACCAACATTTTTAGAAATAAAAATGGCATGATGCCTGGGCCTCAATCACTGAACTAATAATGATATTAAAGAATAACTAACAAAACTCATATACTGGATTAAAATAAAAAAGAAAGGGAAAAATAATACAATCCAAAAACCCTTATCACATACAATATAACACTTATCCCAAAACCACAAATGTAATTTCAAAGTAAATTTCTAATTCAAATGCTTATAATTTGCTATCCTTCTGTTTCACAATCAAGTAAATTAAAGAAAGAAAAACTACACAACAATTGGTAACAGAGGGTTAATTCCCAATAAAATAAATTTAAGTTTAAATACTAGTTTTCACAGAGATTTTGGTGCTTCAAGGACATGTCACTTTCCTATTTGTGGATAGCTATAGCCTAATAATGATTACATTATAAGCTGAAACAATATATGTTAGTCAGTGATGTCGAGAAACCCACTTGTTGAGAAATTTATATGCAAAAACGGCTCGTTTGGGTTGAGAAAATATTTTACATAGAAGAGCGAACAACGTTTCGACCTTCTTCGGTCATCGTCAGGTTCACAAAGAAAGAGGTAACTGACCGGAAGCTGACCACATTATATATTCAAACATAATAAAATAAATAAAATTATATATTCAAACATCTAACACTGCACTCTACATTCCAACACTCAGTTACACAACCCCTTTCAAACATGTGGTCAGCTTCCGGTCAGTTACCTCTTTCTTTGTAAACCTGACGATGACCGAAGAAGGTTGAAACGTTGTTCGCTCTTCTATGTAAAATATTTTCTCAACCCAAATGAGCCGTTTTTGCATATAAATATATGTTAGTACTTAGAGAGATGGGGTCTCATGCAAACAACTCTTTGCTGTTCAGAGGTGAACCAATGTTTTGGAAACTTCTGGTGTGCAAAACAAAATCATTCACATTTCATTTTCCATGAACATTTTTTTACTTTAATAAATATTTTTTGAGTACTAACCAAACCAAAAAACAACTCACATATATACAAACTTTTCACAAACACACCTTTTCTTTGCTGTATTGAAATTCAATTTCTAAATGACGTTCTTCAATTCGTGATCTTCCAAAAACTGGCAACAAAGACTTGGAATGGCCACATTTATCCCCCACAATATCAAGCACATGTATGTTTTCAATGAAGTCTGTTGAAAGACTAGGCAGTGCTGTGCGAATAAGATCTATCGCTCCTTTCACTCCTCGTACCAGCATCTAGTTAAAAAAAAAAAGATTTCCTCAAATGAACTTACTATAAATATATATTTTTTTTTTTAATTTTCACAATACAATTTTCAACTAGATTTACAGCAAAACATTAAGATTACATTGGAGTTACTCATTATCTTTCACATGTATATTTAACATGACAGCTATATAACAATTCTATCTGATGATAAATAAATTTGTTTTTTGGCTATGTCCTCTTCACATTTCTATGCCAATCCATGAAAAATGCATGTATATAACCTAGTCACTTACATGCATGTTTAATGTCACAAAAACAGAAAATTCATCAACTTAGATAAATATCACTTCACTACCATTAAAATAAAATGATAAAGCACTTGAATTATAATTTTATTAGGTGCAAAACAGACATCACAAAAAAGAGTTATAAAAGTTATAATTTTCCTACACTTAAAATATATTTCTGCTAAGTACTTGCCTCTACTCATATACATAATTATTCTCAAACAATGGTTCTCTTTATATGCATAAAAATTCTTCATACATGCCACAAAACTTCTATTTCCACTCCACTGGAATTAATTTATTATAATGCATCTCTTATGAAAATCATCATGTATCAAACCTCCATCAATAATAATGCAATACACTCTCATGATGCATGTGACAACTCCTATTCAGTTCCAGTGAACTATCACTGAGTTTTGGCAGAAGATGTAAGCATTAGTTTGTAGTGGGGAGGAAGGGTGAACAGAGGTAAGAATCTATTGTAAATACATTTTCAGTGTAAAAAAATTATAACTTTCAATACAATACATTATTTCCATTCACATAAATAGCTGGAATCCCACACTGAGTAAGTGGAGGGACTAGTGCAAGAAAAAGAAAGCACCTTTCAAAAGTATCTGAAGGACACTAAGAATAGAAAGTCAGACCTTAAGATTTGATGTGGGAATTGCACCATTTCTAAACCAGATATACTCTTCACCCACAGTAGAAAGATATTGCATATATGAGCAGAAAATAGAAAAGCACATCCAATTGGGAGAGAACTATGGCCAAAAAGTGATCCAAAATATGCAATATTTATAAAACTCAATCTCAGAAATTATAAAAGTGGGTAAAATGAAAAGTATGTGTTCCAAGAAGCATAGAGACTATATCGTGATGGACTATACATGGCAAGTAAACTACATCCAAAACCCATACATTCGAGAACTGACATATATGCAGGGGTAGGATGATGATCATACTATCAAGTAAGTCAACCATAATCCAAAACAAGGATGCCAGGTAGCAACATTCATTTAACGGTAGAAAAGACGATCAAACCAGGAGCAAGTCAACTACAATTTAAGCCCAAGCCATTTGGCAGGGGTGGGAAGGAGAATCATACCATCTTCCCCATGACTCATGCACAAGATACATTTGAATGTTATACACAGATAGATCAATCCAAGAACCAAACATAAAGTATCAAAAAAGTATCTACATAATGTAAACCATCTCTCTCAAAAATCCAATTAACTGGAATCACCAAGCACATTAACAACCTTAGAATAATAAACATCATGAAATAGTGAAAGGTAAAGAACTGTAACAACTTGAAATTACCTCCACCATGACCCACAACACTAATGGAGTGTAAATGAGGAAGTAATACAGATACCTGTAATAAATGTGTTAAGACTTATGTTGATTAGTTCTACTCTAAATCCAAACCCAGCCACTAAGAACTGACATCCATGGGGGTAAATATGAGGGATCACAAAGAAAGGGATGAAATACAATTTTTACATCTCGCTCACATTTATTTTTATATATCATATTGGAAGATATCACATCATCTACACCAGCAGAACTGATGGTGATAAGAACTCTCAAACCCCAGTATGAAAAAGACGAAGGCTGGTGGCAGAATCTTAAATCATGAGGAAGAAAAGATGTACCACAAACAAACAAGGTTTGGAAAGAAACGATAGGACAAGTTTCTCTCATAAAATTGAAAGGACCCACAGAACCAGAGTTAAAGATTGCCAAAGGGTAACAATATAATTAAACTCCCACTGGATAGGAACCCTCTAGTTAAATCTCTGGTATTATTGGTGACATACTCCTCAATGTTAAAGTAATATAACCCTTGGAAGGGAAACAGGTATGATTAGATAAGGAACAGGACAAAAAGGGAATAGGGACAAGTTGTGGCTCCAACTACAACAAAAGTGCAACCAAAGAGGATGGTGTCAAGTGTTGATTCACAGATTACACATCAGCTCAAAAACAAATCTCTAAAGAAAAAATATAAAAATTCTGAAAATTAAGAGACTGCAAATGTAGAGGACAGGGTTGCATCACAATTCTGAAAACCCCAACAACATTGGAACCACATGTGTGAAGCAGGAGCTGGAGACAAGAAACGAGCCAACATGAAGGTGATAAAAACCACAGAAAAATGAAGAATTGGATAAAACATAACAGACCCAAGAAATCATGTTGAAAGATGCCATAATAGACCTAGCTGATTCTGCAGGAAAGGTAGAGAAAAACATGGTAAAATCTAGTGGTATAAAAAAAAACTATCAAACCTGCACATGTGCATAGCCTAAAGTAATGGCAGTTTAGGGAAGCCAGAGTCCAAAAAAAAACCTTTAAGCACAGAGTGTAAATTGGAAGTACAAATATTGGTGATGAAATATTAAATTGCTCATAGGGAATCATTCCACTGTCAACTCACCTTGGTCTTTCCAGTGCATTTCATAAATTTTCTTGAAAAATTTAACCAAAACCTTCATTTTATTTTATTCAGCCATGCAGTACAGCTTTAGGATTTTGCATGGCTAAATAAATCAAAATAATTTATCCTGAACAGGTTCAGCTTCATTTGAACAACAAGTGAGACAAGTTCAGGAGAAGTTTTAGACACATAAAGATCCAACTCATGATGGATAATAGCATGATAATCCAATAATATGTCTCACCCACCTACAGCCTGCTGTATAAAGTGTGTTTGATGAAGAAAAGTGTTTGATGAAAATTGATAAATGTGAGAAAAACAACAAAGACCAGGAAATCAAATTATAATATTTGTTCAATGTAAATAAAAATTAACAATGAAGAAATCCCATTTCAGAAATTGTATGAAGGAAAAATATGTATGAACACAAATACTGCCAAACAAAAAGTAGTAGTGTAGTAGAACGGAATAGAGTTAGTGTTATGTATTATAACACTGCACAACAAAGTTTTTGCTTCTTGAACACTGTTGGGTGTTCCTTATAGATTTTTGACTGCTGATGATGAAAATCATATCCAAATTTGCCCATCACGTACCGTTTCATCGAAATCTTCAGTTTTCACCAGGACATTGCTACAAAGGAAAAAGGATATCAGGGCAACTGGAATCCGTCAATGTTTGCTGACTACTGTTAGACACTGCAACATGATGCACCGGACATTGAATATAAATGAAAATCAGGAGCAAAACACTTTTAATTATGTTGAACTTAATAGCATATTAGAAACATAAACGCAATTAAATACACTATTAACTGCCTATTTCTTAGAGTTACTACATGATGAAGCAAAACCAAAACCATATTTGTGCATACTTACCAGGTACCTGTCACAATCAGCAAAAACTTTTCAAAAATTTGTTGTGCAGTGTAATCTACCTCAGACAAGTCTCTGCTTTCTTATATTACATACATTACATATTACAATTTCAATTAGCCTGAAATTTAATTGAATGTCAGTATGTATCAAATTTATGATATTTGCCAACAAGATTGATACACAAGATCTTAACACAAATATATTTTAATATACAAACAACAATACAATTTATAATGAAAGTTATTACAAAAAATGGTTTATTTACAAGAGTTTTACAAACTAACAACCAATACTGAGTCTTTTATCTCATCTGGAACTGAATCTCTTATTGACAGTTCACAACAAACAAATAATTCAACATTGATAGTAGTACAATTCACTTAACAAGTAAGGCATCTCTCACTGTTTACACACAAGTATTTCTGCTAAAGTTATGTGATGTCTTTGTATAATTCTAATATTCAAAGTTAATTCTCTGAAGATGAACAGTTTTTAATTTTTTAAATCTATAAATGTTCCTGTAGATTTCCAACCAATGATCACTTATTATAATTATACCTTCCGAGGTTTATAGTATACTGACCATAGTCAACCAACAGTATTATTAAACTGTCTCTCAATGTGTCAATTTATAAACTCTAAGACAATACTCTTGAAAGTTCACTTGGCAACAATACTGGCAATCACCAGTATTACATAAACACCTAGTACATTGTTGATTCTTACACTTGAGAATCTTCTACAAATTTAGAGAACAGGACTTTCACAATATACATTTAACAACACACCCTTGTACAAATTAATTGAAACAAATAGTCATTTTACAATATTTTCAGCATGGTGGCCGGTGTAGGCTCGGTGGACCCACTGATTTCCTTTAATAGTCATTTTTTCACACAGACGACATCATTAGCTGTGTTTTGCAGTACAGTCGATCTATTTTTGGAATATATGACAAAATTTTGAGGAATTGCGAAATTGCGTTAAAAGGGCAAGGAGGCCAGTCAAGAAACAACTTCTTACCAACTCAATAAAGAAAAAACGGTATCAATGGGGTCTGTAATACAAGAACTGGATGCAAGAACAATGGAGGAAAATGTTATTCAGTGATGAGACTCATTTCTTCATACAGGGTCAAAGAAGTCTGCATGTTCGCAGATCTCCAGGTGAGAAATTTCGAAAATCTCACATCAATCAGTTCGTATGGCGTCGGAGGCTTACGTATCGTAAGATATGATGCGAGGACCACAGTACATCAAAGTTTTGCAGAGAAGAGTCGTTTCAGAATTGAAAAAGAGATTTCCAGATGGATCTGGCATTTTTCAGCAAGATCTGGCTCTGTGCCACACATCAAAACTTGTGTAGAATTTTATGACTACAACGTGAATAAAGGTGCTGGACTACCCTGGAAACTCTCTGGACTTAAATCCTATTGAAAATCTTTGGGTGATTTGTAAAGAAAAACTTCAGGGAAAAAACTGTACTATGAAAGATAAGCTAATTGAAGCCATAATTGAGGTGTGGTACTGCAATCCAAAAATTAGTAAAGAGGGCAGTCAACTTGTGGACTCAATGCCAAAGCATATTAATGATCTTTTGAAAAATAAAGGCAGTCATATCATATATTAATTTGTGAGTAATTTTTTGATTCTCAGAAATAAAATGCAAAAAATTGAAAAAAATCCTAATTTTCCGTCTTGTTTCAATTAATTTGCACAAGGGTGTATATGTTAAATGTATTTCTAAATATTCATTTTAATTGAAACAAACATAGATATTAAAATAAATCTTTAACAGTAAATCTGTTACAGTATTTGCATGCATCATAAGAGTACATCACACTATTACTGATGGAGTTGACACATAATAATTTGCATGAGAGATGCACTGGAATCAGGTATTTCCAATGGAGAAGAGATAGAAGGCTTGTAATATGTGATTTTTTTTTTCATGTGAGGAGCAGCTCTGAATAAGAATAGCTATTGAAATGAGTGCAGGTAATGTACCATATCAAAATTGACATTTAACAGTTTGTTCTCTTGTGAAATAACCTTTACAGATTTTTGACAAGGGAAAAATTTAGTCAAAAAAATTAGAGCATAAATTTCCAAGTTTTATCCAACAGTATTCAAATGGGGAGAAAAACTTCCTTGCCTTCTTTCAGAATATCTAAAACTTGTATAAGATTATCCAAATTCTGAGGACAAAGTTGTGAAATTCAGTTTTAAATTCTAGCTTTCATTTTCCCTTTGTTTAATGAAGTATACTGCAAATTATTTATAAGCAGTGAAGCATTTTTCCTACCTTATCAATCCTTGGAACACCAACTTCATTAGTTTTTCGTACATATGCAATGCTGGCATCACCTCCATAAGCAAAAAATTCTCTCATCTCAGCAGAGTTTAAAACTATTTCTCTACTGCACAACTTTTCAAGATATGATTGAAGAAACACTCGGCGTTCCTCAATGTTCTTTTTGTCCAGTGCAGAAAATGGCGTCATTAACCATTTACTTGGTCCTTTGATGCCTTGAAGAACACAAAAATATGATATAAAAAAAAAAGAGGTGATAAATGAATCAAACTCAGTTGGTAAGATCAGTTAAATACAAAAAAGCTGTTACTGACAGATGGTCTATATACATCATGAAAACAAAAAAATTCCTTCATATTTTATTTTTCACCACGTGATACAATTCTAACAAATTTATACTTTCATATTTTTAGAATTAAAATTAATTGCAAACAGATACATAACTATAAAATACATTTCCTCACACTTTCCCACAAATGGCCAAAATGTGATTTACATCATGTCTGAAACATACAAGTCTGAATTATAACAGGAATGCAAGCTTATATGGAAAATGAGAAAGTGGAAAATTATGGGTAAATTACATATGCTGTGCAATGTGTCAAAGATGTTCAAAACTTCAAAATAAATGGTTGTTAGCAGCATGAAAGTAAAGTCAACAAAGAAAGACTTCAAATATTTCAGAGGTATGTGTATGAATTTATTCTGATATTTTGTAGAAAATATGCTAAGTATGTGAATAATGTAATGTTTCATGTATCACAGAAGTATACCATTTAACACTGATAAAGATGTTAGGTTGATTAATAATCTAAAGTTGTTTATGCTGTGATTTATAATAGTAGAGACTATATATCTGTTACATGAAAAAATGTTATATATATTTGTGAATATACTTCACTTTTCAATTTTTGTTGTTGTTAATAATAACTGCTTTCAATGAGATTTCCAAGCAATGTTTCAGTGCAATGAGGTTTCATTCCAATATGTATATATAACAAACAAATGTTTGTCTTTTCACACTATATCTCCTGAACACTTAATCATCCCAAAAGAAATTATGCATCAAAATATTTTGCAAATCTTAAAATTTTGTACCAACATTGAAATGCTAGTCTTAATATATAATAAAAGTCAATCTTAGAAAAAAAAATATGTAGAAACAAATTTTATTCTTTTTGTCAGAAAAGTTCACAAAAATAAACAAATTTTCTCGGTCAGGTGATAGAAAGGAATATTTTAAAGGCATAAGCATGAAGAGAAAATAATTCATAGAAAAGAATGTGATTAAGCATGTGTGTTATTGTTCATTTTTGCTTTTTCTTTCCATCTTGTTACTATATACATAAATTATTTTATTGTATAACGTAAAATAAATTTATCTGAATTCACTATCTTCTCTTTGACACTTTATACAGATAATTCAAAGCAGTCACCAAGACAAAACATGCAAGTTCAAGTTGCAGCCACAACATAAAAAATGCTCTAAACTTTTCCTTAATATAATCTGTAGCTTATTTCAAGATACAGATAATCAGAGCAAATAATGCAGGCCTCACAACTCTAGTAAAGTGAAGAAACAATCAAGTAATGATAAAGGTACAGGACTCCAATTGCAAAGCCATGATATCACAAGTGGGTCCATTTCAAAGTTCTGTCAAAACCTAACACTCAATCCACCACAGCATTGAAAGTATTCAATCTGTGAGATCAGTCAAACAGCTATCTTGACAGGCTGATCTGGAACATATGTTGCATCACCATACCCATGTCAACATTGAAATTTTCATACAAAAAAATATATAATGGGACCAAAAAATTGTTTATTTTTTATTTAAGAAATCCACACAGCAGAGCAATCAGAATTAAAAATTGAAACCTAAAGAAGTAGATGTAAAAGAGAAATGGGCCAGTCAGTTTTGAACATAGGCAAGAACAGGGTGTGAACTAAACAAGTCAGTATAAATAGTTTAATTTGAGTAGTGCTTAGTTTCTATGGAATCCAGGGCAAGAGAACTGGTGTACAGTTCAGTATTAAACACAGAAGCTATAAGAAGGATTCTACACGCAACCACTGAACCACAACAAACCATGGCAGAGCCCACACAGTCACCTGATTTTGAACCATCTGTATAAATAAGAATGGATGGATGGTAGAAAAATGTTCAGCAAATAGCAAACAGTATTTCCAATTGGGAGTGTCTGCTTTTCTCAGATGACTTAAAGATAAGTCACATTTGGGGACTGTAATGAACCATGGCAGGATGGGCTAACCAGTGAATACAGCAATGTCATCCAAGAACAGACCCAATTCATCCAACTGCGACTGCATACGAAGGCCAAAAGGAGCAATGGCAAATCATCTGTTCTGAAAAAGTATGGCCCACCGAGAAAGAAAAACACAACCCCAAGTGAGATACTCTGGTAAGGAACAAAGTTTCCAAACATATAGTAAAGACAGTTGCAAATGGCAGAGGTGCAAAGCAGATTCATGAAACTCTATGTATAAACTCTGAACTGGAGAAGTGCAGAAAGCCCCAGTGCACAGCCGAAGTCCTTGATGATGAACAAGGTCCTGGCTGAGACATAAACCAGTGATCCACAGTCTAATTTACATCAAACAAGAGCACTATATATCTTTAGCATGGAACATCAATCCACTTTTCACGTGGTGGAAGAGAGGACACAGAGGATGTTCAGCACTATTGTACATTGGACCTGCAGCTGCTTGATGTGTGGTATAAAGGTCAGCTTACAGTCAAAAATAAGCCCCAAGAACTTTGTCTCAGGGACCACAGGCAGCACAACTTCACCAATACAGAGTTCAGGATCAAGAATAATACCCCGTTGGTGGCAAAAGTGCATGCAAACAGTTTTACAGAGAGAGAAGTTAAAGCCGTTTGCTGTGGTCCATTTCAGTGAACGATTGAGGGAAGCTTGTAGCTGTCCCTCAGTTTACTTCATGTTCAGTGATTGGTTGCTTTAGTGTTTTATGGCACAAAGCAGCTACACTATCTGCACCAAACATCCGGTAAAATGTTAAAAGTAAATTAAGTAAAATTCATAAGAGGAAATTAAGGTAAAACAAAACAAAGTTTAAAAAATTAAATAAATAACATAAAACCAATGTTTACATCTCGTCTACAACGTAAAGAGAAAAACTACAACAATTCAAGTTGTAAAGGACTTTCTGTAACGTAACTGTAATTATCATAACTCACCAGGAAGACTAACAGGTAAGTAGAAAAACCACCAACAGTCACCTGAAGTTGGCCTTTCCAGTCCTGGTTCAGAGGAATTTGATGTTATGGCCATTTTCAAAAAGGATAAAAAGTGAAAAAAGGTTTCAAAAGACGTATATCAAAATTATAATGATAACTCGTAAGGATAATTAACAGGTAGTTCAAACAGCAACACTAGTCACCTGAAGTTGGCCTTTCCAGTCCTGGTGTTTGATGAATGACATGAGATACAAAAGTTGTTGACACAGAGTCTGTTTGCAACAATAAGATGAATTTGTTCAGTGATAGCATTAATTTTTATAATGAATAGGGTGACATTCAAAACACAGCCCTGAGAAACTCCAAGGTCCTGTAGAAAAGAATGGAAAAGTGTCAAACTCACATAAACTTGGAATCGCCTGCCCATTAAAAAAATTTTTAATAAAAATGAGCAAATGACCACGTAATCCACATATATATATATATATGGAGGTCTCACAAAATGCCATACCTCCATGTTGTATCATAAGCCTTCTAACATTAAAGAATATTGACACAAGATGTTGTCGTTTGAGAAAGGCTTCTCCAGTTGATGTTTCAAGTCAAATAAGGTGGTTGGAAGCCTGTTGTTGGAACCCACATTGGGTGAGTGAGAAAAGGTTGCTTGATATGAGGAACCAAACAAGAAGGCCATTAACCATCCTCTCTAAGGTCTTACAGAAACAGCTCATCAAAGCAATTGGTCAGTAGTTTGAAGGAATCTTGGGATCCTTCCCAAGTTTAGAGAAAGGTAGGACTATGGCCAAGCTCCAGACATCATGAAAAACATTCTCCTGCAAAATCCAGTTAAAAACAATCAGAAGAATAGCAAGTAATGCAGAAGATAGACAGGGAAGATTTCATAGTGTACATCATCAGGTCTTACAAATATACTGCCAGACCAATGATGAAGCAGCATAAAGGGACGATTACAGTCATAGAGACAATCAGCTTGAAAGGAAAGAGGTGATCGCTCTGCCTGAGACTTTATGCCTAAGAAGGTGGAGGAAGAAACAGAAGGGCTAGATACTCAGCAAAAGCTTTCCCCTAGAGTATCAGTGTTGCTCAGGATATCAGCTACTTCCTGGCCATCATAGAGCAAGATAGAGAGGGTGACAGAATTACATTGCCCACTGAACTTTCAAATCTTGTCCCATATGACTTTGGAACTGGTGGTAGAAAATATGCTGGTTGTGAACTTAATCCAAGAGTCCTTCTGGCTCTGACGTCTTACACGCCAAGCACGTGCCTGCAGGAAAAAGATGCAGTGCAAGAGTGTGGTATACCTACAAAAAGTATCCTAGACCCAGTTTTGAGCTTTCCGTGCCATGTGGCAGGCATGATTCCACCATGGATGAGTATATCGTGGAAAATGTGTCAAGGTTTTAGGACTACACTGAGCAGCTGCTTGTATAATACAGTCAATTACTGCTGCCACACAGGCTTCTATTGATGGCTTACCAACAATGAAAGAATCAGTTCTGTGAGAGCAGTGAAAGAAGGCCAGTTTACTTGATCCAGCTTCCACCAGGACATGTGAGTCAGGTGACATCGACCCCACCAAGTCTCTCTCAAAATTATAGAAAAATAATCACTGCCTCGTGGATTGTTGCCAACCCTCATGAAAAGTTGAAGAACAGTGAAGGGAAGCAAACTGAGAGGTCAATAGCAATAAAGGGACAGACGTGGTGCATGAAAATAAGTAGAAGAACCACTATTGAAAAGAGAAAGGTTGTGATCTGAGAGCATATGGTCTATAGAGCAACCCCTCCTATCAATATCAGCACTTCCCCAGAGGGGATGATGTCCATTAAAGTCCCCCAGGATTAAAGAGGGAGACAGCAACTGTTCAATGAGAGCATCAAGATCTGATTGATCATAGGTCTCTCCAGGCAACAGGCAGAGAGAACAAACAGTAATAGTACGACCCAAGGAAACACGGATGGCTATGGTTTTCAAGAGTGTGTCGATTGGCAAAGACAGGGTGGGCACATGCTGATTAACCAACAGTACCACCCTTCTATGCACTCGTCCATCACAGAGCATGTCATTTCTGTACAAAGAAAACCACCGAAAGGTGACTGTATCAGCAGGTTTCAGAAATGTTGGTTGATTGGTTGGTTGATTTGGCGTTTAATTTCACAATGCAGCTGGGCTATCTGTGCCAAACATCCAGTAAAAAGTTAAAATTAATGTAACATTAGGAGATTTATAAAAGGTATTTAAGGTAAAATAAAACAAAGTAAAAAGCATAAAACCTATGTTAACATATAGTCTGATCCTCCCCAAGGTTAACTGGGCAGGTCTTTGCTGTTGGAAAAGGATTCCAGTGACTGAGAATGTAAATGAATGATCATTTGTATCTTGGGATGGGAGAAGAAGATGTATCCAAGGAAATGCCTGTACCAAAAACCAAAGAAAGGGGATCTTGGGATTTGTTGTAAGAGCCAGCAAGTCCCTCTAGTCCCTTCTGAATAAAAAAAAAGGTGACATCTGCCCAAAAGGTTTGTCTGAAAGAGAATGTAATATAAGAAAATGAGATACAGGTGTTACAGATGTTGAAGATTGCTGCTCAGATTCTTCAAGACATGGTCATTTACCTATGGATTGTTTTTTCGCTATTTTATTTAAGTTTTTATTTGGAGGTTCCAAAAAAAAAATATACGAGGGCTGTTCAAAAAATACGCGGACTGACGTCATAAAACAAAATGTACTTTATTTAGAAGTTACAGGTCTGAGACCCCTTCAAAGTACTCTCCTCCCCAACGCACACACTTATCTCAACGGTGTTTCCACTTCTTGAAACAGTCCTGGTACGCTTCTTTTGTAATGTTCTCCAGCTCCTTCGTCGCATTTGCCTTAATCTCGGGAATCATCTCAAATCTTCTTCCTTTCAAGGGTCTTTTGAGTTTGGGGAACAAGAAAAAATTGCAAGGAGCAAGGTCAGGTGAGTAGGGGTGGGTGGGGAAGAACAGTGATCAAGTGTTTGGCCAAAAACTCACGAGTTCTGAGGCACAAATTTCGCAACAACACGGTGCATCTTCAATTTTTCTGTCAAAATCTCATAACAAGATCCAACTGATATCCCACACTCTTCAGCAAGCTCCCTGACAGTCACACGTCTATTTGCCCGCACCAGGGTGTTGATTTTGTCGACGTGTGGGTCGTTAGTTGACGTGGAAGGACGTCCAGGACGCTTATCATCTTCAATGGACTATCAGCCATCCTTAAAACGTTCATGCCACTGGAAACATGCCGTACGCTTCATAGCAACAACACCGTAAGCCGTGTTAAGCATAGCAAAAGTTTCAGTCGCAGATTTTCCAAGTTTAACACAATATTTCACAGCAAGTCGTTGCTCCTTCAGGTCATTCATTCTGAAATCCGCCAAACGAAAAAATCGCACTTCACTTAAAACCGTGTAACTAATACACAAATGAAGATATCTGCAATCGGGAAATGGCGTCGTAATCAGCTGATCTCTGCAAACCTAGCGACACCAAGCGGATTCCCCTGGAACCAACTGGAGCCGCGCAATTCAAACAGTCCGCGTATTTTTTGAACAGACCTCGTATTTTGGTGCCCACTGGCCCCACACACCATGAAGCCCTGCGAGGGGATGCACTACAATGCCAAACAAGGACACTGCAGCAATGCCAGTTTCATAAGCACTATACCCAAACACCAGCATCAGATATAATGTCCATAACACCTGTTGAGGACATCCAACACTGGTACTTGGTTGACCCAAGCCCAAGTGGATCAGCCATCTGACCCTAGGGAGCCACCCCAAGACTGCCCATCTACAGGAATTCAGGGCCAAAGTGGGTTGTTAGGGGTTGGACCCCTCAACCACCAAGATCCTTTTCTCCCTTTCAAGGGTGAGTGGATGTTTAGATCCCAACAGAGGTAAACTGAAAGAACAGAACCTTCCCTGGGAGGTACCCTCACCACATACAGAAAACCAAACTAACTACTGAATGGAAGATGAGGTAAATGTAGTAATATGAGGGGAAAAAACACTGAAAATCAAGTCACTTAAATCCAAAATGAAGGGATCATTCAAGTGAACATTTTGTCAGAAGTCTGAAGGCATCCTGTATGTGAAAAACTAATCTGACCATCACTTCCCCAAAATATTCAAGTAGAAAAACCCATATTTACATAAATATGAGCCACAACTGTTAAGTGGTAAGACTGAAACATGACCAACTGGCCTTGAGAGATAGAAAACAAAAATCCCAAAGCCAGCAAACTGCAAGGAGATCTCGGACAGTGATATGAAGAAAACATACAGCCTCAGGCTAACAGCCTGAAGCCAGATTGCAGTCAACACACATGCTGCAACCCTGAAAGAACCCATCTGCTAATGAAATAAATTTATCTGTGAGTAAGAAGCATAGTTCCTGCTGAAGTACAAACATGGACCCACTACCAAACCAAACAGCCAATACAATGGTAAGGAAAGGGGAATGAAAGAATTCAAAGGATCTCCAGCAAGGTTCCATCTGCTGTGAAAGACCCTTTAAATGGACAAGCTTGATCAAGGGGTAGAGGGAGGTGTCTTCAAAGACTGAAAGAGAATGAAAGGGAGCAGACAGGGTGTTCGAAACAACCCGTACCAGAAAACAAAGTGAAAAGGAGAAGGTTATGTCAAACTTGGAATGGTGACTAAGAATCCTTAAAGAATGAAGTACTGTGAAGGACAAATGGAAGGATTTCACTTGACTGAATAACCAGTCCACCCGAGTACCATAAATAAGGAAGAAGGCAAAGCTAATGAAGAAGGGTAGGACAAAGATCATAAAATTAAAGAACGGTCAACAAAACATCAAATACCTAAAAAATACAGCCCTCAGAAACCAAGTCACACAAGTTTCAGGGAACAAACAAAAAAGTCCCTAGAATATTCAAATTCCAGACAAACAAAGGCTGATAAATTCCCCAACAGGTATAATTACCTGGGATATGAAGTATGGTTATAGACAAATGGATGGACACAAAGTGGTAATGTGAATGTCAAAACACAAACTTGAATTTTGTCAAACAAGCAAAAGATTGGCAGCAACACAGGTAGAGACATACTTTCAAAATAAAAATGAAATTAAACAAAATAAAATGGAAGAGAAATAAAGGGAAATCACTTCATGCTCAAAAAGGAACAAAGGAAAGACATCTGCTCTCAAACACTGCAAAATAAAAAGTGAGGGTTAGGTACCACATGCATCACATGAGCATATCATACACCTATTAGTTATCAAATAACACAATGATTTGTATGAGACACACAATGAAATCTTCCAATTTCAACAGGGGGTGGGTGTAAGGCTTGTGGTATGCATTGATAAATTATCTGCAGTTACAGGGCAGCACCAAATCAGAATAGCTACTTTTGTGAAAGAGGTAAGTACAATATCAGATATAACCTTTCATAAAGGTGGTCAAATCTTCAAAAAGTGTGAAAATGAGAGCCTTAAAAACTAGAACTGAATGCAAAAAAGGGGGCTCAAAGCTTTCCAACATAGTTAAGATTGATACCCCATTACCTTCAAAGAGTAACTATCATACACCAAAGGGGTAGATGAATATAAAAGATCATTTTCTTAATACCTGCATCACTACAGAAGATTTCCAGCACAAACTGGTAATTATCTCAATAGCTTGGGAAAAAGAGACTCTTGCTGGTTATTTATCAATAGCTCTCAAAAAAAACAAGATTTTGCTTTGAGATACTATTAGTAACACTAACGTGTTTTGAAAGATGTTTTCCACTAGACAGTAAATGTGAGTTCAAAACAAAATGAATTAGGTCCTCTGAGTGTGTGAGGAGGAATATTCAAACCATAGATCATCATGCATGACAGAAGATCAAAGACCTAGACCCATCCAAACAAATTTCCTTGAGTGACCTCATCCAATCTAACATGACAAAGGTATGCAGCAACACAGAAGAAAGCTAAAGACACTTCAACTAAACATTAGAAGTAGAAATTTCACAGGCTTACAAAAAATATAACTCTTCTGGTGAAAGTCTCAGAAAATGCTAACTCAATAACTCTTAAGAGTTTCAAGAAGAATTAAAACAACAGTAAATATCATGTAATTACTGACTCTATTTTTAAATGTTTTAATTCAATACATTAATTTAACAGGGAAATATGATAAAACCAACAGAGCTTTCATTTCATACCTTTCAAGTACTTACGAGTCCTTTGATTTTCTTCAAGTCGAGAATGAAGTGTAAGAAATTCACGAAATCTTCGCTTTACTGTTGACAGGTGTTTAACCCAGTGTGATTGAAACTCATCTCCATCCTCATGAAACAATATGTAAGGAGCTTCATACTACATGTATATATCCATAATATTTAGAAAATAACACTGACTTTACTGATCCTTTAATCACACTTGTAATCCTAATTTCATTGAAACCATCATAAGTCTTAAGCTAATGTACATAATTTTATTTCAGAAAAGAAACAAATTACTTTTAAAAAGATCTACACTAAATCACGAAGATTAATAAAAATTTTAGAGCCAGCATGCCAGGAAGATGTATGGTGAGCATTCACAGAGAAGTGGGAAAATATTCTTGAAAAGAGAGGTGGATAAATAAAAATCAAGCATGTTTACTACCCACAACACCAGTGAGTCTAAACAATACTTCTGAAATCACAACCTTTACATGTACAGTGAAATTATTTTTGTGAATTTTAATTCATGCTGTATTTCACAGATTGGCCAAACATCATTTGAGATCCTAAATGCAGTGATTCAGAACTACAGTGGCTTTTTCAGTACTTCCAATTTCTGGGTAAGGGTCTATATATTTTAAATATATTAAGTTATAAACATGTTACATCTTTTCTCACCAACTGACAAATTACACTGAAACAATTAAACAGATGATCAAATACTTGCAAACATACTTCTTAATTTTAATATTGTGGTTCAATATCAGTTGCAAATTATATTACTCTGGCCCTTGAGCTTTGTAAAGTTGATCATATTTGCTCCAGTTCACTATTAATGAGATTAGTTAAAATTTTAAAAACTAAATATGTATAGATGTACAAGTAATATATACAGAGTCAGGGGTTTTCTTTAAGAATTTTTCTGGTGAATGATGTGACAGAAGGTGGGCAGCATGTGTGAAACACAGCAGCCCCTACTAAAAAGAAAAACCAAAGAAGAAAAAGATGTGGCACAGAGCACTTAAATTCTAAAGATACAGTATTCTATAAATATTATCTAACTGCATTCCCAATATGTTTTTAAAACATAAAGTGTTACTAGTTTGTTGTTTTTCACAACAAATATTAAAATCTAAAATTAAAACCCTCAAACTTGCAAATCATCTACAAGTGGGTAGATAAAGTTTGAGGGGAAAGTTCCCTTACCAAAAAGAAAAAAAAACCTGCAGGGTGCATATATTCACATCTAGATGCTGAAACATCCAAACCCCATTTAACCAAATTTCAGACCAATGATGTTAACAAAATAAATAAGTAACAATAAAAAGTAATTATTTTATTTTTAACTGGCATTACCATTCATATTTTTCAGATGGCTTGATTTTTCATTGGTTTGAAATGTAATATACTGAAATTAGAATACATTTACATTCAAATAAGTAGAGAGGTTACACATCTTAAGCAATTTTAACATTGATAGGAGATGTCCTACAATTCTCAAAACTAAAAACTAAGCATCTTAACAAGGAAGAAATAATTGTGCTATTCTACTATTGAGATTTTTCCACTTCTGATACATGTACATATATCTCAGGTGAGAAAAATAAAACTTTCTAACCTGAATACAGTATAATGTATAAGAGCCTTTTCCCTCTTCAAGTCTTTGTTCAGTACTTGTAATACAAATGCCAGTAAACAAGGTGAACTCAGCATCTGATTCGAATGCTTCAGTGGCTGTTTCTGGAAGCTCTATTGCTTCTATATCTTCAGAAGACATACTGTATTTGGTTCTGGGCAATGAATTAGCATTTCCTTTTTTAGCTTTACATGTAAACTTCCCACATTCATTGGCAAAGTTATTGCTACTCATTGGCAGAACTTGGCTAAGACGAGGCATCACCTGAGAAATAATATCAAGACTTTTTGACCTCTTAATTTTAGTCCTTAAGGCATCTGATTCCACAGAAGCAGGCTGATCAGTCTTATTTGGGAAAGTTAACATTGACAATGTATCAGATCTGGGTGGAACAGATCTTCCTGGCAAAAAACTAAATGGATATTTAGTTGGCTTTGAAATTTCCAAACTCCACACATCTCTTTCTGAGCTAGATTGTTTCTCAGTGACATCAAAAATTACCCTGTTTTTTTTATTAAATTCAATGGGATCCTTCACTTGATTAACAAAGTCTTCATGAATAATTTCACTCTCCATACTTACTTTTAATGGCTGATCTTCTGATGAATGGGCATTACTTGTAGACAAACTGGTATTATCTTTTACACTGTTTTGCAAATTCAAATGTAAGTGTACATTACACTTGGAAACTCTAGGCTTAATTGCTCCAAATGTTACACTATCATTGTTTCTTTCTAACTGAGAACTGGACTGAATAGTGGTTAGAGAATAGTTCACATTTTCAGGCTTAGAACTGCTACTGTTTACAACCTCTACAAAACCATTTTCTGTGGTGTTTGAATTTTCTAAAGGTGTTGACTTATCTGAGAAAACATTGAATACAACCCAGTTTAACCAATTAGAGTTCACAAGAAGCTGCACTAAGGGAAGAAGAACATTGTAGGCAATTATATCAACAAGGATGGAATACACAAGAGGACAGGAGAGGACATCTGGAGGAGCAAGAACTTTAACTATTGCTGCACTGAGAGAGGTAACATGTTTATATTCTTCTTCTAAATCCTCTACAGCCAAGTGTGTTACCTAGGGAAAGAAATTATTAAAATAAATCAAAACAATTAAAATAAAATTTAGTTTTTATTATTAATGTCAACAAAAAATTATCTTTTTCTGGCTTAAAAAACAACCAAAAAACAATAGTAATTTGCCTGTTTTACAAATTCCTTATTATACTTAGGAAAAATATTTGATTGTAGAATATTTTCTCCATCAGTCCCTTTATCGTTTATAATTTATGATAAAATTAGAGAAGGAAATATACAAGTATTTATCTTGTAGTTAAATAAAATTAAGAAATAAAGCTAAGTCAACCTTTTTCTCCATATTGAATGCAAATTGGAACATGAAACCACAAATGTTTATCCTAAATAACTTAAAGAATGTAAAAGTATACATCTATTTAAACTTAATTTTACTGTTTTATTTACCTTTGAACTGTGTCTAATTAACAATGGCACCACGCATGTTGTAAATCACTCAGTGAAAATGATTTACTTAATGTAGAAATTATTGCAAGCATACCTTATAAATAATTTTAACTGTTTTTTTATTCTTTTACCTAATCTAACCTAAAGAGTTTCTAATTTTTACATTTTAGTTATAATGAATGAAAGTAAAATAAAAATAATTAGTTTAATATTGATAGACCAAGCAGGTTGTTTTGGAGTAAGTCCAATCTACCCATCACTACAACATTGTATAATAACAAAGATATATTGCTGTGCCTAACCTTATTTCACTGTTGGTTGTACCAGAAAATGGAAAACATATTTCTTTCTTTTGCAGCAAAAGTACATGTTAACAACCACATAATATCAACAACCACTTGATGGCATCACTTGAAATAACTCCAATGTAAACACACATACCAATTGGTTGAATTGAGAGAAAGAAAGAAAAAAACAAAATGGTATGAAATTAGTAATGTGTTGTGGAAGGAAAAACATAAGTGCTGAATCCAACATTAAAATTCTATAAACAAGGTTTAATTTTGAACTCAATGATTGCAAAAATAGTTCCAGACTTCCAAGAGTCCAAAACTGTTCTAGATACAAGTTCTATTTGGCATATCCTTATGCATAAATGGAGGAAAATAACAGATGCCCTAAGGAAAGTTTTAGTTGCCTTCAGGATTTATCAAGGTCTAATCTAAGAACAATTATTTTTTAACAAAGAATTAGTTTCAATAGTCTTTTGGAATTTTAAAAGGAAAAATACATCAGTATTGATCATTGTGAACTTGGTATAGGTTTCATACTACTTTGCTTTTATGACACTTACATGTACACTATTTTAAATTTAGAAATACAACTTAATCCTAAATTGTTGTACCTGAAAATGTCTGTAATACTAAATGAAAGATCTTTCAAAAACACATTTTAAAATAATCCCAAAACACTCTGAAAATACTGTAAGAAGATTATTCTAATATGAGAATAATCAATCATTTGAATATAATCAATTAATGGACCTAATGAATAATTTATCAAATTCCACTAATTGCCAAACTGTATTTGCAGAAAATCTTTAATCAATCTCTCCATAATTTTTACCACACAGAATAAAAGTCACAAAGAACTTATTTCTAGTGATAAAAACTGCTTGTGAGGTGGTTAGTTTTTATATCCAAGTCTGTTAAATTGGTGGAATCAAAGAGTTAGAATGATATTGTCAATATGCTTTCTTTTTTTTCATATATATTTCTCCCAATATTTATTAAGCCTTACCTTAAATGCCCTTAAATCTACTGCATCAACTACTTACAACAGCAATCCATTCTAAAGTTAATAATTTCCTACACTGATATCCAGACAGCATCTGGAATTTTTCTTCCAGTCCACAGTAGGACAGTACTCACCATCCATACCAACAAAACACCACCACCCTACTCTCAACTAAATGGAATCAGTCACACTCAGGAAGAAGCCTTCATGGTTCACCTTCCCAAGCAGATAGGACTCTCATGCTCCACTGGGAGAACAACATGGTGAAACGTCTGGAGGAATAAAATACCATAAGACAATACTATGGGTCACCATGTTAACCCTATTTTGAAAAGCAGACCTGTACCTATGTATTCAACTAGAACCAGAAAAATGGCAGAGATCCTAACATTACTTTACTTATATTAGTCCATGAGTTGGTATGGTATAGTGTGACCTTTATTTATGAAGCAAGATAACATGAGGCTACCTCCAGCAATCTTGTGGTACATCTCATTTCTTCAGTGAGGATAACAGACATGTACAGCCATATGTTGTTGATTTACATTTAAGTATAGTTGGACAAGCACCACTCATTACAGAGGAAGATTACCTGTGTAGAGAGTTTGGATTGTCACACAAGGGATCAGACAAAATCCTTGCACGAAGCCACAGTATGGTGAAAATGCGATGAAATATGGAGGAATAAGGTTAACACAGAAGAATATTGAAAGACAAATAAGCATAAAGACACAGATTGGTCCAATCATAACTGAAGGCATCAAAAGTCAATGTGGAATTAGAGACTAGAAGAGGGGCAATTTGGTTTTGAGATATGTGGCAAATTCATTCAGAATAGGAGTACCAAACAGGGAGCATAACTGCCAAAACATATGAGAAGCAAAAGACCACTCCATAGGCAGAATCTTGTTGAGATAAGGTGACCAATCTGCTACAAGATTCATGACATCTTAGGCATTAAAAGCAAGAAGACAAGCTTGCTGAGACTGTACCTAGAAAAGGAGATTCAAAATTCAAAAGCAAAGAAATAAGACTGAGTGCCCCCTTTGTTGATTAATGTAAAAGATAATGGTCAAGTTGTCATAATGGATCTTGACCAAATGGTCCCATACTAAAGGTAGAATACAATTAAAGACACAATGTACTGTAAGAAGTTCCAAAAAGTTGATATACAGGAAAGAAATGGCCACCATCCAACAACTGTAGATCTCCTAAGATCAATATATCAAGATATGTTCTATACTCTCTAAGAGAAGCATCTGTAAAAAAGTTCAAATCCAGATGGAGAGGAGACAAAAGAAAATCAGCTAAGTTAAAGTCACCAGGCAAACTTGTCTAGAAGGGAGATTAAAGTAAAATCCAAAGAACCCTGAAAAAGAACCCACTTATCATTCAACACTCACTAAAGACAATACATGTCTGTAACACCAGGGTATGAGAGATTCCAAGGAAACCCTGATCCCCAAGATAGATTGAGTATCATGTGCAGGTTGAGAAAGAAAGTATTTGGCTATGGAAACCAAGAGCTCCATTGACCTCAAACTGAAAGAGAAGACTGAGTCTTGCTTAGGAAGGCATTGAAAAACACCCTAAAATGGATAAGATACTGCACATGAGAACATGTTTGTGACTGTGAAAGACTCGTTGGGATGGGACTAAAAGGAACCAGCCAGTCATACAATAATGGAACAGAACCACAAACCCTGAATAGGAAGATGATGATCAAAGACACATAACAGAAGACACAACAGTTATGCCAGACTGAAAAGTAAAGTGCAAAACTATAACACCCAACCTCAGTTAGCAAACCAAAAGTAATGTCTGTATGCTGGAGAGATGGGAATATCAAGGTAAGCATCTATGATATAAGTAAGTATGCTTTGATAGAAGTTTCCTTAACCAGGTGTCACAGCACAGTCAAACATGCCCATGATTGGGGGGGAACTACCACATAAGAATCACCAAAAAACATGTTAAACATTACTTTTAGGTTTAAGGCTAAGTTGGGTCATGGAAACCAAACTACGTTCTTTCCATCCCAGGTATATCATCCCAGTAACCCTTTTATGAACCATTACTAACAATTCAATATCCTTCCTAAGATATGGAACTCAAAACTGAACACAATAATACAACACTCAAAAATGAGACCCATCTTATACAACAAAGTTACAACCTATATGGAATTATTATAACCTCCATAGAATTATATCCAATAGTTCTGTAAATACCACTACCTCTAACAACACAATGCTTAGACAACTTATCAGATTCACCATCATAGCTATAATTTATGCACAACAAAATCTTATGACAATATTATAAAATTAACATTTCGGGATTTATAATACTTTTTCTTTACACAGACATCATTCTTATGACATACTATCAAAACTTTTACACTTATAAAACAACTCTCACCCCTCTTTAAAACTATTACAAATGTTATACCATGTAATGTCACTTGATATTAATTGATTATGGTAACCTATGTGTTTGCATTTATTATAATTAAAAGCCCTTGGAATTTATTTGCCAAACTCCCCAAATAATCTAAATCATTCACATCTAGAAAATTGTAAAGATAAAAAACTCTGATTTATTGTGCTACAGTCTGAACAAAAGAAAAAAATTATAGAGTTTAAGATATACAAAATATAAACTAGGCTCCAACAAGGTTTTTTTTTTAACAGAATAAATTGCCACATAGCAGGAGTGAAGACTAGCATCTTTACACGCAATTTACTTTAACCCTTTCACAATAGGTCAAGGTTCAAAAGCCATGTCATCACATTTGTTGACTTACATTTAAAATGTTATTGAACTACTATTTTATGAATTTATGTCAAAATGTTTAGAATCAAAGTGTAGATTATAATTCAAACATTAACATTGTGAGTTATTTTTTTAACTTAAAAGTTAATATTAAAATAATATATTTAAATATAGATTTTAGTGAGTCACATGGTATGTTGAATGCAGCACTGTTTCAAAGTTAGACGTTTGTGAAGTCAAAATGCCAAGTCTATTATTTCATACAAATTAGGAACTCAAATCACTAATATTGACATGCTATAATATAAAATAATAGCCTCATATGTTTTTGTTTTGCTGATATATGGCTTATGTACTGAATCAAACACAGTGGCCCCATTTAACTCTTCCAGTTTTTTAAAGGTTCCCTTACATACTCTTACTATGATATATGGCATGTGAAAAACTAAACAGTTTAGAATATCTCTAGAGTGGTTTTCTCAACCATTTTAATCTTTACAAGTTTTCAAGGAGGTAAATTGTCTCTTTAGTCTGCTCAAAGTTTCATATTTTTTAAAATATAAATAAATCTTAGTTACTGAGCTTAATAGCTTATAGTGGAATTCTATGGCATCAATATAGTTATTTATGATAGTTTTAGTTCCTGAACTGCAAAAATAAAACCTTAAAAAAATGTTGATATTCTCCAACATTTTAAAAGGTTCAAAATTGGATCTTCTGAAAATTAGGAATTATAATTTTATTTATATTCATCTTGTAGAAAAAAATCAAATGATATGCAGTTATCATTCTTCTTTAAGTTTAACCTTGAAACACCACCATGGGGTTACTATGAGTAGAGTCCCATAACACCTGGAATTAATGATTGAAAATGTAATGTTGGCATTCTAGGGTTAAATGTTTCCCCCTGACACACACACATACACATATACTTCAATTCGTATAACTACATCCTCATTAGTGGTGGACAAAGAAAACAAAATCATCCTTCTAGTTAGTTTTCTTTATGAATTGCTTATTATAAAGAAAACCAGCCAGTAGCTTTTGTTGTACATGTAAAACAAAAATATCTGCTTATATTTTGTAAAAAATTAATCTTTCCCTCAACAATACCTGAATTTCAACTTACCTTGTAATGTTCTTCAACTTTAGCATTCAAGTTAACACCTTCAATCAATTTATGTTTTGATTCAGATTTTGTTAAAGTTTGCAATGTCTTGAGGTACACTGAGAAATGCTGATGAAAACATAATAATATCTTGTGAAACATAACTGAAATATTTATCTTTGACAGTTTTGAGCTAGCTGCAAATAATACAACTTCAAGTATGTCAGCTATTTCAATAAGAAATTCTTTATCACGACTAAGTTGTAAATACCATGATTTTACATACTTTTCTGATATCTTATAAACTAGGGTTCTAATCTCTTCCATGTAATCTCCAGAACCACTGCACACATTTGTGCACTCTGAATAGAGTTCTTTCTTTTTTCAATATTGATTACCAAGGACTTTGCATTCAAGCACCAAGTAGTTTCAGGAAAATTATTTATAGATTGTCCTTGAAAATTTGCAGATCCTATTCTTTCAATCAAATCCACTATACACCCATTTTCAAATGTAACACTTCCTTCACTATTTAACATTCTTTGCTGCTCTGACATAGACAGATGACGTAGAGAAAGATGCGTAGTTTCACATCTCAAAAGAAGTTGTCGAATAATCATAGTTGTACCATAAAAGGATAAAAAACCACAAAGTGTTAATCCATAGATCAAGCCCAACCTATCCACCATTGGCATTAGTACTGCAATGCTTACGCACAGAAATACTACTTTGTGTTTGGTATACATTACACAAAAGCATTAAGCATGTTTTGTACGGCATTACCAATACCATAACTGCTTGTGGTACACTTTATACCCAAAACTGAAAATAAAATAGATGCGGTTTATACATAATATTTGTAACTTCCACTTCTACTAGTTTTAAGAACAGAAGAAACAAGGGCTAATACTTTTCATGAATGTCAATGAATGTTTCAAATTTTCCGAAATTACTTCCTACTCAAATTGTTTTAATTTCTATTACTTGTACCTCTCAATCTGTTTTCTTGACAATCCGGCACAGCAGCCATCTGTTGATAAACTACGGAGAATTTCATCAAAAATAAATAAATATTTATGATTAGCTTTTGTCTTAAATTTCAATATGATTTTTTTTTACTGTAAATGACGAGTATACAAAAAAACTTAAACAAATTAGGTACTCTAAAATATAGAATTTATTATAATTTATGTTTATAATGATGATATAGATAATATAGACAAGAGTGATTTTATATATAGTATACGTCAGCATTTGCACGTGACAAAGTCACATTACGATAAAAAATTTCAGCAACTGATACACTTCGAACTTCGGTACCAAACTTTTATATCAGATTAGTTTTGAAAAAAGCATGGGCTTTAGGTGAACATTAAAAAAACTTTAATTACTGCCTGAAATTTCGTTTTTAGAATGGTTATATGATAAAACATTAGACTATATTTTCAGTCTGTTCAAACTAGGATTCATTGATAGTTGTCGCCTTTGAAAAAGATGTAAAAACCAGAATTTGTTTATTTTCTGTTTAAACGCTTTTGTTGTTTTGTCATCAGATCCACCTGAGAAGCATATTTGTATCCTATGAACAAGTTCTTTAATCAGGGTTGTGAAGTTTTCAACAACGGCAAGCTTTCGAAACAAGTTACTCATCTTTAAATGATCAACGTTAAGCATTAAAGCCCCGTTGTGAAGCTGAAACAACACAAAATAGCAGCAATTAATTTATTGATTACACTATACAACGCTGTCCAAAGTTTTCAAAAGTTAAGATTTTCAAAACTGAAAATGTATTTCCAATAAATACTTACTTCCTCTCACAAAAAGATTTCTCGGCTTGTGTTGCCTTTTATTGGCACACACTTTCGTTCGCCATTAGCCTTGCTACTTCCACTTAGTAGTTCATACCAACATCCAAATAACCATGCAGCAATCCTTCACCAATAGGGTGTGACACTACCCCTATCACAACTAGCGTCCTTTCCAATAATTCAATTTGAAATTGCTCATAACTAACCAAAGCAAAGCACACCGGAATTGACAAGACAGGTAGGAAATTTGAGAGGAAGTAAATATCTATTCGGAAATATAGTTTTGGAAGTGCCCAAACAAAAATTATGGGGTGTAATAAGGAATTGAAACAATACACCAGTGGGAGACAACATCACTTCTGAGCTAGATATACTCTTTGCCCTTTAGTAATGTATCGCCAAAATGTAAAGAGCGGGAATTTGGAGGGTCCCAGAAAAATACAAAAATAATGGGACAACCAGAAGTAAAATGGCTAGAGTACAATGAATTGTAAAAATTGTAAATGAGATTCAACCTCAACCAACTCCTGGCAAAATTTGGAATTAAACATTAGGTTCGCGGTAGAAAGAGGTTCCTCTATATTCTTCCTCAAAAAGGGGAACCTGCAGGAAATAGGAACTCTCTTACCAAGAACTCATCTCTAACACAACCAATATCACATTTTCCAGAAACCAACATCTGGCAGAAGGTAGAAAGGAAGAGAGCCCAATTAGATAATCTTCTTTGGTCCAAAACCAGAAAAAATGAGAATTTTTTCGTCCAATCCATGGTAGAGGTGGATACCCAGCCTTACAAAAGGGAAATCATGTGTCTCGTCCAGCTATAACTAACACTAGATCCACCATGAACTTACATCAAATGGATGGCAGAGAAAGAGATCACAAGTTTTGGGATACATCTTCAGTCCAAAACCTGGTGGGATTGGAAACTTGTCGTCCATTACATGGTATGAGAAGGGTAACAACATATATGACTAGACCATCTCCTACCTATACCACTGGAACCAACATCCAGAGGATAGTAGGAAGGAGGGTTACTTAGGTGGAGATGCAAATTACGATATATATATATATATATATGGCATCTGGAATTGTACATCTGGTCCGTGGTAAGAAGAACATCACACTGTTGACATTCACAGAATTTCACTACTCTGTACTTAAGCTGAGTGGTATTGTGCACATTCAGGAAGACAAGGTTTCATAGTCCACCATCTCAACAGTTAGGAACTTGTAAATAGCAAATTCTCCTATACCCACTAAAAAAGGTCTAGGACGAACATATTTATCAAGCAAAAGACTACCATTGGTTCTGTAGAATACTCCACCTCAGCAGTGGGCCTAATATGACCTGGATAAGTATTACGACATTGTATCTAAAAGCTGGGAGAACACATTGGTGGAGTTAATGAAATACAGTCATCGAACATGTTCACCAGTCATAAAATATGGATTTAAGACTAAGCGTACTTGTTCACAAGATATATTAGGGTTATCAGTATGTGCTGGTTAATTATTACTGATAACTTCACAATGTAGATCGAAACAAACCCATTAGGGAGTGATGTATCTCCAGAGCAATGAGTGACGTTTTTTTCTGGTGTCTTAGAGCATAGAACTATTTTCAATAGTTAGTTATTATTTGAGTTGTCGGGGTGGTGAAGATGTGCACTGCCTTTCACCTCAAACTGATAGTTTGGTTGAACCAGCTATATATACAATCAAGTGTATATTAGAAAAATATTAACAAACCCATTAAAATTACATTTTGTGATAGCTACTTGATTATTAACTGCTAGAACAGTTGTTTTGTAAAAAGAACTAAAAATAAAATGAAACGAGGACTGAAAGCAATCATGTAATTTTCCATTTCATAAACAATTGTCTGAAATATTTATATATACATAAACACACATGAGCTACGAGACGCATGACGTTAAGATAAAGTAATTTGTGAGAACAGGCTTTGGAATACCTTAAGTTTTCAAGATGGCGTTTCACAAATATTGTAACTCATACGAACATCTACAAGTGATATATCAATTATGAATAATACGACTTAGTAGAGTGTGATAATAGTAATTATCAAAGTAAAGTATTTAGCGTTTGAATGTCAAGTATTCAGTTTTCAGTTGTAAGAGTGCTAGTTATTTAGTGAAGTATTGGGATCAATATTAATTATCTCATACAGAGTAAAAATATGAAAGAGACTTGAAGAAACTTAGTTTTTCTTAGTAAATTGTTCCTAATGGGATATTATTCTCACAAACTTAAAAATATTATACAATACTTGTTTGGAAAGGGTTCGAAAGAGAAGAGTTTACTCGTTTACGAGTACAAATTGATTGTTATTGTTTGTTATTAAACACAAAGATACACAAAGGAATATATGTGCTCTGCTCTCTACAAATGTCGAAAACCAGTTGCCAGTTTCTAGAGGTAAAGTCTGCAGACGTGCCACTGGAGAAGGAGGGTGTAACCCCCAAACATAACGAAAAGCTTAGACAAACAAAATATTCATTCGCCACCTGTGATCCTGCAAATTCACTTACTTATTAGATTGACATGACAGGCGATAAACATGAAATTGTACAAGTACAAGCACAAGTACATTTATTTGCACGCCAGCTGTGATAATCTTATCAAGATATTTCCATTTCCTTTGAAACGTCAACTGTGATTTTTGGCGAGCAAGTGATGTATAGAAACGTTGAGAATGAAATATTAATTTGCGTTGTTACGTAAACTGGACTTTATAATATTTTCGATATGTAAATTTAAAAAAACTGCCCAATGAAATAATAACTTTTCAACGATATCAATACTGGGTTAAATTTTACTTATGATCTATGTAAGTAGTACGTTAATTTAAATTAAAGGTTGTTTCATCCACTAATCACCAGAGGGTAGCAGCTTCAAAATCAAAGCATGGAAATATTACCTAATATTACCAGTGTTGTGGAAAGGGGAAGTAAGCAAAGGAGTTTGTTCTGTTATTGATGCTGATTATAGATAGGCAGTTTGTGCAATTTGGTTTTGAAACACCACAAGTTTATTCGCCCTATAAAGTATTTCTAAACAATGGATCTCGTAGAATCCACTTTGTTGTTCTACTCTTCTAGTCCTCGGTTAGCTTTGGCTGTTGGATGTGGATTATTGTTTGTTATATACTATCTTACCACTGTTGCCAAGGTGAGTTTAGTTTGAAGTCAGTTCAACAATTTCGATTTGAAAATCTTGGTGTTAAATGATAAATTTTTTAGACGTGTAGTATTTTTAAATGTTTGTCTAACTGGTAACACTAACACTGAAACAACTTAGTTACTAATGAAGTACAAAGGTAATGACTCAAGTCATGATAAACCTCAGATTATTATAATAAAAAATATGTATTACATGATTTTTAAATGGGAAATCGTAATACTTGGTCATAAAGATTTTGCCTAGGCCCAGTTCTAGCATCCTACTTTTAAAGTTAGATGTGCTTTCATTATATCGTATATTAATTATTATACATTGACACTAAAATGAATTTAGATTAATATCATATTAACCATGAGCATTTCAACTTTAAATTTCATACTTGAGTTTATGGAAATGTGTGAAATAATAATTAACAAAAGGGACCAAAAAGGTCTAAAAGTGATAAGGACTGCAAATGTATAAAGAAAAACTAGAAATAAACTGAAAGAAAAACTATTTTGAAGGATTTGAACTAACTGAAATATCTTTAATGTTTCACCATGTTGTAAATGTTACTTTTTCTGTAACTCTTAACTTCAGTCTGGTTTCCTTATTCAAAGTTATTGACAAACATGCATGAAATATGGTAAAATAAATTATGCCATTTAGTACAATAAATATTTAAAGAAAAACTTAATAAATATCATAAACCCATAATTATATACACCAAATTGTATGTCTTTCTAATAATTGTATACAGTTATAGTTTATACACAAAATGATGGCATTTTAAGACATGAGTAAGGTATTTGATGTCCATAGTACAGTGACAGAAAAAAGTCTAAATCAATATTTTAAAAAAAAATCAATATAACTGTGATACAAAATTAAGATGACACCAAATGCCTATTAACTTTTTTAACAATATACACTGACTCCTTCATAAGAACAAATTGCACATTATGTATAATATTTAGTATTTGAGTAGGCTAGGAATAAGGTGTCCACAATTTGTGCACATAGTTATGTCAGTACATGTATATATCTCTGGTTATTAAACTGATGTGCTTGAGCTTTTATTAGAAATGTTAACTACAATTCTGAAATAACGGTGTGTATGTTCACAAAATCTGATAAGGTTTTAATATGTAGGACATGTCTTGTATACAAGGAATCAGATGTGTTAATGAAGTATTTGTGCTCAAGATAAGTCTGTGAATTGGTGATGTTAGTCTTGTACAGAATCTGAGTTGTCTGAATGCTAGGTGATGTTCTTGTGAAAAGTAAAAATACTTTTATCTATCATACAGCTTACAAAAATGTCCTCTCACCTTGGTGTTACCTTTCACTGATTCCCATGGTATCAAACTGAAAAATAAAATAAAAAGCTTTCTGCAATCAACTTATTCCCAAGTCAGCCTAAGAGCTATCTTCAAACTGAACAAAGGGATATTCAATTTTTTTCTGTTTAAAGACAAATTACCTCTTTCAAAAAATTGTTGGTAGCATACAAATATTTGTCCTTGCTGTAGGCAAGCCTACAAGTAAATGATCTGAACCATAGCTACCAAAATCAAGGAGCATGTGCATAACAGTTCTTTAAAAAGTTTTGGAATTTACAACCACCTAAACAAAGACTGTACTAAAATATTGAACAGTGAGTGAACATACTCAGTTAGAGATGAATTGATGCTAAAACACAAGGAAGCATTCCTAATTTATAATCTACAGCTTAAGTTGAACAATCAACTAGCAATGTCAGTGCATCTTAAACTGTGATCAACTCATTGTACCTGAAATGGGCAAAAAGTGAAATATCACCCAACAAACAGGTGCTAATATCTACTGAAATGAAGATTTTGAAAAAACTTTCATAATCAAACTGCAAAATAATGGGAAAAAATTTAGTCATTGAAACATTACTATCTCAGACTTGTATAAAGAATTAATTAAAGATCTTGGACTCACTTGGTATGATGTATCATTTAAATGTAAATACAAATTAAAATGTGACACTGTTCATACATATACATGTATATACAGGCATGTTTAAGAAATGTGTTAAATATTTAGTAAAGAAGTAATAAACTATATTTGGTAAGGGAATCCGTGTATTATCCTAACTTTCTGAAAGAACTTCACCTTCTTTTGAGTAACAAAATAAAACATAAAGCATATTGCAGTTACCCAAAAGAATATGAAATGTTTTTGGAAGTTTAATGTAACAGGATAATGTCTGCAGTGAGGAGAAAAGAAATTTTAACAAAAATACAAACAATTATTTTATTAATAAATGAAGAATTTGGTTTTGATATTGTTACTTTTTCACCTTTGATATGATACCTGTAAATGACTTTCTGTCCCTTGTTGATTTAAATATTTTGAAGGTAGTTTTTATTTAGTTACAAACATCTCTGCAAGTGTGTTAGAGTTGCATTTTTTTCAGTAGTGTTTTCATGATACTTTGATGAATTTTTACAACAAATGTTGAGAGATATCAGGAACAGATTAATCACTTTTAACTTTGGATAACAGATTGTTGTACTATCACCAGCTATATAAACTAAGTTGATCGATTATCTTGAATCCCAGTAATAAAAACTCAAGGTTCAAGGTCTCTTAGTGTTATAATAATGTTTTTTTTAATCTTGTATTTTGGCCATTAGAAATCCTTGCACATCACATACCTGAGAGCAAAATATAAAAACCTTTGTTTTTTTTAGTAGGGACCTATTTGATAGCTACATCTGTGATATTAATCAGTATAATTTCATAACCTTACAAGTAACTGTTTAAAAATAAGTTTTAACACCATATACAGTAAATGACATGGCTCAGTGTATAGTAAATCTGTCTCGCTTGACTTTATACAAGCTTGTGATTGACTTTATTCTTATAGTATAATTTGAGCCCTTAGTCAGTATATTGTAGTAAATGTTGTGCAGGACAAAAGCTGGAGGTTTAAATGATTTTTTTTTACTTATAACACTTGTTAAGAATTTCTACTAAAAATACAAATAAGCTAATTGTATAGATCAAAAATGAAAAGTAACTTAAGTTAATGAAGCCTAGTCTTTATAACAAATCAAATTGAAGCACTTAATGTTTTAATTCAATAAAAAAACAACTTAAACTAGAATTTATTCAATGTACAGTTTATTGTCTTCACAGCAAATTTGTTCTTACTTCCAATAATATCTTGCAAGGTTTGGCCAGCTTAGGAGATTTACTAAATTTAGACTAGTTTTGAATCAGAATAGTAAGCCTGTAATGCAGAATAATCTCCAAAATTGTATGCATCTCAGAACGGCTGATATGGGTATCCAACATTGTAAAAATTATTAAAACATTAACAAATTATTCTAAATATAACCAATAATTTTAGTTAAACATGTATCAAGAAAAATGAAGTATTTCATTGCTCACAAAACACAAAAACACCAGTCATTAGTGCACAAAATTTGAATGTATACTTATAATATTGCATTTATTAGCAGTTGGATATAATAAATAATAAGAGATTGAAAATAGAAAAGTGACTAAAGAGTCATAAATAAAAGCCTATTGACTATGTATTATAAAACTAAATGTGCATTCTGTAGTCAAAAAGACCATACAGGAAATTATATTAAGGTTGTAAAAATGCATTAGATCTTTTTGTAATCACCAGTACAATGCATGTTAATTGTGTGTCATAATTCATTCATTTGGCAACTGTCTTTATAATCATGACTAAATTTGAGACATACATGTTGATTGTATTATAATTAATATAGACTTATATATACACACACACATATATTGCTGTGATTTTTAGTTAAAATATTTTTTAATGTTGAAAAGGTTTTCTTAAAATGTTTTAAAAATGTAAGGGTACACGTCTAAATGAATTATATCTTTCTCAAGCATATAATTACTTGCTTAATAATGCATACTACATATGTAAGCTATTTTGTACAATGTGAATATTTTTCATTTTGCTGTTTTTAAAATATAAAACCATGTATTAATTTTACTTAAAACAACACTTTTAATCAGGATGATTTGTGCAAGGTTCTTTATTTTGTATTTAAGAAAATACAACTGTCTTTATTGAAAATATTGTTACTAATTTGGAAATGTAGTTCTGATTTTTTGGTATTATCATTTACAAAATGAGACCCAAAGCTTACAAGTTTCTGAGCTGGTACTTTCAAAGAACTGATGAATAAATTATTAATAGATAAAAAATACAGTGATAGGTCTTGTGTGCAGAATCAGCACATATCTACATTTTTTTGTTTAATTTCACATTTGTGCAAGACATGAAAATTTAAATGTTTGAATTCTCACACTGGAATGCTAGACAGCTTTTTTTTTTTTATAATAAAAGAGTGACTTAACTCTCTATAGTAAGTCTACATTTTGTTTAACATATAAGGTATTGTGCTTTTCCCTTTACTTTTACATATACATGTATATGTACTGTTGTGAAAACTGCAATAATTGTCTAGTACACATTTCATTAGAATATTAAATTTAATCTTGTGCAATAACTAAAAGTACAAATTTCCTATCCCTATCTATATAATGTATATTTTTTTAAAGTATTATCTAAAAGACGTGAACATAGTGTTTAAACATTCAAATTTTCTCTTGTTTTGTGCACAAAAAATTAGAGATGAATTTGCAGTTATTTGTTTGCTTAGTTATTGTAATAACTTTGAATAATTACAGCATATTATTTTAGTTGTACTTCCATTACCAGCAAAAGTGAAATTTATATGCAGCTGATAGAGTAGTTAGTGAATATGCTTTTTCAGGTAGCAGTATGTACTGTACATTTAGGGTTGTCATACTTTCATTACTGAAATCTGTTCTTTTTTATGCTATAGCAGCCAATGTTTGCTTGTAAAGAAGGTAAGTTTAGAGAATTTCTTTTGTTGAACTGCCCAATTCTGAAAGAAAGATACTGGCCAACATTGTGGTGTTTCAGCACTCATGCACAAACTGTACTGGCACATTTATTTCGAGGAAGACTTCCCAACTTACCATATCACAGGTTTGTGATGCTTAACTTTAAGTATATTGTGTTCTAATAAGGTTTTTTTTTTAAATATTAATCAAAAGGAAGTAAAATATGTATGTGTTAAAGAAAAGAGAAAAATTATATATCATATTCTATTGTGGGTAACCTAGAGTATAGTTTATACTGAAAGTTTTAAGAAACTAAAGTAAAAGTTCAAAGTTTAGTGTTGGATTATATATATCTATAGTGAACTAAAATGCTTTCTCACATTGCATAGTTTCTCTACAAATACAGTTTGTCCTGCTAATGTTCACCTAGTAGATAATTATTCTATACGTTTTGAAAGCAAATTTTAGATAACACTGCATTTGTTGAAAATTTGTGTGATGATTTGAGATTATGGTGCTGCCTTGTGTTTTGTTGGTTTTTTTTTGGAGGTTGGGATGTAAATGATATTAATCAGTGAAAATTTTTCTTATGCTTTATGGCATAAAGACCAGTTTAGTTTTTTCTGGTATGCCTTACAAGACATAGCAAAGAAAGAAGTGTAATTTTTATTTATTACAGCTATAATTATTGAAATTTCATGCGAGAATAATCAGTTAGTTGAATAGAATTAATATGCTTGAAGATTAATAGACTATCAAATTGTAATTATCCAGTTCTAAAGCTGTCTTAATAAAATTATTATACTGTAGTATATTTTATTTTGATTATGATATTTCAGAGAAATATGTTCTAAATCTGAATGTGTAGCATTAAATGCATTTGTATAAAAATATAACATTTTATATAAAGTATGTTAAAGATCACGACAAAAAAGAATCCATACCAAAGCCATTGAGTCAGAAAAATGCTTAATAATGCTCACAGACATGAAAACAGAACTGAATTGTTTCCATTATTGACTATCATGGCACGTTATATGCTCAGACTTTACCTTTAGAGAGAAAACGTATGTTTGGAAGTCTCTGAGATAACCAAACTGTCATCCAGTAGCTATACACATTTAAAAATTCTTTGTTTCTAATTTCTTTCTCACTGAATTTTATTTCTACTGCCTCAAGAATGTTTTTGCTATTTTTGTATTATTTTTTAAATACAATTTTCACATGAGGTTAAAAATTTAAATTACCTTTTGAATCCTTGTAGTCTTGCAATGAACATGTGTAAGTTGTCACATTTGCAAGTCAAACTGATTGGGGTAGCAAAACTGTGTTTTTTTCAACTCTTATCACAACTGCTTAATCTTAATGTATTATGAAAAAATTGTATGGTTACAACATTTAGCATAAAGTACAATGTTATGAGACATTCAAGTTTCTGAACTAGTTTTTCAAAACTGATGCCATGGACTGTTGTTTGTTTTTCCTTTGCAAATAAATAGAAGGACTGGTAAGTTACAAAAAAGTATTCTTTTTCTCAGCCTTTTCAATTTGAAATACACTAAAATTAAACAATAAAAATCATTTTTCATGGAAAGTTAACATTTTTCAAGCCTGTTACAGAAATATCTTTAAATAGTTTTTAAAAAAGTGATACTGTTAATGTTTATGATTTTGTAAAAATTGCATTAGATAAGATTAATGCTGTTATTTGTAATTTTTTAATAAAATAACTTGTATTTATAACAGATATTACTGTTTGGAATTTTACTGTGTTTATGCTGCAAAATTAATGTACAGTTCCACATACTGGGAGATGGTGGTTGTTTGACTTGGTCATGGCCAATCTTGAAGTTATTAACAAGTGCATTATTAGAGAGGGTGCTAGTTATGATAGGGGTAGTGTTGCACTTGTGTTGGTGGAAGGTTGTTGCACAATTATTTGCATGTAGATATGCAGATAGGAGTGTGGGTTACAAGGCTACTGGCCAGTGAAAAGTTTGTATCAATAGAGAGAAGGCAGTAATAGTTGAGAAAGCTATTATTGAGAGGAGGTTAAGTACATTTTCGTTTAGGAAAGTGTAAACTTTATGGCAATTAAAACTAAGAAATTAATTTTAAAGTGCTGAACATAAAAAAATGTTGCTTATGTTAGTGTTTTATTCATTTTGATGTTTATCAATAACTGTGAAAGATTGATTTCTTCTCTTATGAAACTGTTATTGTATCTTCATGTCTCAGGATGGCAGGTATGGGTATTAACACTTTTACTAAAATAAAGCAGAGAACAACATTTTGACCTTTTTAGGTCATCTTCAGTTGATCTGTTGTTCTCTGCCTTATTTTGGTAAAAGTGTTAATATCCATACCAACCCTCCTGAGATACAATTTCACTTCAAGTGGGTTTCTTGTCATTGTATCTGTTTTTGATAAAGTATAAGTATTAGTTGTTGTTGTTTGTAATTTTTCATTGACTGTGAAGAATGATACATGAACATAGGAATGACATCAGTTGAGGGTTTATTTTTAATTATTCAACCAGAGTAGTTTATAAGATATCAAAATCATTTTAATTTGCTTTTTTTTAAAACAAGAGTTGCAAAAAAAATTTGTGTAAAAATTTGTCTTTTTTACTGAATTAAATTGGATACAGTTCTTAAATGTATGTGTATTTATAGTACAATGTCAAGAGATTGTGATCATTAACAAATATTTGGAATTGAAGTCGGTGATATTTGATAATGGTACAAAACAGCTAAATAACCTTAAATATTACAGAGCACAGGAAGGATGATATATAATATAAAACAATATTACTTTCACTTTTCGACAGTTGTTGTTTGTCAAATTAAGATGGTTGAAAATGAACAAATTAGATTTGCTGAGGCTGTAGTCCTGAATAACTCGATATAAAGTCAACTAGTTCAATTGTGACTGGTAACTTCCATAAAATTTCAAACAACTATCTTCTAGTAACATAGAAAATTTAGCAAACACTATTGAATATGAGTGTGTGCTACTGTAATTAGATGCTTGCTGATACACAATAGTCATTATTTTAATATTGAAGCATCAGTGATAATCATATTTAACAAATTATTGCTTTACACAATATACAGAATTTGTATTTTAGATAAAAATTAAACAACTGTGGCAGAAATAAGAGAATTGTTCTATACTCAACACATACATATTGCTCAAATGCTATTTCCAAAATAGTACACTGTAGATACCTACAGTTGTCTTTGACTTTCAAAATGCATAAAATATTTTTTTGCATTAATTTTTTTCAAGTATTATTTTAGAAAAAAAATAACATTAAAAAAATATAACTAACTTAAACATAGGGGGAAACTCAAGGTTCACTGCATCATTTACATTTTAAAGTGTACAGGACCTTTCTTTCTCAGATGTTATATCCTGGTATTCAGAAAAATCACCCATGTTTTTTGCCATCCCATCAACATTCCAGCTGGGATTTTGTTTAAAACTAGTCTACTATGTTACAGGAAATTTTGACAACTATGATATTTTTTTTAAAAAAACATTATGTGGGAACTTAATCTCAACAATATCTAGAGTTTGAGAAGAAAGTAAAACTTATATTGAATAATTGTAAATGTAGATAGAATATTGGTTTATATAAAAGATTTTAAAAACTTTGAACATTAATTGTTTTTGATTCACTTAAGTTTTCAACTTTGATTTGTAAACACATTTACAGTGAATAAATAGTACCAGTTGCAATGTTCCATGGGATATTTAGTTTGATTTTTACAGTACTAAAGCTAATTTTGACTTAACTTTTTATATGTAGTTTATCAGCCACAATGTGTTATGGTATATTACAAATAAAAACTTTTACATAATGAGAAATGAAAACCTTCTTAGTTGTTCCAGCTGACTAGTTTCGGTAATACAGTTACCCTCATCATTGTAAGTTAAAAATACAGGCTCTGTTTTTCATTGTACCAAAAAAATGTTTTTTTGTTTTTACTCATTATTACACACACTTTTATATTGTATTTCATCTTAAACATTCATAAATAATCTGTAAGTGTACTTGGATGTCGTTGCAGCACATAGAATGACAAAACAATTCAGGAAATTACCTTTTATGAGACTTGTTTACAAGATTCATGGTGGTTATAAAATATATTGTTCAACATAAAATGTAGAACATTGAGAAATTTACACTTCACATACCTTTTTTTTTTTTTTTCTAAGATTGGAAATGAAGTATAAAGAAATGTACACGTACATAATTTCTGAATGTTTCATGAGAACAGGACAATTAGTGGAATTTGCTAATCAATTAATTTTGGAGCTCTGTGGTAGATTAATTTCAACTAATCAATTTTTTTATGTGAGTTGATTAAAAAAAACAACTTAAAATGCTACAAATTGGATTTTTATACTCTTGTTGGACAGAACATAAATAGTCAATTTTATAGCTTTGTGCTTAACAACCAACAAACATAATGGTAACATTTCTATTACTTGGATAGTTTTACTAATTGAAAAAGAGTGATAACTGAATATCTCAATTTTAGTTGGTTGACTAATTTTGTGAGTTGTAGCACTAATCAGTTAACCCCATATGTATAAGTGCGTGGGAAAGTGTGCATACTATGATCTTTTCCTGGAACTAGAGTTCCAGTTAATGTGGTATGTTACCAACCATTCATATTATCCTACACTGATGAGTTAGCAACAATTTGATATAGGAGAGCAAACACCAGACACAGTATACAAGGATAATGAAAAAACTTGTAGGTATGCATTTTGGAAATTCTAGAGGTTATGCAAATATGATATACAAACTGTATGAGAGACAACAGTGTTTTTGTTCCTCACATGAACATCATTTTAGACTGACTCACCTGAATCAGAATGACAGTAGCAATTTACAGACATGTCATTTGCACAAATACTCTTGGAATGCATCTGATTCTGTGTGTACAACAGACTTGTACATTTTACTATAATTTTGCTCTCATTTTGTGTATATAGATATACACAAAAAATGTAAAATAACGGTAAAATTTCGTTTAGTGATACTAGGAATTATTAAAAGCAGTAATTTTGATTTGTTGATTATTTTTGTGACAGTAAGTAATTTAATTGTAATTTCAGTAATTTATTATTCCACATGACACTGATAAGTGTAACAAGTTAATCACATTAATTTCCATGCTTTATTTGTCATTGAAGCAAACTTGAATATACAAATATTTAGAATGAATACTCTGTGAGTACACATTTGGTGTCTGTTATTTTTAATTGAAACCAGACACACTAAATATCCATGTATGTTACTTAACACTCCTACGAAAAGTGGGGCCTAATAGGCCCCAGAGCAACTTGAAAGGTTATTAATATTAGGCTAATAATTTTGTATTTAAATGAAATTGCCATTTAAATCCATTAATGAATGGATTAACGAGATTCCCACTGTCCCTATCTACTATCTAGCAAAACCACAGCCAGGGGAACGGGCTTGGAGAAATTAGGACTAGAAACGTCTTTTCGTAGGAGTGTTAAAAATAAGAGTAGCACTGACAGTATTAGTGTTTCATATACTATGCACAATGAAATCATCGAAAGTGTATAATAATTATCTTTTTTTTTTAAATAATTTTGTCTTTGTGATAAAATATAAAATGTGTAGGATAATTTAAAGTATGTCTGAAACTGATAAAATAGATTTAATTAAGAAAAGATGAAACTATATTGAAATCATAGGATAATAGTTTGTTACTTGGTAAAATGACAAGTAACATTTGTTATAGTACATAACAGCCTTTTGACTTGCAGAGAAATACTAAAGCTTCCAGATGGAGGAATGGTTTCTCTTGATTGGTTGGATAATAGCCCTCACCATGGAGAAACAATAAATAAACCAATAGCACTTTTTCTACCCGGACTAACTGGTCATAGTCAAACTGAATATGTGAAAAGTTTAGTTCCAGTAGCACATCGACTGGGGTGTAGGTAAGGCGTGAGAAAGAAGTACAAAAAGTTCACCTCCTTTAACATATAGAAGTGAATTTTAACAATATAGAACATCTTAATATCAATCAACATAACTGAGCCTTTGGAATCATGAATAGGGTGTGACTTTCAACTTCTTTCTGTAATACATGTATGTATGAAAGATTAAAATATATCTACATACACATGTAAATGTAATTTACGTAACATAGATTCATAATTTCACCATATTCAAGATTGATCTTTTTCATCAGGAATAGAAATCATTGGATAGATAACTGTTGATTAAATTTATCAAATGTAAGTTTCAGTTTTTGATGGAAATTCAAGGAGTTGATTGATTTTTGTTGAAGTTATTGGAGTGATATGACTGGAAATGTTGATAGATAATGAGCATTATTGAAAACTTATTTATATGCAAACAATCCAAGCCCAGAATACATACCCAAAGGCAAAATTAATGAATAACTATAGAACTTGTCTGACAAATCAGTGCATTGTATAAGTAGGCTACTGGGGTTTCATTGAAAGTTTTTTGGTGTTATAATTTTATTAAAAATAGAATCTTAAAATTTCATTTTGCTCAAGGGTGTCTGCAGAAATATGTCAATGGGGCTCCCACAGTAAGATTTGGTGGGTTTAGTATTTGTAAGGATAGTTTAAGCAATACTACAGACTTGGATATGTATATATAGTCTATAATAGTAAACTTGTTTGTTCTCAGGCCAATTGGGTAATTTCATCCATGAACAAACGTTTTTGTGTCAGTGCTTATGACATTGATACTTCTCTGTGTATGATGCCTTGTAACAGAAGGCTGACTTTTACTATGTTGTCTCATGAGATGTCTGTGAGACTGCATTAATTTCTTTGACAACCTGCTACCAATATTACCAGGAGGTGAAAACAGGTTGATCTCATTGCTTTTTCAGGGCTTTGAGGATGTCGGAAAGTGCCTCCCCCGTCTTGCAGATGCCCATGTTTATGCATATAATATACACTAAATAGAATATAAAAAAGTACCAATAATTCAGTTATTTTGAATAATGAAATATTTATGTTTGGTTAACTTTCAGGTGTGTGGTGTTTAACAATCGTGGAATAGGAGGGGTGGATTTATTGGTTAGTAGACTTTACACTTATGGTATTGTATGTTCTTTTCCTGTTATTTGTTACTTAAGTAATTTCATATTACTTGATAATAATCATTATGTTATTTATTACTAAATCTTATTAATTTTGTAATCTCTAAGTTAAAAATTTTGTTCTGTTGTATACAATGAGTTCAGTGTAATGACCCTGCTGAAATAGAAATTTCATAACAAAGGGAAAATTAAAGTAATAGATTATTAGACAATTATTTTTGAATCAAAATGATGAGAAATGGCCCTAAGTGTATATTAAACCAAGGAGTATAAATTAATTTTAAATCAGCCATAATTTCTTTTATGAGATAGAATAACATTAAGCAAACATTTTGCTATGTTTTTCACACTGATTTTACAATTAAAGCTAAGTTGGCAATGAATAAATGCTGAAGCAGTAAAGTAATAGCAAATTTATCTTCTTTACCAATTAAACTAAAAAGTAAAATTGGGTATGGAAAATAGAGGAATTTGAAGTAAATATCTTCAGAAAAGTTGATGTAATTTTTCACTCCTAGTCAACACAACTGTAGTAAGATATAGTTTCAGGCTACAATGTAAAAAAGAAGGGGGGCAACTTTAAGCTCAAACGTTTAAGTTTAAAACTAACAAAAAGTATTCATAGATAATATGGTTTTGATTATTTTGTTTTTAAATACAAGTAGCTTAAAGTTCCTAGATTGTGTCTAATGCATGTCTAAATAAATTATAAAGTCTGAAGGCATGCTAAGTAGTTGTTTATAAGTTAAGTTTTTGATATGGATAGTTATACCTTTTACAAAGATTTCTAATTTATTATAAGTACTTTAACTTTATCATGCATCATTGGGTAATTTGATACACATTTTGTATGATTTGTTTCACTGTATTATGAAAAGAAAACTACTAATTGAAATAGTTTGATAGGTCAACAGAATTTTCTATGTGTTATGTAGCTTTTGCAAATAAAATATTTCATATATATTTGTATGAAGTTGCAGCTTTGAAAATATTCATTATGGTATGTTGTTTTTTTCTAAATCTTTTTAATTACTGATTTTGTCTTTCTTCATTCTTGTAAAAATTTTCTTATGAATTTTTATGTAATGTCGAATTTTATCTTTTACTTCAAAAAACACCATACACAATTTCACTGTGTTTACTATGATTGATGTATAATGGAAATAGGAAACAAATTTATTGTTAGATAAAAAAGCTATATACTACTGGCTGCCAAATATGAAAAAGAAACCAAAGAAGAAAAAGATGGGAGTGAACATGTCACATGAATGGTTAATGAGCATATAGAAGAATAAGATTTTTCAACTTCATGTGGGGAATAAAATTTCTACACTACTGGCTTCCTCACTGACAAAACAAATATAATTAGAGTTTTCAAATGTAAAATGTTACTCCATTGTAAAATAGTCATAGAAGTAGTCATTTAAAGTTTATTAAAGGAAAGATATAATGATGAAAGTTGAGAATATATTCAAACATCAAGCTTTCAATAGACAAAGAGAGGGAACCAGTAATGTAGGGATTTTATTCTCCAGGTAAAGTCAATACAGCATAGTCTAATATGTGATCATTAGCTGATTAAGTGATATGTCCATTTCCATCCCTGTGTTGTTCAATTCCTTTTGTCAAGCTCGGTAACCAGCTCTAAACAGCTTTTTAATTTAACAGTTTTTTTTTCCTAATACTAGTCTTTTTACTTTTGTTTTACAAGGTGGCATATGTGGGTCACTATATAATAGGGTGCATTCTAAAACTTTATAAATTTTGCACAGAATAATCATGAAGATTGTTTTACTCTATCAGATGATGATAAAATTATAGTTACTGCAACAACTAAGTATGTGCTAAGCCTTTTGAAGAAAGATAATGATGAACAAAAAGTAGAAATTTTGATTTTGGCTGTTTTCTGGTTTTCATCTTTGAGAAACTCTGGATAGCTGAAAAGCAGCGTGTATACTGGAAATAAAGTGATTGTGCCAAGTAGTTCATGTACAGCTTCTGATGGCCTGTAGTGAAGAAAATCCAGTTGACTTTTGTATTGCTTTAATATATGCACCTGAACAATCCTTATGTAGAGAGTGCTAGCACACATACACTGATACTTTATCATACCAATATCTTATATAAGCAAGCTAACTTTTTAGAATTTTTAATTGGTAAGTTTAATTTCAAGTATATTATGTTTTAAACCTGTTTTATTTCATATATGTATATGTATATATATTCGTTTTATTTTACATATCTTGTTGTAGTTTTCATTATTCATTGAAGTAATTGTTAGTTGATGTGGCCTAATTTAAACAAGGCCTAGCACAGCACATCCTTTTTGGTAAAATGAAATGTGATACAGTTGAATACCAATTGATTCAACTATGACTTCCCCATTTTGTTCCACAAAAAAAAAGGCAGTATTTTCTTATTATACTGCAAATTATAATTAAAATAAAATACAAAATAATGAAGCAAGCATTGAAAAAATAGGACTGGATTTGTGGTGAAAGTTGTTCATAAATGTCTTTTTTTCCAGCAATAAGGTTTTATTACATTTGGTAATCTCTAAACAGATCTGTTGTACTAGAAGCTATATTGGCTTATAATGTTGAAAAGAACAGTAAATGAGCTTTCACTACAGGTTTTGAAAACTGCCCTGTGCCATTTTGAAGCTGAGATAAAAACAGTTGCAATAGGAAATTCACAAAAAATTAACAATTTTGTTTAAAGCTTGCTAAAATCAACCCAAAATCAGAATTTGGTACTTTTGTTTCATCTTGATGTGTACAATTAAATAAGTAAAAGTTTTGTTTTTTTTTATTGAATACAAATTTAATCTTTGGTGGGTTTAATAATTTACAATAGCTGTAGTACTTTCAAGATTATGTAGTTGCCATAATTAGAATTTACTAGAATTTAAACCTTCAGGACTAAAGGACTTAAACAATTTAGTTAAACTACTTTTGTCAAAACTATTAACTGAACAGAAACTTGGCTACTGTAAGTTATCTTGCCCAGTATTATTATGGTATTTTCAGATCAAACTGATTTTCTGTAGAAAAGAATATATGTATATATATATATTGGGTGAGTAATGGACAGTTAACAAAATATTTAATATGAATTAATTTTGAACTCTCTGTTTAAGAAAGAAAGTGCATATACACTATGGAACACACAAGAAAAACAAAACTGTTTTTAAACTCAAACAGTCAAAGGTAAATAAATGCATAAGATGAAGGTCACCACTTTTACTTGATAGTTCTCTCAAATCTGTCATAAGAACTTATTCGGTGACATTTGGTTAGTTACTGGGTAGCCTGTAGGAGACTATTACTCTGTACAGAAAGACGTAAAGTGTTACTTTCCAAACTGTGGGCTACAGTTTTATATACAGAATTATATAATCCAATATTTTCAGAATACATATACCACTTATATCACTGTTGATCAAGAAAGGGTTGTTTATAATCTCTTATTACCTAACCTACCATTGGAGGACACTGCTGTCTATGTTCAAACACTCTGTAAGCAAACAAGATTTTATCTTAAGGGAATGACAAAGAACAATAACAGTGTAATGACTTTCTCAACCATGTAATATGTGAAAACTGCACATACGTAGAATAACTGACAAATTTGAAAAACATACGTTGAAATATAAAAATAAACAAATACATTGTTAGCTGCATATTGCACTAATGCAATGTGTTGATGACACAGTACAAAAGTTTCAACACAGAAATGAAAGTAGAAAACAAATGCTGGAAAAAAAGTTTATGTATGTAGCTTTGATTACAATATAAGATTATACTGGGAATATTTTTCTCCACTAGATATGTTTATGAAGACTTTTATACCTGAAAAGTTATGTTAAAATTTGTGAATATATACAACAGTTCATTAAGCAAGCACATCATGTAAGTGAAGCTTGCAAAATGATATTGATAGGTAAATCATGAATTTTTAGAAGGTACTTCTAATTGTTACTAAAATTCATGATATTGAAAATGAATACAGATAGGGACTAACAACTTACTTTCCAGATTGCATATTGTTTACTGGAAAGGCTATTGTTTTTTCACTGCAGACTCCAAGAACTTACTGTGCTGCAAATACTGAAGATCTTAGAGAAGTTTTGAAAGTGATACAATTCAGATATCCAAACTCTCTGATTTTTGCCACTGGTGTTTCATTGGGTGGAATAATTCTGGGTCACTACCTTGAAGAAACAGGTTCCAATTCTGTTATCAGCGCTGCTATGTTGATATCTGTTGCCTGGGATTGTCATGCTGGTTCTCAAAGTCTTGAAATACCAGGACTAAACTTGATGTTAAACCATCGGTTAACAAACAGCCTTTGTAGAATGATAAGAGAGTGAGTATTTTCTGATAGTTTATTAATCAGTATTTTATGTGGGCTTATTTAATACACATTTATCACCACTCAAGAAATTATTTTTAAAACAGTTGTTTGCAGAGCTAGTAATTTATTTATGTGTATTTATTAATATGTATAAAACAGTGTTGTTTGAAAGTGTATATTTACAGTTTCTGAGTTCAGTGATGTAATGCCCTATGGAAAGATTGTCTGAAACAAAGCTAGCATGTTTAACTTTGTTAGTTTGTTTTATTCTTCCACTTTATCTATTAAACATTAAAATGCACTTCCATTAACTTTACATGTAAAAACAAAAATATTTTACATCCAAAATTAAAGTTCACTTTTTGGTAATCTATAATTAGGCATCTCTACAGCATTATATTTATTGCTGTAGTTTCAGATCAAACTACAATAGGTATGAATGTTCTCAGAACAATGCAGATTATTATGTATAACAAATAATGTTATTTTGTTGTGAAAGGTCTTTGATATTTGTTTTCCTGATTCAAATTTTCTTTCTCATCTGTTATCATATTCTCTTACAGTCATTTTTAATCTTTGTCATCTTCTTTTGAAAATTTACTTTCTCAAGGTACTCACTCTTTTTATCAAGCCCTCTGCTTTCATAGTCCACTATTTATCAGTGCTGCTTAATTCACTGATTGTCCTAGTTACTTTTCTATCAGACCAGTCAGGCTTTTTTTTTCATGTTGCTTATTGAAGGTGGATCATCACTTCATTCCTTCATAGGTATATGGCATTTGTCCATAATATAAAATAGTAATTGCTTGTAATATTTTTATGACTTCACAGTTTAAGAAGACATTGATTTTTATATTTGTTGATTGCTGAAATATGAATTTGTTGTTATCCATTCTCATGCATCTTGTTTTGCATATCTCTAAGATATTAGCACTTTAAATCTGTGTTTTATTTACTTTTCACCACATTAAAATTTATTTGCTTTCCTCACTTGTTTAACAGATGTATGTGTCATGGGATGACATTTTGTAAACCATTTCATGTGGAATTCTTGAAATGCAAAACCCGGCAGGGGCTAGAGCTATCACAATAATAACTAGATATAGTAATTTTGGTAAATAAAACTAGGAAAGTCATAGTTTTATAGTAGTGTTTAGTTGTATAAATTTTACTACAATGTTAAAATAGCCTTAGTATGTGTAATGGTACTTTAGGCTTAGGTATATTTCAACTTGCTAGTAAATTGTAAAACAGGATAAATACATTGTTTTATTAAATTTATTTATTGTCTCATGTTTTAAAGATTAACTTGTTCACTTGAACTTAGATCCATTAGTATAAGTTTAAACAATAGTTATAGGTAGGTTATAATATATATTTGGCTAAATACATTGTAATAACATTACATATGCATCAAAGACTAGTATTGTCACTTCTAATAAAGGTTTTTTTTCAAAGGTCTGTATAATTAAACATAAACTTTATTACTTCAGTGTGAAGATAAAATAGTGATAAAAATGATATAATTGGTTCTTAAATGTTAAGCTTAACAATAAATATTGAGTTTTAGGCTGTATGTATAAATACAATAGTTAAGACTAGTGTGGGAGTTTGGTGTCATAGTTTGTTAGGTGTAATGGGTGCAATGAGTGGGTTTTATTTGGGAACTTCAGACTGACATGTAGTTTTGAGGAAGCTATTAATTAAGATATACAATTTTAATGAAAATTTGTAGGAGAAGTTTGAGACTACCTTAATTAAAATAGAGGCAGAAGGTAAAGAGAAGTGTAAACTGTCAGAAATGGCTTAGAATTTGAGAAGGAGCTTTCTTTACATACAAGGGATAGATCAGTTAAAAATAATTTTCAAGAAGTTAGAGTACTGTTAGAGTAAATAGTAGTGAATTTAGTTATAATGAGCTTACTCTGTTAAGCAACAAGTTTCA